>NC_056746.1:159927791-160295291 GCF_019279795.1 Protopterus annectens | reverse complement strand
ACTGGGATCACCTGTGTTTTGTACACCTTACTTTACTGGGCACACCTGTGTTTTGTAGACCTTACTTTACTGGGCACACCCGTGTTTTGTACACCTGACTTTACTGGGCACACCTGTGTTTTGTACACCTTACTTTACTGCACACACCTGTGTTTTGTACACCTTACTTTACTGGGCACACCTGCGTTTTGTACACCTTACTTTACTGGGCACACCAGTGGTTTGTACACCTTACTTTACTGGGCACATCTGTGTTTTGTACACCTTACTTTACTGGGCACACCTGTGTTATGTACACCTTACTTGACTGGGCACACCTGTGTTTTGTACACCTTACTTTATTGGGCACACCTGTGTTTTGTACAAATTACTTTTCATTTTCTTTGGCATTTTTTCTGTTCACTCTATTCCCAAAATTCTGTACTATTTGGCTGCAGACTCTCTAATTCTATCTTTAACTTCCTCATGCAAACCTCCATTTTACTCAACCACCCCTACCAAATACATAAAGCTGTTAACCTCCTCCACTATTTTCACTTCTATTTCAAGTCTCAGCTTTATGTGATTTCCTCTGTTTGCTGCCATTACAACTGTCTTTTTGGAACCATTTTCATCCCATGTTCTTTCAGTTTTGCATTCCATTCCACTATCATTTGCTGAGGGTCATGGATAATATCTGCATATTATGTCACACTGTCTGCATACAGCAGCTTTGGTGATCTTTGCCCTCTAACCAGTTTGCTAATGTACTCCATCACTTGTATGAACAGCAGTAGGCTCAGAGTTGAACTCTGATGAATTCCAACTTCCACTGAAAAAAGTTCTGTGAGTCCGAATGCTGTTTGAACTTGTATCAATGAGTCCATGTACATAGTCTGCACTAATTCTACCGATGTTTCCAGGACTTCCAAGTATTTCAGGACTTACTAAATCAGCTTTGTAGGGACCTTTTTATATGTTTTCTCCAAGTCTATGAATTCACAATTAAACTATTTCCATCTTCTTCTCAATTATTTGTCTCACTGCAAACATCAGGTTGGGTGTGCCATATCCTGAACTCAATTATAACTGCTCAGCTCCCATCTTACGTTCTATCACTGTGTGTATTCATTTATTACTCAAGGTCTCCAGCATTTTCATGCAGTGTGACAGTAGTTTGATACCTCTGTATTACCATCAGCTGTGAAAGTCCCCTTTGTTCTTCTACAAGTTTATTTTCCAGTCACCTTGGTTATGCTTTTCTCTCCATACTGCTATGAGCACCCTCAGAAGCCATTTTCCTAATTCATCCATCATCTTTATCATATCTGCCATGACCTTGTCTGGGCCTGCTGCATTCCCTGACTTCATTTTCCTTACTACTGTTCTTACTTTTTCAAGGATGGGCTCCTCCTACTCTTCCCTTGTAGGCTTTGTCTGGGGCAGTACAGCATTTTATGTCCTGTAGCCAGGTGAGCATATTGTTGACATTCGTATGAATGATTTATAATCATCTTCCTTATCTTTCTGTTTTTGCCTTGCAACCTGATAGAGTTTCTTTGTACCATATTCTAAGTCAATTTCTAAGAAGATGATTTAATGTTCTGATGCCTTGTTCTTTGCTATTGCAACTGGTCTCTTAGCCTCTTTGTTAGTCCAGCAGTAGTCCTTCTTAATCTGGTCCATCATTTCTACCTCCCACTTTTCTCTACACTCCATCTTTCTTTTGATAACTTCCTTGACTTCTGCTTAACACCTCCAACTTTCCTTATATGCGGTATTTCCATGCCTGGATAGGCTGTATATCTGTTCTATAGACTTCACGCATCCTGTTTTGAGACACTGTCATTCTTCTTTGCCTTCACTTGTGTTATTTTCTTCCTGAGGTGCTAGAGCTGAAAGTAGTTCCCTGAACCATTTTGCTTTCACTGCATTCAACTTCCAAGGCTACAGTCTTCTTTCTCTTGATCTTATGGCCTTATCTGACGACTGCTTTCAGCTGATTGTGGCCACCATTGTTTTTACTGTGGGCCGACTGTTTTAATGGAAGTGAGTTTGTAATTCCTGATTTTACCCCAGTGCCTTTTCCTACCAGGGTGGAAGCCTATTTGAGTTGCATGCTGACCACTCTTGTTCCCAATGCTGTGACGCTGTCTCTTACTGAACAATGTGAGGGTTACTATCAAACAATTTGCCAAACAGAAGTCTAGGGTAACCTCTCCTTTTACATTCCTGTTGTCCCACAAGTATGGACTCAGGCAGTCTTCATATCCTGTTCTGTCCATCAAAATATGAGCATTGAAGTCCCTAGTTATCAACACCAACTCATGTTGTCCTGCTTTATGTAGTACGTACTACAACTGCTTCCCAAATGCACTCTTTTCCTTGCCATCAAAACTCTACTGTGGGGTCTATATATATGTATGTATATATATATATATATATATATATATATATATATATATGTATATATATATATATATATTTTTTTTAACTCTTATTTCCCTGACTCCTAATCTTAGCCTCCCATATCTACAATATTATTACATTTAACAAATATTTTTCTTCACTCCCCCCACTTCCTGTCTTCCTCCTCCGTATCCCCTATTTGATTTTTCCACTCTGAAATTTACTTTATGAGTGAGTAGTAACCTCTTGCACTTGTAACATAGTAACACATTTTAATGCTACATGATACTGCATTTATTTTGTTTTAATGAATCTATATGTGTATGTGCATCAATATTTACATTAAGTTATTTATTTAGAGTATATTGTAATCTTATGTCAATTTTCATTATGTATGCATTTCCATTTGTGGAAATTTTCTTCCAGGGTGTCCTCTGAAAATGGATAAAATTATCCAGTTGAACTTTTCTATGTTGTGTGCTGGCAGTGACGTTTAGCTAAATAGTCCCAATAAGCAATAAAAAAGAACCACTTTAGTGCATGAAAAACAGCAACAAAAAATCACTGAGTGTGTGTATATCCCCTATCTGCTTTGTGTGTGGGTGTGCGTATATATATATATATATATATATATATATATATATATATATATTTATTTATACATATAAATAACATTAGAAATAGTATAAGAAACATATCCAGGTTATAGTCAAGACTGAGCTTTGTTTGCAATAGTGACTAACATCTGAAGCTCATTACTGGACTTAGGATTAAATATAATGGGCATAGTGATCCAAACCACACACAATTTTGTGAGAAGAATTAAAGCTGATATTCTGTTTGCAGTAAAACATGGAGGCACTTATATTTCGGATAGCCTTAATGTTTATAGGATCTATCTGATTCTGTGTCATTACCTTCAGTAAGGGCGATGTTGTAAAATAGTGAGAACATTTTCAGGACACTGTAGTCTTATCCAAATACAGTGCTTCAGTTCACAGGAACAACAGTTATATGCAATATTTTGTTTCTTGCCTGTGTTTAAAATCTAAAAAAAATTAGAGGAAACTCTTTTGCTAATTATTAAGTTGATTGTTTACTTTGTTTACTTCTTTGCTTCTCATTAGTAAAATTAATACTATTTGTCTTGGCTGACAGGTCTATTTGCTGCTCTCATTTACCGCATTAAGAGTCTGCATCATTACAAAGCTTAATCAAAGTTTTGACATTGTGAAATATAGTTTCAAGCTTATCAATTTGATTAACTAAATATTCAATCTGTTGTCAAGCATTGCCCAAGGAGGATATATGCATACAGATTTTTTTTTTTTAATTTTAATATGTGTAGATGTAATTGCAAAACTTACTTTCAGGAATGGATAAAGCAGATGTATCATGCATGACTGTACATATCCGGCTTTTGTTTGAATATGAAGCTAAATTTGAATGCACAATTCTTGTCACTTTTAAATGTAGAGCAACAGGTTATAGCATAAGGAAGAGTCACTTTATAAACCTGAAACTTCAACATGAGATTGAAGTTCAAACTGTGCAGATTTATTGACCAATAATACAAGTTTACTGATGAATAATACTAGTTTAGAGAGTAAAGAAATATCTATACCAGCTTTGCTGAAGGAAGTAAAATCCAGTCCAGTTTGTTTCAAGGTTCCCATTGCCAGCTCTCTTAAACAAGGCACATTTGAATCAATTCTTGGTATAGGGAGATGCTATAGTCCTGTACTTTATCTACCTTGTGTTTAATAGAAAGTAGCAATCTGTGTTAGGAATATTCTCTGCTGCGTTCTCATCATGAAGTTTCTTCATACTATCTCCCTCCTGCTGGTTTAAGTTTGGCATGCTATTAGTCAACGACAGACACATTAACTTAACTAACAAGTATTTTTCAGTGAAAATATTTGTCAAAAACAAAAAGAAAATGTAACCATTACCCTTCTGAATTTTTTATCAAACTAACAGTCTTTCATTTGCTTGAATTCCTGGGTGCTAGGCAGAAAAGCTGATGTTGCATTAAGATATACGCATATAGCATATCTTATTATTTAAATCTCAGACATCCTTGCTTGATTTGTCTGGGCAGCAATAATCTCAGAAAAAAAAAAGAACCAAATTTTCATAATTCATTTTGCAGTGGCACAGTACATTGTATGATGGAGATGTATGTTAATTCACCATCCTGTGGACTAAATGTTTGCAGTCACTAATTCTACGCAGAGCCAGTGTGTGTGTGCTACAACTGCAGCTGATTGCACCCTGCTTCTCTTAGGCATTTATTTCCCACTGATCTATCATTTGGGTGGTGTCCTCACAAGACTCGTGTGTGTGTGTGTGTGTGTGTGTGTGTGTGTGTGTGTGTGTGTGTGTGTGTGTGTGTGTGTGTGTGTGTGTGTATGTGTGTGTGTCTATTTTTACTGCCTCATTTGTATACAATCCTTTCTGTATTACTACAGGGCTGTAATCTCTCTGTTAGGATAAAGCTGATAATCAGTGAATGAACAGTCTTCATGGATGGTTTTCTCTTTCATGGAGTTTTATAAACATTGGCAGTACACCAGACACTAGAACTTCTTTACTCAATACTTCTGGGCAAAACCAAAAATAATAACAGTATAAAGGCTCAAAATCAGGAGCACTTTTTAAAATAGTACTCTAACTCACTTACAAAAAGTAAGTAGAATATTGCATTTTGCATCAACATATATTTTTATACAGTAAAAAGTATGAATCTCTGACATTGAATTTACTGACTGTCTCTAATCTTGAATAGTTTACCAGTAGATCAAACATTTTTACAAGGGACAGAGCAAAATTATGAGGCAAAATCAGGGACATTCTGTCAAATCAGGGACAGTGTAAAAGCTTATGCTTGTGTATGTATATGTATGTGTGTGTGTGTGTGTGTGTGTGTGTGTGTGTGTGTGTGTGTGTGTGCATGTGCCTGTGTGTGTGCCTGTATTTGTTTGTGTGTTGCAGTGTAAGAGTAACAAGCTGGCTATAATTTCTTTTACTTGATAGGTTGATATGTAGGTACTAGGCTATTGACCCTAGGGCCTATATAAGCCTAGACAAAATGGTACCCTGGCTTTTGCCACCCAAGAAAATTATTTTCCTGTACCCCTGTCAAGCAGAGCCACAGAAGTAATCCCAAGGGTGAATTTCCTATTTCCCGTCCAATCATCAAGATTTTTCTTGAAGAGTGCTCTGTTTGACATACATAGGTAGTCTGATCCATAATATGGGAAGTCTCCGGGACAGAAATCTATTCTTCCAGCATGTTCTGTTTATTGTGGTGACAAGGTTTAGGTCCCTAGAGTGTGTAGATCAGAGGGATTGGGATTTCTTTAAGTGGAGCATGTCCGACAGCTCTGGGTTTGACATAGCTTTGTATGTTAGGCAGAGATCGCCTCTGAGTAGGCAATATACAATGGAGTAAAGCTGGAGTTTTTTGAGACGGTCTGCGTAGGGCATCTGTTTGAGGCCAGTAATCCTCTTAGTGAGGTATTTCTGCGGCCTTTCCAGTTGTTGTAGATGTGAGTTATATACCAAAAGGGGTGTTGTACTCTATAATGGGTCTAATGAGTGATGAGTAGAGAGGAACAATGACCTCTTTTTTTCTGGATGAGAAACCTTTTGTGATGAGGTGTGCCATGTAGAAGGATTTCCTGACTACTGTGGCAATGTGATTATTAAAGGAGAGGCTACTGTCCACCTGGGTCCCAAGGTCTCTTATCACACTTTCAGTGTTAAGTAGACTACTGCCTATGTGGTAGTTCATGGGTACAGAGTTTTTACCAAAGGGTGAATTTTCTTCTACAAACTTCATCAGCATTGCCATTGCTTGTATGTGGGGGGAGAACATGGTTGTAATGTATTTAAGGGTAACAAGCTGATCATGTTTTCTTTCACTTATCATCACAAACATAGGCCTTATACATGATAGGTGTCTATATTTGGCAGTTTGTCAGGAAAAGGATGTGTGAAAACAAATGTTCTTGCCACTGTGGTGCAGTAAGCAGCATGCCATTTGACGGAGTTTTGCTCTGACTGAGTTCTTGGCTGTGTTTTTATTCTTCTTGGAGTGTACAAACTCTCCCTCTCTGTGCATACATGTATCTGTGTGCTCTGGTTAAACCCAGCACTTCGGAAGCATGCAGCAGGTGAGATGGGCTTCATCCCTTTTTCCTGAAGATGAATGTGCGGTGCCTATGCATCTGTGTGTGCGTGGGGTCTATGTTCATGCATAAAAAAAAAAATTACAGTGAGTGGCTAATAACTGAACATTAAACAGCAAAAGTTTAATGTACTGAACATGCTTAACAGTGAAAAATAATTCAAGTGGCCATAGGAGACCAACCACCACCAGGAAGTACCGTGATGCATAAGGGAAGCAAAGGAAACCTTTTTTTTTTTAATTTGCCCTATTCCCCACTATAGCGCAATCTTGGTGTGTGTGTGTGTGTGTGTGTGTGTGTGTGTGTGTGTGTGTGTGTGTGTGTGTATATATATATATATATATATATATATATATATATATATATATATATATGGATCTAGGACATTTCACCGAAAGCACATTTCACCAAAATTCAAATTAGTGTTCCCTTTTCACCGAAAGCTCAATTCACCGAAAACACAATTCACCAAAACACATTTCATCGAAAGATGTATATGGCCTTGTCCCCACTGTAGTGCAACCCTGGGGTTAGTATATATAGTAGGGGGGTGTGGGGGCACCACCCCCCACATCTGGGGGTGTGGAGGCCCCCACATATTTCAAATGTTTTGAACTATATACATGCATACTTGCAATTGCAATAGATTACTCTTATCCAAACATGATATATACTTAAAATATGTGGAGGGCTATGCCCCCCACACCCCCCCCTACTAGATATACTAACTCCAGGATCACACTACAGTGGGGACAAGGCCATATACAACTTTCAGTGAAATATGTTTCGGTGAATTGTGTTTTTGGTGATTTGTGTTCGGTTATTCGAGTTTCTGTGAAATGCGCTTTTGGTGAAATGTCCTACATTTATATATATATATATATATATATATATATATATATATATATATATATATATATATATATATATATATATATATATATATATATATATATATATATATGTATATATATATATATATATATATATATATATATATATAGTTAGGGGGGTTGTGGGGGCACAGTGGTTCTGTTAGTGATGTTTGTTTTGTATGTGTGCACAGACAGTAATGCCAGCACATACATAATTTTTCTGAAAAATGCAGTTAACAGTAACCATATTTCAAATGTGATCCATTAAATACATCAGAAAAACATTCAGCCAGTTAGAGCTACTAAGAATCTGGTGGACCCATGCTCCAAATTACATAAAGGGATTTTGATGTGGACTTATTAGTGGCTTCAATCCTCAACCAAACCCATTCTAAAACCAGCCCTCATCAGATGTGTGTAAAGAAGGTTGCTGTAGGTTGTGTAGGAGACAGAGTGTGTCTGCATTAATTAATTTTCATCACAATCAAACTTAAGGTGTGCACAGAAGATCATTATAGCTTATGTTTGGGTTAAGACAGCATGGTCATTGTCTCTTTTACTTTTCTCACAAACCTCAAAGGTGTTCAAAGAAAGCTACTATAGCTAGAGTAGAGTCGGTGTACTGTCTTTCTGTAAAAAACTGGAATACATTACTGTGATCATTATTTTTTTTCATTTTCCTCACAATTAGGCATGTATACAGATGGCTGCCTTTGTGGGGGGGGGGCTGAGGAGTAAAGAGGAACGCTATGTATCTCCATGACAGAAGTCACTTGAAATGCATGACTGTGGCCATTTGAACTTCTGTTTTTCATCCCAGTTAGACATGGCAGGGATGCACAGGCAGTGAGTGTCTTTTTTAGTAAGGGGGTGTAGGGAGGCAGGGAGTATTCCCAGACAGTATTTCTGTATCCTCACAACAACTGTCTTGTTAGATTATTGTGCCTATTACTATTTTGTCAGCTTCAAACATTAAGACTTGGGCACAACTTATGCCTTCCTTGGAAGAAAAAAAAAATAAGACTGAAATTATTTTCTTATTTGTGATTTTTGTTCAGGCCACCACTGGATTAAAAGATTGGGAAAATGCTCTAAAATGCATCCCACAGTATTTATGACTCTATGACTTCTTGGGACCCAGGTTTAATTGACTTATTTCCTAAACAGTTATTACTGTACTGTCATGTTCAAGAATTTTGTGTTTACAGAATGTATGGGAAAATTAAAGTTGTACTACAACACTGAATTTCTTTCCTTGCTCATAATTCCTGTTCAAGACATCATTGGATGAAAGTGTTGTGTAAAAAAAAAAACAACTTTAAAATGAACTCCAGAGCAAATTGAAAGCCATGATGTCTTGAAAAAACTGAAGATTAAGGCAAAATGTGAGAAAGGGAAGAAAAAAAGTGAAGTGCATGGTATGGGGAGGCTGGGATATGGGCAAAAAAGGAGCACCGGAGGAAGTGATCGGGGGGGGGGGTGAACATTAAGCAGTGTCTAATGCTCCAGTTCACTTAAGTCCAGCCCTGCACCTAGAGTTGCTACAATATATTATTGTTGCAACTACATGCAAGTAACTGTAAATATCCCTTTGTGAGACAGGCCACATAGTGTAGTATATTGTCCTGTTTTACGTAAGAGTAGTCTAGCTCAGCGCAGTCTGGGCGTACTATGCTTAAAACTCTGTGCAGCATGAATTAAAAAGTTGCTTTGGATGATGGCAGTGACAGGGTCATACTTTGACTCAATTGGCTGGGGGTGGCAACTTGACATTTCCTGGCCTCCCCCAAAATTCTAACACCAACCTTGCTGGTTAGCAGCATTCCACTGCCCAATGAAATGAAATAGAAAAACACTTACAGCCCAGACAAACAGAAACACACAATGTTCCAAAGTACATACCTCTTCTTCAGAAAACCCGCCACTACACACACCACAAACAGTGAAACCACCAGAATCATAGAAACTAAAAGCACATTTAGTACAATTGTATTATTTTGCCTCTGATGCAAAATTACTGACAGTGATAAAAGTTCTTGATATGCTTCTGTGTTCAGTAAAAGTGTGGCCAGCATTTTTGGAACTGTACTCTAATTTGTACACCAGCTTCAATAATATAATCCCCTCCCTGAAGTATAGCCCCCACCCTGCTCCCCTCCCGATAGAGTGCATGTGTCCAGAGAGTATATCTTTGTACAGCAACTTCCAGAATGTAGCCCACCTCCCCCAGATTTGGCTCCCACCTCAGACCAGAAAATGCATATTTTTGGACAGTATACCCAGATCCTGAAATTATAGGCTTAAACAAAAAAGAAAGAAAGAGAAAACAAGAAAAAGAGAAAATATATAATTATACAGACAGGTATTGTGGAAAAAGCCATTTAACTTAGAATTCAACTTAATTAAATACTGTAAATATGCCATAACTGTTCACATTTTAGTATAATTCAGTAAGTAAAGCATATATTTTATAAGTTTTAATTGTACACAGTGGAGCATATGGAATATGCCTGGCTACACTCACTATTTTTGGTCCAGTTACAATTCATAAAAGCCATTTCCTATGGCATCTGTCACAGAATATTTACCAAAGACAGTGGTCAAGACAAGGTCAGTATAGCCAAATTAATAAAAAAATTAAAAAAAAAAAACAGTTCACACAGGAAAAATGAGGCAATGCGAAAATAGATAAAAAAAAAAACTGCTTAGCACTATTTTCCTCACAAGTCCTTCTTGTTAGGACAAATCACTAAATAATACTTTTTATTTTTTTTTTGGATTCATTTATGGAGTACATTCACCTTTATTTTTTTTTCTGTGCAAACAGTTTGTTGGTTCATAGGTTCATAGGTGTGTACTGGGCTAATGGCCCCGGGGCCTTTACAAGCCTAGCCCATAGGATTACCCTGGCATAGTGCCACCCGACCTTAGTTCCTAGTGCCTCTGTCGAGTAGAGCCACTGGAGTGATCCCCAGGTTGAATTTTCTATTTCCCATCCACTCATCAAGATTTCTCTTGAAGTGAGCCATGGAGGTGTTCTGCTTGACATGTATGGGAAGTCTATTCCATAGCATGGGCAGTCTCTGGGTTATGAACCTGTCCCTCCAGCATGTTCTGTTGATTGTGGTAATGAGGTTGAGGTCTCTGGAGCATGTGGTGCAGAGGGATTGGGTGTTCTTTAGATGTTCCATTTCTAACAGAGCTGGGTCAGACATGGCTTTGTAAGTCAAGCAGAGATCGGCTCTAAGTAGGCGATATGAGACAGAATAGTTGGAGTTTTTTTAATCTGTCCATATAGGGCAACTGTTTAAGGGCTAGGATCCTCTTTGTGAGGTATTTTTGTGGCCAGTTGTTGCAGGTGTCTAGTGAGGTACATGCCATATGGGGTATTGAGCTTAAGGCCATGGTTTTGACACCAGTCGTTGGTCTCATTGAAGCCTTTCTGTAGGATATCAACATCACTTGGGGAGTTAATAATAGCTTCCAACTTGCATCAGCCTGAGTCCCTTCATGCTGGCCTGGACTTCAGAGAAGTAGATACCAAACAGGAGAGGACCCAGGACCAAACCATGCAGGACTCCACTTGTGACTGGTCGGCAGTCTGACTTGAAGTCAGCTACTTTCACACTGTGGGTTCTATCTGTGAGCCAGTTTGCAACCCACCTAGTGATATAGGGGTTGATGCCTAGCTTAGTGAGTTTTTCTATGATTCCTGAGTGGAGAATGGTATCAAAGGCCTTGGGCAGATCAAGGCAGGCTGTATGAACCACCTTGCCTTCATCCACAGCTCTGGTGACGGACTCAAAGAAGTTGACCAAGTTAAGCAGGCATGATCTACCCTTCAGAAAACCAAACTGTGTGTGATCCAGAGTTTGGAGATTCCCTATATTCTTGTTCATTAGGTCCATGATGATGCGCTCCATAGCTTTGCATATCAGACTCATCAGGCTAATGGGGCGATAATTCCCGGGGTCTGTAGTCGCTCCTCCTTTGTGGAGAGGGATGACTGTAGCAGTGTGCCATTTGGTAGGGACAAAGCCTGAGGTGAGGCTGTGACTGAACAGGCCACACAGGTGAGGTGCCAGTTCACACTTTTGTTCATGTGGAACACAGCCAGGGATATTGTCAGGTCCCATAGAAGCTGTATTTTTGGCCTTGGACAGTGTTGTTTTAACCTGTGCAGCAGTAATATTGGGTGCCTGGCAATCTACTGGTATTGTGATTGGTCCTTTGGGGGGGAGAGGGGTAAAGTTAGCACTGAATCTGTCAGCCAGTATATTGGCAATATCTGTTGGCTCGGTATAGGAGGTACCATTGTGCAGTAGCTCAGAACAAATCTGGGTATTGCCGTGGATCTTCTTTACATAACTATAGAAGGCTGTGTGGTTGTCTTTACTATCTGCTGCAATTCTGTTTTCATAGCTAGCTTTAGAGGATTTGATGAGGGATCTCAACCTTTTGCTGAGGCTGATAAGGGAGTTTTTCCAGTCTTGGGACTTCACAATAATCTGCATCAGTTTCCTCCTTCTGTTGTAGAGTTTGTTTATGGCAGGGGACCACCAGATTGGCTTCCTTTTTTTTTGAGGAGAGCATCTTGGTTCTATTGGGTATGGCGAGATCCATGCATTTGTGTACGTGTTTGTAAAGTGCATTGGTGTATGATTCAGCAGTTATGCAACTATTCTCCATCTGCATGGGTGCCACCATGAAGTTAGCCACCTCTGTTTCTAGGAGCCCAAAGTTAGCTTTGGAGAAGTTTTTCATGGTGGTTACCTTGGGGCGGGGCGGGGGGGTTTCAAAGATGATTAGTTTGTGGTCGGATCTAACCAGAGAGGAGTTGACTATTGGTGTAGAGCAATGGTTGCCCATGTTAGTAATGATCAGGTCAAGGATGTTGCTACCTCTATTAGGGGAAGAACGAGCTGGTCCAGGGCATTGGAATTAATGAATTCCAGGAAACGTTGGGCAAGTGTATTGGTACATGAGTAGTTTTTCCAGTTACTGGAGGGGTAGTTGAAGTCGCCCAGTATGAGAGTGTTAGGTTGGACCCTAATGTTCTCCAGGGTGCTTAGGAATGTGGAGTGTCTTGGGACATGGTTGGGGAACTATAGCAGGCTATGACCTGAACTGCTGTCTTACCCAATGTTAGCTGCACCTGAAGTATCTCTGATGCGTTATGTTGGGCTACCAGTCTGGAGCTGTGCACATCCTTTATGAATATGGAAACACCACTGCCTTTGGAGCTTTGGTCCAAGTTCTGGGGCCGAAAGGTGTGGAATGAGTTATAGCCTGGCAGTGTAGGGGTGCCTTTTGCTATCTTGAACCAAGTCTCTGTTACAGCACAAATGTCAATGTTCTCCATTTCAAGGAGTGTTTTGAGTGAGTGCATTTTGAGATTTAGACCACTAGCATTGAGCAGCATGACTTTCAGATTGCATTTGTTTGTAGCTGTTACAGTGGTAATTTGGTCTTTGGAACACTGCCTAAAAAAGGTACTATAGGGGTGGCAAGAGCCTTGGTCAGTATCCAGAAGCCCAGGGGTGACAGATGCAGGCCATCTCTGGCAAAGCATCGAGTCTGTCATTCATGTCATCCCAGGCAGACAGATACTGGATCCCCTTAGACTGATACTAGAAACTTAGCCAATTGATGAAATCAATCCTTTTCTGCTTGTACTGTGGTATCATTCTGGGTGATGGTAGGATGCTGCTCAGGGCTTGGGTCATACCTGCCTGGGCTACATAATCCGAGAGCTCCTCCATGTCTCTTTTCATGACGTCTCAGGTCATTCACACCCACATGTACAATGACAGAATCATACTTGTACCTGTTGTTGAGGGACCTGAGTGCGTGCGTTATGTGGTGGATCCTGGCACCTGACAGGCTGCTGACTGTTACTTTCTCCTTATTCAAAGTAGTGAGTGGGACATCAGTGTGCCTCACTATTGAGTCACCTATGACTAGTATGTTGGGCATGCTGTTTTGCCTTAGGGATTTTGGTTGAGTGGCACACTGTTTAGAAGAGTTAATTGTGTCGTGATTAGTGTTGTGTTGTGGTGGTCAAGTGTGTTTCTGCCTTGGAGGTCTCTGGTGTTTGGGTAGATTTTTATTGAGAGCTTCCATGAAGGTGGGTGTGTGGTTTGTGTTTTTATGTGAAGGGAGTGCTGATGTGTGTTCCGGAGGGCTCTGTGTTCCATGTGGTGTGGTACAAGTGTTGACCTTCTCCTCTTGACCAGCTATTCCGGTCTTGGCTGGAGAGTGCGTGGCTTACAGTATGGATATATAAGTGCATCTCTCACAAGTCTGAGTGTTGGGAGGTAAGAGAAGAGGGTCGTCAGTGTACATGAGGCAGTTGCTACATTGCCTCAGGATGCCCAAGTTCACCAGGTTAATAGGGGAAAGCAAAGGGAACTGACCTTTAGACATGCCTGGAGGGGTGGGCATTAATAAGTACTGGAGCTCTTTCCTTGTAGAACGTTTAGTGCTGGTAGCACTTGTGTGTGCTACAATAATTGCTACAAAAAGTCTGGTAAAGTGGTCTTTTATATCTGTAAAAAAATGGCCAACGGCACTGCTTATGTTGTTAGCTGCTGCTACACATTGGTGATACTGACAATTTAATGATTTCTGTGCACCAAAAGGATTGCTGCAGTTGTTCTGACAGTTGGTCTCCATCATGGATGACCTCTCTCAGGACACCTTCTCCACCTGTGTAACACACAACAGCACCGCTCTCAGGATTCTGCTGCTGCTGTAGTGGTTTGTAACCCCTGTGCTATCTGGCACCCTTCCAGCAGTCCCCTCATCAGTGGGGTTTTGGTGATTTGATTGTGGTTTTTGTACTGCAATGATTTGCTCTCAACAGCACAATAACGGGACATGTTGCAGGCTGACCTTTACACAGCTGTCCTTATTCCCCAGTGTCTCTGGCCAGGCCATAATGTAAATAGGTCCATAGGTTGGTACTAGGCTATTGGCCCTAGGGCCTATATAAGCCTAGCCGAAAAAGTACCCTGGCTTTCGCTACTCAAGAAAATTATTTTCCTGTGCCCCTGTCGAGCAGAGCTACAGGTGATCCCTGGGGTGAATTTCCTATTTCCCATCCAATCATCAAGATTTTTTTTCAAGAATGCTAATGAGGAGCTTTGTTTGATATAGATACGTAGTTTGTTCCAGAGTATGGGAAGTCTCTGGGACAGGAAACTATCCCTCCAGCATGTTCTGTTTATTGTGGTGACAAGGTTTAGGTCCCTAGAGTATGTAGCTCAGAGGGACTGGGATTTCTTTAAGTGGAGCATGTCCAACAGCTCTGGGTTTGATATAGCTTTGTATGTTAGGCAGAGATTGCCTCTGAGTAGGCGATATGCAACGGAGTAAATCTGGCGTTTTTTGAGACAGTCTGCATACGGCATCTGTTTGAGGCTGGTAATCCTCTTTGTGAGGTATTTCTGCGGCCTTTCCAGCTGTTGTAGATGTCTTGTGAGGTACATACCAAAAGGGGCATTGTACTCTATAATGGGTCTAATGAGTGATGAGTAGATGGGAACAATGACTTCTGTTTTCCTGGATGGGGAACCTTTTGTGATGAGGTGAGCCATGAAGAAGGATTTCCTGACTGCTGTGGCGATGTGATTATCAAAGGAGATACTACTGTCCACCTGTGTCCCAAGGTGTCTTATCACACTTTCGGTGTTAAGCAGACTACCACCTTTGTTATAGCTCATGGGTACAGAGTTTTTACAAAAGGGGATGACAATGCACTTTTTGGCATTGAGCTTGAGGCCACAGCTTTGACATGAGGCATCTGTCTCAGTGAGGCCCTTTTGTAGGATGTCCACATCGTTAGGAGTTTTAATTATGGCTGCTAGTTTGCAGTCATCTGTGAACTTTGTTAGCCAAAGACCTTCTGTGTTAGCCTGTACTTCAGGAAAATAGATACCAAACAGGAGAGGACCCAGGACTAAACTCTGTGGTACTCCACTTGTCACTGGTCTGAAGTCAGATTTGGAGTCTGCTACTTTCACAGTGTGGGTTCTGTCAGTGAGCCAGTTGGCAACCCATCTTGTGACATAGGGATTTATACCTAGTTTAGTGAGTTTATCTATAATCCCAGAGTGGGGGATGGTGTCAAAAGTTTTGGCGAGATCTAGATAGGCTGTGAGAACCACCTTATCCTCGTCTATGGCTTTGGTGACTGCTTCAAAGTAGTCAATCAGGTTTAGGAGACATGATCTGCTTTTTACAAACCAGAACTGAGGTGGGGTCCAGAGTTTGGAGATTACCAATGTCTTTGTTTATGAATTCCATGATGATACATTCCATGGCCTTGCAGACCAGACTCATTAGGCTAATGGGGCTGTAGTTCCCGGGGTCCGTGGTGGCTCCCCCTTTGTAGAGTGGGAAAACCGTCTCTGTGCCCCATTCAGTGGGCACAAAGCCTGAAGTGAGGCTAAGATTGAACATCGTGCTTAGGTGGGGTGCCAGTTCATTCTGTATTTCATGTAGAATGCAGCCTGGGATGTTGTCAGGTCCTATGGATGCTGTGTTCTTGGCTTTGGAGAGTGTGGTTTTTACCTGTGCAGCCATGATTACAGGAACTTTGCATTCTTCTGGTATAAAGAGATGGGCCCTTTAGAGGGTGAGATGGGGGTAGAGTTAGCACTGAAATATCTGCCAGGATGTTGGCAATATCAGTTGGTTCTGTCTATTTAGTGCCATTGTGTTGTAACTCAGAGCAGATCTGAGTGTTGCCATTGTGATTCTTGACATAGCTATAGAATGCTTTGTGGTTGTCTTTAGAATCAGTTGTGATTTTGTTTTCGTAACTAGATTTGGAGGATTTTATGAGGGATTTCAGCTTCTTACTGAGGCTGACCAGGGAGTTCTTCCAGTCATGGGATTTTACTCGTTTTTGCAAAAGTTTCTTTCTTCTGTTGTAGAGTTTGTTTATGGCAGGGGACCACCAGATTGGCTTCCTTTTTTTGGAGGATAGCATCCTGGTTCTGTTAGGGATAGCACAATCCATGCACTCGTGTAAGTGCTTATAAAGTGCATTTGTGAAGGATTCAGCGGTCGTACCTCTATTGTCCATCTGCATGGATGTCGTGAAGTTTGCCACTTCTGTCTTAAGAAGCGTGAAGTTGGCTTTGGAGAAATTTTTTACGGTGGCTTCCCTAATGGGGGGTGGGGGCGGGATGTTGATATCTAGGGTGATTAGCTTGTGGTCAGATCTGACCAATGAGGAATTGACCTCCAGTGTGGAACTAATTACTAGTAGAAATTAATCTTTAGACTATCTTTCTTATTTGTTTCTGTGTTTGCATTTGGTAACCAGGAAAATCTAACTGAGTTTGATGCCACTTTTCAGTGGAGACCCATGGAGGAAAGCTCAAAAGTGCTATTATTTAACAACTAGCATAATATGAGAATATATCACATAATATGCAAATAACAATCAGTAGTCTAGCTGTAAGCAACAGTTAACATTTTTATCTCTATGTTTCTAGGAAAAAGCACATAATATTCTGAATCAGAGTCACTGTTTTAGTAAGAATAATCATATAGCATCACTTTGCAATGTTCTTCGTAACAGTGAGCCAGAAAACACACAGGGTGTAGTTAGAATATACATGTAAAGAAAAGAGAAGCAAAAATTCAAATTGGAGTAGCGGGAAAGGGTGACAAGTGAGGAACATGGAAGAGGTTACTCTATAATTTCTTAGAAATTCTCAGAAAGGAGAAAAAGTTGATGGTTCCATGGTTAGCAGAGCCATAAGTATTGTAGGGCAAAGGAGGCTGCTGTCCCAGGTACAAACTGTTAGCAGGCAAGAGCAGCAGGTGCCAATGATGTGGGGAATACACTACCGGCATTGCTTTATGGTGTTTTTTTTATACAGCCTGGTCCATATAAGGTAGAGAAGGCTATGTAGTTATGATTTCAAAAAATTTGCATGTTTTTTTTTATGCAGAATCATATTACATTCAAAAGGGTAACACCCAATGAATATGATTATTTGAATGCAAATCGGTGAATAAAAAAATAAATAAAATAACGTACGAAACCAAATCAAATCTGGATTATTGTATGCATGTGTTTTGTGTGTGTATGTGTGTGTGTGTGTGTGTGTGTGTGTGTGTGTGTGTGTGTGTGTGTGTGTGTGTGTGCACGCGTGTATGTGTGCCTGTCTGTGCATCTCTTTGTCTGTGTGTGTCTGTGTATGTCTGTCTGTCTGTCCAAGGGCTTTTCTGTGTTTTGGCGGAGGTTCATTGTGACACAGACCAAGAAAGTATGTAACCTATTTCTATGCCTGAAATATGACAGACGTGGGAGGTACATGAAAAAGGATGGCTACTCATAGTTCTGCAGTCAAAACCCTTCCTTCCCAGAAGAATCTACCTGACTGTGCTTCCCCAAATGAGGTAGATTTTCTTTATGAAAAATGAAAGTTTGATCATGTATTCCTGAGAAAAGAGTATTTTTTCATAAGACTAAAGTGCGCTGATCATGAGTATCCAAGTTTCCGTACGCTTTATTATATTTAAACAAGATTATACTATACATTGCCAATTTCTGAAATTTTGCTGTGCTCTGTGGTATTCCTCATTTTTATGGATCCTGGGTAGATAAATCAGAAACTAACACAAAATATATCACCTTCTATCTCAAAATGAAATAGAATATAAGAAAATATTCTTACCCAAAAGCAATATTTCTAAGTTACAAGCAAACACATTTTTCTGCAGAATAATAGAACTCTAGAGGGGGAACGAAGGTCAAATCAGCATTTTATGAGTATATATATATATATATATATATATATATATATATATATATATATATATATATATATATATAGGTTTACTATTGAAATGCCGAACCGACTATGTGCGACTCGACTTGCGCGAAGGCTGAAGAGCGAATGTCACTGCGGTCGAATCCAATTGTGCGAACGGCAGATCCTCGCCCCTGCGTGAGCCATGGTAGCATGGGTGTGGAGGTGTTGTGCGGCCGGTAATGTCGAACGTCGAATGCCTGTCGGTTGCAAACAATTTTCGCGGTTTTGGTTCGCGTAAATACGTCGCAGAAGTGGCCGTTCGACTAAGTTTCAATAGTAAACCTATATATATATATATATATATATATATATATATATATACATTTATATATAGATATATGTGTGTGTGTGTGTGTATGTATAAAGAGAGATAGACAGATAGATATAAAACACACGCACACACACAGACACACATACACACACACACACACATATATATATATATATATATATATATATATGTCTAATTCATAACACTAAAATTTCATAACACTGAATTTGATAACATTGAGACCAACACATCTAAATCCCAAAACACTGAAAACCAAAAACATCGAAAACTCAGAACATTGGAAGTGTGCTTCATAACATTGAAAACTGCAATGCATATGTAAATAACATCCTCTCCACGTACAACACCACCTAACTAACAAACATATTTGCTACTATGTTTCTGCAGGGGGGCAAGCCCCATATGAGTTGATGTCAATCATGGTCTTATTTAAGGAAGAAATTTTAAAGTTTTTTTTTATGGAAAAGGGATTTTGAAAAACAAAGGCTAATTTAGCTTTTTGAGGATTTAGTAGCAGGTGGTTATCCTGTAGCCAACTTTCAACAGAGTTAAAGGCTTCTTGAGTAATTCTCTGAAGATGTACGAGGTTGTCTGAAGTACATCAGCATATTGTATGAGGGAAGCTTGCTGACAGGATTTATATAAATTGTTAATGCATATACTGAAGAGTAGATGGCTGGGAATGTTGCCCTGTGGCACACCAGTATTAACAGGAAGAAAAGGTGGAAAACCATTAAACTAACTGGTATCTATGAGTTACGTAGTTGTTAAACCACGGTAATGTGGATTGTAATAGCCCTAGGGATGATAGTTGATGGAGGAGTTTTTGATGGGAGACGCGATCAAAATCTTTAGAGAGATTAAGAAATACAGAGAAAATGACTTTGCCTTTGTCTCTATCTTTGTAAACAGCATCTGTGAATGTTAATAAGGCCATTGTAGTGCTATGAGTGGGTCTAAAACCATGCTGCAAAAAACATTTTAAATTTATGCATTCATTTAACTCCAGTCTTTTGTCAGCAGCCAGACATACATATTTGCCATTCAGCCTCACAGCATTCTAATAATACATTCTGATTCTCTGTGAGATCTGTCAGATCTACTTTGTCCAACACAAAGAATTGAATCTTTTTGAAATCTCCACAAGAAACTGTATATGTGTATGTTTCACAAGTTCATTATAAGTTGAGGCTATTTGATGGGTATTTTGTGGAGATTATGTGCTAATCGAAGATAATATCACCTAGGATTATCTTTTCATTAGAAATTATATTTGATATCCAGTTTAGGATGTTTTCCAGGGTTGTAGCATTACTGCCAAGGAGAATCTACAGTACTATAATATACGTTTTTTTATGGTCATTTAGTTGAAGATGGGAGATGAGGAGTTCAGCGGTATGGAATTTGGGACTAGGTTTATTATTGGATATAATTTCAAGATAGTCAGGCCCCAGGATTCATGAAGCTTGCGCCATAGCGTAGGTGGTATAACGCTAAATATGGCCGTCGAGCGATTCAGGTACAATCCAATTCCACATGCACTAGCGGCGTACGCCAGAACTGCGCAGCCCCCGGCGTAGGTATGCTAATCACCCCATGTGCAGTGTCGCACCATGCAAATGAAGGCATATAGTGATTCATGAAGTGGTGCGGGCGTAGCGTAAGCCCACGGAAATGTAAACCAAAAAACACGGTTTACATTTTCCCAAACAGAACATCGGAGCTATGGAAGAGGGTCAGACCCAGGTATCACAACGTTAACATATGCCAATGGTGAAATACACAGCCAATGGCATAAGAAAAGATGCACAACACATAAATAACAGCATTTAATGTCATGTCCACAGTAACGCACAGCACAACCGCTGGGCATGTGTGCGGAAGCTGTAACATAAAGAAATTATATAAAAATGTCATAAAATCGCAACGTAATAGAAATCAGGTTTACAGCATAATACACAATGGTAGGCATGGAACATCACAACCAAGGTGCAAGGGTTGCTAAGGGCCTGCGATAGTGTTCGGCACGGTAACTATGAATTAGTAGTCAATGCCATGCAAATGAGGCAGATAATACTGAATTGCAAATGTCCCGCTGGATGAAGGTTGTACCATACGACGCAGTGGTATAACACTGAGGAGTGGCTCAGAGGAGATACATGACATCAGCAGAGGGGTGTGCCACCGTAGCAGTAAGCACATTGGAGCAATGCAAATCTGGCCTGTCCGTTGCTAAGCAAAGCTGCAGGACAGGGGTGGGGAGGAAGGTATTGAATTGTTTAGCTGAGAGCACACATGGTGCCTAAAAGCGCATGTGTACGAGGATGAAAACGTGCCCAAAACCCAGTAATCAGACGCACGCACCGCAAACAATAGCAGAAGCAGGAAGGTCAGGGGAAGAAAAGAAGGAAATGCGCTAGTAGGGTAATTGGAGTACTAATGAGTAATCAACACCAATCAACCCACGAAGGCCAATCGACGGCAGCTGACAAGTCTGCTTGCAGAAACCTGCAAAACAGGATAGGGGAGGCATTGGAATGCAAAGAAAGGAGGGGAGGTATTGGATTTCAAAGATAGGAGACCTGACACAGCAGAGCAAAGCAAACTGACAGCAGACCGGCAGTAGCACACATAACGCAAGATACGCCAGGTCCAGGAAAGTACAAATGAAAGCAAGCTGCAGGATGCACGCCAGAAAATGGTAAGTGCAACGTGCAGAAATGTAAAGGGAAGGTCAAGAGGTAATCCACGGCAGGCAAATGTAATTCAACACCAAAGGCACCACAATAGTAGTTCCGGCAGTAAAACACATAAGATACCCTGTAGCTACGATCGTACATACACACCCTATGACATCATCGGTCTTCACAGCACAATAGTATAAAGTGTGAAAGCACCCAACACACACCTGTGTATTCCCAAACACTGCGCCATAGGTGTAAACACACGGGGAACTTTTAAAATGTACATGTTGGGAGCTGCCATAGCTGTGATTCATCAGCATGTGTTAGAGACTGACGGTGTTGTGGAGGATGATGCCGACAACCACCGCAGGCCTCGGAGGAGAAGGAGAGTGTTCAGACCAAGGGTAACCTACCAGGGGCTACATGACCTGGAGATAGTAGAGCATTACAGGGTGGACAGGGACATCTTACAGCAAATAGTGGAGCTATAGAAGGAAATGCGGAAGTAGGATAATTGGAGTACTAATGAGCAATCAACACCATCATCCTCCACAACACCGTCAGTCTCTAACAGCATGTGTTAGAGACTGACGGTGTTGTGGAGGATGATGCCGACAACCACCGCAGGCCTTGGAGGAGAAGGAGAGTGTTCGGACCAAGGGTAACCTACCAGGGGCTACATGACCTGGAGATAGTAGAGCATTACAGGGTGAACAGGGACATCTTACAGCAAATAGTGGAGCTGTGCCGGCCACGCCTGAGAACCAGAAACAACAGAGGGGAACCCATCCCAGTGGACATGAAGGCATGTGTAAGCCTGCAAATACTGGCCACAGGTACCTTTCAAAGGCCAACTGGAGATATAATGGGTATCTCACAGGCATCAGCATCCAGGGTACTACATGAGTTCCTGGATGCCATGTTACCACATGCCAATGAGCAGATATACTTCCCCAGAACTCAGGAAGAGTTGGCCAGCAATATGCGCCACTTCCACCATGTGGCACACTACCCGGAGGTACTGGGTGCGATAGACTGCACGCACATACAAATCAAGTCACCACCCGGTGAGCAGGGTAGGTGCTACATAAACCACAAGGAATTCCACTCCATCAACTGCCAGGTCATGTGCAATGCCCAGGGCATTATCATGGATGTGTGTGCTGGCAGCCCTGGAAGCTACCATGACTCCCATATCTGGCATGCCTCACAGCTGTATCAGGTATATGTCAGGGGGGACATCCCACATGGTCATCTTGTGGGGGATGCTGCCTATGCACTGGAGCCATGGATGATGACTCCCATCAGAAATGCACACACACCCATGCAAGAACGCCATAATGAGGCACACGCACAAACCAGAATCATCATAGAGCGTGTGTTCGGGATGCTGAAATCACGGTTCCGGTGCTTGGATACATCTGGTGGAGCCTTGCAGTACTCTCCAGGCACGTGTGCCCACATCCTCATAGTATGTGCCATGCTACATAATATGATCCTGCGGAAGCAGCTGCAGCAGGGACAAAATGGTGAAGGCCCTCATAGCCCACCACAATTGCCAAGGCCATTACAGGCACAGAGGGATTCAGACCATGAACACGCTGTGCCAGCCCCAGTAGGTAGATGGAGGCATGCCCAATATGCCTATGCCTTGGCAAAGAGGGAACGTATAGCACATACTCTGACAGTGTAGGCCCCTACGGACTGACACCTCTCCACCTGCACACACAGTAAAATGGATGGCACACAAACATGACCACCTGTAAATTGTAATGTATAGGTGGCCCAATGTGTGACTCCTACATAGGCAGCCCTCAAACATTGTAAACACAACAGCCAGTAGAACACGGAATGCCAACACCTGAACAGTACATGAGCCTTACAGCATATGGTGGTGCTGTGTGCCTGTCACGTTCCCCGCCAGATATATATATATATATATATATATATAGCTATATATATATATATATATATATATATATATATATATATATATATATATATATGTGTACACATATGCATATATATAATACAGATAGAATGGGCAATAGAGGGATATATGGTGATATAGATCGATTCAGTGATATCTGCAAATATAATAGATAGTTCAACGACATTCATAACACCTTGGAGGTACAAATAAATAGGATACCGCCAACCATGGAATGTGTAACATACCGACATGCGTAACCATGAGGCTGAAAGACCGATAGAACACAGTACCGGAACAGTACATCCGCGAGTAATAGTATGATGATATGAAGGGACAGTTAGTCACCGCTGCCGGTGTCGCGGTCCACGTAGGTACTGTGTTTAACTGTGTCTGTGAGTGCCGTAGTCTGTGTAAGTGTGCGTTGAGGGTGCCGTGTGCGTCTCTGTGTGACTGTAATGTGTGTGTGTGTCCACAACATGTGTTTGTTAGTGCCAAGTCAGAGGCAGATCAGTACGGTAGGTGTGGGTATAGCTAGCCGTAGGCATACGGTTACTACCTGTCCCACAATAGGAGGGACAGCCCCACCCTGGGCAGGTGTGTCCTGACATAAAACAGTACAAAGGGCAAATGTCCGAGATGGTAGGACATAAATATGTCCCATATATAATGTAACAGTAGTATTTAATAGTTATGCCTGTATGTAAGAAACGTAAATGTTACATGCAATATGATAAGTAGTCAAAGTCACACAACAATAGGTATGTAGTGAGGATAAAAGTATATGCTAACCTGTGTACTGACCGTGGCTACGTGTTGGCCTGCAAACACCGCTGTGTGTCCCGCAAGTGTCCAACAATGACCATATGAAAAGGTGGCAACCCATGGCAAACAGGCTCTTTTAACAACACAACCACAATGACTGCAAATATCTGGGACAGAAATACAAGGGATAGCTGTCACTTACACATATCCCTTGATATATCACTGCAATTACGGAGGTATACAAGTAGCCAGCTCACCTGCAGACGATATAGAAACCAATTAACAATGGCCCAACGTACAATCCCGTAACATAAGTCTACTAACTGTTAGCTCTCTAATTAGGGACGGAGCCCACACACATATATATGGATTATGTAGAAATGCAAGGCCCACAAACCTGTATATGCTACAATCACCCACCGACATCCCCCACACTAGAAACTAAAGCAATACAGACTGTAATAGCAGCACAAACATCCAGTCAGTCAATTACATCTGCAGAACCCTCAACATACCGTGTGAGAGACACAATTAAAGGCGTCATGCAAAATTGCAGGCGTTGTATAATGGAACAAACAGCCACGTTACAGGTTTTGTTTGCAATACTCCGTTATCAGATGTTGGGATGACAGGTATACCCACATGTTGAACCAAATACTCTACCTGTCACACACAATCCACGGGGGACATGAATCCAAACTATACTTGTCTCCATGCATAGCAGTTGCAGTTACACATAACAAAACACAATACAGACCGTCTCCCCGAAGGTAGGGCAAATAGGCAACGCCCAAGTGGAGAATCCAGTTATACCCCACTGTTGCCGCGTAATTGGTGAATGGAGTAGCTGCACAGCTGATATGCAAGTAATTAGTCACTCAGGAACACCAATTGGCGGGATGAATCCACATGTTACAGGTATCGACGTATATAAGGATGACTTGCCAGACATTCAAACCGTATGCTCATACCGAATACCAGTTGAAACACTGTGAGAGAGATAGAAACGAAATGCCGTAACGACAACAAGGTATGTAGAACGCCCGATATGTAAGGTTATGTATAGCATGATCTGTATTAATTAGTTTTACTGTATGTATAGCCTGGTTTGCATTAATTAAACGTGTCCGCAATGCATAAAGTGGGGAAAGGTATTTATGTAGTGATGTCTTGCTGAGCATACTAACGCTTGTAGAAACTGCGCGTCCAGCAGTGGGACACAAGGTACACAGCACAGACACCACAAGGTATGCTACATGAGGGCGTTAAACAGAACAATTCCATACAACCCACCGTCAGTGGTAGGGTATGTCCAACAAGGACGTGCCATAGCAGGGGATAGTATATGTTGATATACTGTCACAGCATGCATGTGTATGGGCATATAACGTTAATGACATATGTAAAGTGGTCCCGCTGTGCAAGTATGCTTTGCATTATGGGATACTATGTGAAATATGTGTAATGTATAGTATTATAGGTAGATATGACAGATATTCTACACTGCATAACATGCATATCATGCATACCACAGGTATTGTCTATTGGTATGTACAATAACAGGATACATATGGCCTGTAGGTATGGGACATAGTAATAGCATGATAGCTAATCTAAATGGAAGGGCTACCAAGTAACCATGCACAAAGGACATGTAATAGCTTCACAGGTGCATAGTGGGGTACTATGCAGTCTGGCAAGTCCATGTGTAAGCACAACTACAGTGTTCACACTAGTGGCACCACTCTAGGGTAGTGTCCTGTGAACAGCAGAGCCAGGTGTCACCTGCACCTCTGCACAGTACAGCCACTGCAGTGATCCCAGGCCTACATGTGTCTCCCAACCACCAAGGGAGGTATCACATGAACAGTGCTACTGAGTGTTCCTGAGTGATGTACATAGGACTTATGTTCCAAAGCATGGTGAGTGTCCGTTTAGGGAATGTAACCCACAAGCACATCCCACTCATTGTGGCGTGTGTGCACATATCCATGAGCATGTTGCTCACAGTGGCCTCTGCTTATGTCGCGTATGAGGAGTATATCCATTAATAATGTTGTGGACATGGGCCCTGTCTGATCAGCAGAGGTCACCCCTGAGTATGTAGTATGCAAATGTGTACAGATGTGGTGTCCGTAGTGCAGCCGCATATTTAAACTGTCGGAGCTCAGTAAATGTCATGGCATGTTAATGTTGTGGCATGTAAAGCTGTAGCTGTTGTGTAAGGTACACCCTAAATGGGGCGGTGTACCCTTGAATGTGTGTAGATGTCTTGAGTTCAGAGGTACAATGGGTGCCTATGTACTAGCTACACACCCAGTACAGATAGGTCTGGCCATGTAGAAGGATATCCACGCCACAGTGGCAATACAGTAACCACAGGAGTGGGTGCGACATATGTGTGTACTGCAAACATGTACAATGTGATATGTATGTAGGGGACTACCATCCATGTGATAGTCAGTGGGTGAATGGTGTAATGCAAAGGTGATGTGCATGCACCTTGTGTCATGCAGCTCAATGCCATGATAGTCATATTATGTATCTGTCACAGCGACACCCATATGGTTGGAGTCAGTATCAGCTGGTGGAGCAGTCATGGCGCTTGGTATGCAGGGGTTTGAAAGCTAGGCAGGGAAAGTCCCCTGTGCTAGCCTGTTCTGCAGGGAAGCATATACTGAACATGAGGGGCCCTATGACTGAGAACCGTGGTATGCCAAATGTACCTGACATGTAGTAGGTACTATGGTATGCTGGCCTCACTGTGTGTCCTGTCCATGAGCCACATAGCATAACATCCTGAGACACAGGGTACGATGTGCAGGTGGATGTGTATGTTGTCAATACCAGAATGGGGAATGGTGCTGAAAGGCAATGAGAGGACAATGTAGAATGTGTGGACTCCCGTACCATCAGCAACTGCCCTGGTAACTGTATGAAAGGAGTCCACCATGTGTAGGGGCCATGCTCTGGCCCTAACAAGCCCAACCCGGGTGTCAGCAAAGGACGGGAGCCCAACAATGTCTCTGTGAATGACGTCCTTGATGATGTGCCCCATAGCCATGCAGAACAGTCCAGTCAGGTGTGTAGGACTATAGTCCCACTTGTGAATTGTGGTGCCACCTGTGTGTAGTGTGATAAATGCTGCTGTGTGCCATTCAGGGGCTACAATGTCTGAAACAAGGCTATTACTGAATATGGTGGCCTAGTGGGGAGACATGTAATTCAGAGGTTAGTGGACATCACAGCCTGGGACGTTGGAAGGTGACATGGGGCCAGTGTCCCAGGACATATAGAGTGTAGGTCAGTACTGTGTAGGTGTGACCACAGGGACACCACAATGTTCATGTATGGATTGCGGCCCTGTAGTGAGTGAGAGGGTGTAATGTCAGCATTGAATCCATCCTCCAGCATGTTGCCAACAACACCTGGGTCTGCAATGTTCCTGAGTGACTGTTGTATGTGACAGCAGATGTGGGTGTTGCCATCAACTACTGACATACCACCATAATGCCTGGTGGTACACCCCGGAATGTGTGGCAGTCATGTTTACATAGCTAGTCTTGGAGTATGTGATGAGGGACCCTGTGGCCCCACCACGGCTGACCAGTGAGCCACCCCACACATGGGAATGTACACCACTGTGCAACAGCCTACACCTGTTGTTGTACATCATATGTCCATGGAACATGACCACCAAAGTGGCGTCTGTTATCTGGTGTGTACCATCATGGCTCTGTGTGGAATAGCATGATCCATGCAGTTGTGTACATGCTAATGAAGTGCACTGGGGTATGTGTCAGCATTTGTATGTGCATTGTCCATCTGCACGGGTGTCATGATGTTAACAACCGCTGTCAGCAGACGTCTGTAGTAGGTGTTGTAGTACTCATGTACTGTGTATGCTGTGATGGGTGTGTTGCTGGGATGTGGCTAACAAGGTCGATTAACATATGTTCGGAATCCACCAATGAGGGGATAACCCCAGGTGTGTAACACCAGTCACATGGTGGTAGAGTTCATGCCAAGGATAATGTAGGTCTTGGAGGTGGTGTGTATGGGTTGATCCAGCACAGCGGAGGGTATGACTCATGGATGTGTTGGTACATGAGTGGCTATCCCAGTGAAGTGTGGGGTAGTGTCAGTCACACATCAGTGGTAGCTGTCTGAGGCCCACTGTCCACTATACCAACATAGAAGGTATGTTACCCGTGGGGTATGATGTTGACTCTGTCGCTTGTTACAATGTGTATAGCGGTCCGGGACACAGTTAGTTGCACGTGGAGCACCTCTGATGCATTGTGCTAAGTAACTTGCCAGGATGTGTGCAAAACATAGTGGGATATGGGAACCCCTCAGCTGTGGGTGTGCCGGTCCAGGTATGTGCCTGAAAGGTATGGTCTGTCTATAACCTGTCATTGCAGGTGTGCTCTGCAGAGCCTAGAGGCAGGTCCCAGTCACTGCAGAGATGTTTGAGTGGTGCATTATAAGGTGTGCCTTGCCTGCGTGCGTCACAGAGGAAGATGCAAGCACTGTGTCACATGACCCCATGTCGTGCCTGCCAGTTACCGTCCTGCCGGTGATAGTTATTGGAAACTGTGCAAGACAGGCAGTATAGAAGCAGCAAGAGCCTTACATGTGAGCTGTACTCCCAGGGCTGACAGGTGCAAGTCATCTGTGCCACAGCATTGTGTTTGACCAGGTCAGTCATAGCGGACAGATACCAGATGCCTGTGGAATGACAATAGGAGCATAGGCAACTGTTGAAGTGACACAGTCAGTCATTGCACAGTGGTATTGTGTCCAGACGAATGCAAAATGCTCCCCAGGGCTTGGCCCACACCCTCAGGGCTATAAGACTGGTGAGCTATTGCATGTCCCTGCACATGTAGTCTGTGAAGTGGCATCACAGGGCAGTCACACTAACATGGAGAATGACAGTCATATCGTACCTGGTGAGGTGTGGCATGGGTGCATAGGTTATGTTGCAGAAGCAGTTACCCGACAGCAAGATGTAAGCGACTAACGCCTTGTGTAGCCTGCTGTGTGGAACTGCAGTGTGACTCCCTACATCATCTATGACTGGTGTGTTGTGAATGTTATAACTCACTATTGGCTGTATGTGATGGGCACACATGAGTCTGTGGGCTATAAGCTGGTGATGTTGCCTTCCATGATGGGGGCTACCTCTGGTGCCTACAGTGAGTATGGAGACGTACTGCACAAGTTGTCCTTGTAGGTGTGGCCAGTGGTGTAGATCATGTGAGACTATGTGATGGGTGGGGTGTGTTGCGAATGTTACACATCCCCAAATGACTGTCAGGTGCAGTCAGGGTTGGTGACAGCATTACCCCCAGCCATAGCTGTCAACCTCCTGTCCCCAAACTGAGGAACATTAGCCCTCATACTGTGTGACAAATGGGCAAAACGTGGAACACTTACAACTGGCTTACTAACAGCTTCAACTAGGAAGGGCATATGATGGCTAAAATAGGCTGGTTTTATGTATAAAAAAGATATTCTAATGAATTAATATGATTCCCATCTATTTAGCCATGGCTAGCAGGTAAACAATTTATAACAATGAATGTGTGACAGACCCTTCCAATGTGGAACCTTGAGGAACATGCACCTTTTAGAACCCCAAATGAGGTATGGTCCTCGTAATGAGGTACACCTGAGAGCTATGCCCCCAGCACGGCTGCAGAAGTGCATCCCCCACAGGCTGTAGTGCCGTATGTTGGGAGGTGAGCATTGAATGTGTACATGAGACAATTGCTCTATTGCCACATGTATGACATATCCCTCATATAGACAGGCAATAGCACTGGTACGTGACAGTTGGGCATGCCTGTATATACAACCATGTCCCACAGGATATGTGTGTTACGTGTGTACAACAGCTGTTGTACCATTAGCAAGCTGGGAAGTGTAGGACAGCCAGTGTACCTGTGGGAAATGGTGTGGAATGGGTGTATAGTAATCAGTAGCTCATGACATGCTCACAAGTTCTGAACAAGTGCCTAGCATGACCATACAATACAGATAGGGTGTTGGATAATATCAACCCACAAGTGGTGATGACAGTCATTTAGGGTGGCACCGCACTATAACCGTGCTGAGTATGGTGTGCATGTCCATGAACCATTAGCACTGTAGATGTTAGCAGTACAGATGTACAAGACAGCACGGATATTTGATTACAAATACCTTTGCATGTCACAGGAGTGTTCCACCAGTGGCCTGTTGACAGACTCACAACTACAAAAGGTGCAAGAGTGACATGTGCACAGCACACCAGTGCCAGCTACAGTAGAACAGGGTTAATGTGTTGTACCCCACCCTCATTGTAGCCCATACCACACAGACAAATGTTAGGCATCTGTGTATGTAAGGCTGTGAATGGCCATGACCTATCAGTATAGCTGTGTCAGTGTTGTGAACAACATACAGAATGGGCTGTGTGGGTGAGGTGTGTGACATATGTGCACAGTCTGATGGATGATACCAGCAGTGTCACCGCTAGGTGAACATCCCTGTACCCATAAACTACTACCTAGGCTGTGGTCAACATTATGGACACTGTGTAAGGGATGGTGCTGTGCAGTGCACCCCTGACATGGTGATATCTCCAGGCCCCTTAGGTAGTCATATGAGGTACCCATGTCATGTCAGGTTGCCATCCATGAGCACGGAGATCACTGGACAGGCATATACAGCACTGTGGTGACCAATATTGGATCACATACCACCTGTAAGGGGTAATGGCTATGCATGGATGTGCGATACCAGCCTTCACAATCCTCACCTCCACTATGCAGCATGCTGTCTACCTTGCAGAAGGACATTTGCTACACCATGATGATGGACATGCTACATGTCCATATCCTGATCTATAAGACATATGTCATGGACAGCCACTGTCCTAATACTAGGATCGCCACAGGCTGGACAGATCCCTGTGCCATATATGTGACATACTCCCACCATACCATGCAACCCTGTCCATCAAAGCTGCACATGTCATCCCAGTCATACATGGTGTGATGGCCGCAATGTAGATGTACTATCAACTGACTGGATCAGTAATGTGGCACTGATGCACCTTGCGGTGGCACAATGGCTGTCTGTTACAGCTTGGAAACCGTGCCAACACATGCTATGGTTGATAACCATCCCTGCGAATGTCGTCTGACTAGCCATTGTCCCATGTCTATCACATGTGCAATACAGGCGATCCGTGGCAGGATGTTGAACAGTTGTACAGTGCTGTGTAGATGTATATGGCAAAACACATGCATGCACAGGTGTCCATGCGCATGTGTGCATTGTCACTGCTCAAGTCCATTACGGCTGTGTCTGTGTTGATATGTGACATATACACAGCATCCAGGTCAACAGTAGTACCGTGGACACATCCAGGCATGTGCAGATAGGTAAGAACACAAGTGCAGGCAAATAGACATGCCCACAGCAAGACAGCATTTACATGGAGTATGAACACTGTAATGAGGTGACACATATATATGGTAATGATATCCAATGCATAATGGGTGTGACATGTGTGACACAAACACGTCAGTCGTGTCAGTGTCATGATGCTTTGCAAAGATAACTGTGCAGATGTAGTAGATGTCATAGAAATGTATGTGCAGCAGTATCTCTGTACATCTCTGAAACTGTGACCTGTCACCATCATTATGTCTTACAGATAATGCCCCGTACACGCCTTCCAGCATACACCCACCAGGAGGATGATGTCCTCATCCCACAGCTCCATGACAACTATGACTTGTTGTTCAGCCATGTGCCACAGCATGCCCAGCAGCGGGATGACCTGTGGCAGGATCTACGCAGGAGGGTGAACGATGTGGGTGGCCATAACCGCACCTACCAGCAGGTGCGCAGACACTGCATGGACTTGATACAACATGCAAAACAGCGTGCCACTGCAATTGCCAGGGAACAAGGTGGAACAGGTGGTGGGCCACCAACCCAGCCCCCACTCACACACACTGAGGAGCTACTGGCCAGTCTGGGGACACCCAGGGAACAGCATCCAGAAACACTAGCTGCCATCGTGGAGGTGGGTGTCTTCCAATCAATGAGCCTGAAGTTGCCTGGTAAGTCAGTACTGCACATATGGCTATTATATCCCATGTAGTTGCATGTGTCACTGTACATTATGTAAAGTAACAACATATGCAAGGTATGTGGACACACATGCTGCATACTACAGTATGCTATGTTGTGTATGCACACATGTGCATACTATATGCTATTACACAGGTGAATGTGTTCACATGCACAGTGCAACCTGTGACTGTCATACAGTCATGGATAATGTTCATACTGGTGTGTCACCCCTATACAGGTACCTCTGGCATGCCGCACAGACATGAGTCCATTGCAGGTGAGACTGTCATCAGTATCAGGCATGTTACAGTGTAGATCTATTTGCCATGTGGCCAGTTAACACTTGCACATCTGATGTTTGTTCCAGTCATGATATGCAGGTCGCACCACCCTTCATTCACACAGGCCACCCATGTGCAATATATACAAACGTAATGATACACCGACTTGAAACCACAGTACTTGTCATTGCAACATGTGTGGTCAGCTGTGCATACAACAGTGGAGGTGTTCTACAATGGAGGCATATGTAGTATGCATTGGAACAACATGTGTGGTACGCACACAGTACAACACAGTGAGCTGTGATATGGGCAGCCCACAGGTGTCACCATTGTGTCATATGCCCCCGCATTGGGTGCACACATTGTGATGTGCCACCTGACATGTCCCAGACATGTAGTGTTCTGTCTGCAATTGTCACACTATCGCATGACCTATACCGCACATACCAAACATACAACCCATTGTCTGCATAGCCCTGTGGATTGTGACATATCTGACATCTATGGGTGTATGTCATATGGGACAACACAGACATGTGAGATAGATGCCTATCACACACAATTGGCCAACACATGTGCACACATGGCCATGGGGGATGGCCAGAGACATGTAGCCACACAGTACTTGGGATGTGTATACACCCTGTTGCACATTGTCCACACATGGTCCAATTATAGCCTTAGTTGACCGATTATACAGTTGATGTGGTACACTGGACAACCTAAAAGCCTGTGCACAGCTACTGGAGGTGTCACTGAAGTCTACCATATACGATCTGTTGAACATCACGACTGTGTTGCAGTTATGACTATGCAATGTGTACATATTATGCATTCTACAGCAACACACATGCCTCATGATGCCATGCAATGGCACAGTGTCTGTACTTCACACTGTATAGCAATGTAGATGGCTCACACTACCCGCCCATGCTCATGCACATTTGCTAAACATGCATTCTATCTGTAGGGCATACACACAACATTGCAATGTGAAGCCCATTATGATGCTGTACATGTGTCAGGACACCATTGTGTCAGACATGTATGCATGTTAATGCACATGTCAACAGATTACATGTCAAGGTCACGTCAGCCATGTGTACTGTTATCCTTGTCTGGGCCACATGGTGTATCACGGGGATGCATGCATACTACCATGATTGTGTGAACTGCATGGCTACTGATATGACACCTGCTTGCTGTAGTGTGCACCCCAGGGAGGTATGCTTACTAACACTATTAATGTCTGAGCTACATGCCCTCTGCTGTATCGCAGGCATGCTGCATGCCATCTGACAAATCACATGCATGGTGTGTCTGTGTGTGTCTGTGTTTGTGTGTGTGTGTCTGTGTGTGTGTGTGTGTGTGTGTGTGTGTGTGTGTGTGTGTGTGTGTGTGTGTGTGTGTGTGTGTCTATTGTACTTTACAGTATTTCTTTGCATTCACAGGTGATGTAGGTGCATTACCCTCCTGCGGCCCATCTGATGTTAATGTCCCCACAGATACTAGCGGTGATGAACATATGCATGAGGTACAGGCAGGGTTGTCAGGGGCTGAATCTGTGCCAATGGTTACCATCCCAGCTATGTCCCCCTCTTCCCCGCACACAGTTCTGCTACCAACACATACCGCATCACCAGTGGCCATAGAGGAAGGACAGTCAGCGTCTGTTAGCGTGGAACAGGAACATGTGGTGGCTACAGAAGGTGTGTCTACACACCATGGTGTCAGTGTAATGACTGCAGATGTGCCACACAGGCATGTGGCTGGTGCTGCTTGTAGGAGGACCTCTGGCAGACATGCACCTGCAGGACAGAGTGCAGCAGCTGGTATCACCAGACGCATGTTCCAGACTGTAATGGCGGCACAGGCATGTGCTGAACGGCAGAACAGAGAAGGGCAGAGGCTGCAGAGGGCTGCTATCCATACCCTAAATGACAACATCCAGGCATTGGCAAATGCTCAACAGCAGATTGCTAATGTTCTGGATAGGCGATTAGGTGAAATGGTCGGAATCCTTGACCGAGGCATGGCAATCTGTGAGCGGGAGCTGTCTGTGCTGGAACATCTGGCAGGAGTGAGGCGTAGGCCACATGGACGTAGGCCGGCAACACCACCTAGTGTAGGTCGACGTGAGCGTGCCACCTCACATGCCCGCTCCCATAGTGCTGGTAGCAGTAGCAGTGCAGCTGGTGCTGTGCTGTCAACACCAGGATACAGCAGGCCATGTAGACGTAGCCCTGGATGTTCTCAGCGGGGACACGGTTCCAGTGGACATGTGTCTTTGGACAGTAGCCACTCTGTAACTCCACCTGGTAGTGCCCGTGCAACCCCAGGCAGGCACAGGTCATGTGGCCGTGGACGGACACAGTGAGCTGTACAATCTGCTCTGTACAATCTGGGGCTGTCAATTATACCCCGTGTAGGCCTCACAAATGGCAGAACTGTGTACACACATACACGCACACAGCAAACACAACTGTAGGGCTCCAAAACATCCACATGCATTCTGCACAGACATGTCCAGTCAACTCACCGGCCCTTACACACACACATGATGTTATCCATTGGTGCAGCCTATGCCCCTGGTAAACATATCACTCTGTGCATATGATGAAGCCTGTGCCGCATCCATGTCATCCACACCATCGGTGCAGGGTTATGCACAAATATTCTGATGCACAGGGTGAACAGCATAGTGAGAGGTGTATGTAATATTACCTGTGTATGCATAGTGAGGGATGTGTATGTTGCAGTGGTTGTGTGTGAATACTGAGAGATGTGTATGTAATATTACCTGTGTATGCATAGTGAGGGATGTGCATGTTGTAGTGGTTGTGTGTGAATACTGAGAGATGTGTATGTGACATAGATTGTGTACTGTCGGCATGCAACGGTCATACCATGTAGTGCAGGTGCAGCATGCATTGTGATGAGTTCACGGTATGTGTCTCGGTTACATCTGTAGCACCATGTTGGTTGTGATACCCTGGTTCCCTCCTATGGTGTACTTGCATGTGCCTACAGGTAGCAGTGTTTGCAGTCCCCCACGTGTAACTGTGGATTACTCACAGGCACGTCTGGCAATATCAGCATGCTACATGTACCCTCAACCTGACTGTTGGAAACACCAACATGACACAGATGTCTGCACATATACTGCACCTGACGCATGTGGTCAGTGCCACAGGCTACACTGGACAGAGACGTGACATACATAGCAGGACACATTACAGGTATGGTGACATGGTGCAGGGGTTGTACACAGCGGTCTGGCCAATGATGTTGTGAGGTGTCGCTTGGTAGCTGGAGGCCACACTGTGCAGCAGTAGGACCCTGTAACAGTACGGGAACATGGCCACATTCACGGGGTGTACACCACTATAACGCACACCCCATAGTGTGCAGGTGGGGACCCTTGCCTATGTGGTCATCACCCTCACAGTACTATGCACCCACACGACGTGTCACAGAGAAGGAACATGCACAGGTAGCCAGTATGGCTGGGACCTATGGCATCAACAGGGTAGTGCAATGCATCACCATTACGGGTTAGTCACCACGTGGGGTTAGTGATCATTTCTCACCGTATATTAGCATACACCCTCACACCAAGCACCAGACATACATTCAGACACACACACACTGTGGTGACCACACATGTGTATATGGACAGCCGACGTGTGTGATGCACCACACCAGCCGACATCATGCTTCCCACACTGACGTATGTACAGATCTCTACAATGGTGTACAAGGATGTGTAACAACTGGGACATATTCCCTGCGATATGTGGCATCTCTGGTCACACATTCAGACACACATGGCAGTACTGGGAATGATACACCTGCCATATGATGACACGTTTGATGGACATGCAGCGGTATTGATTGCATTATGTGTACCAACGCTATATCTGGCAAATGTACTGCTATATGCACACGGGAGGTTGTAGGTGTTACAGGTGCCATGTGACATATAGTTGGTAACACCTGACTGCTGTGTATGAATTATGTCAGCACCGTCACGTAACAGCAACATAGAGTACTGTTTGCACATGGCATGATAGGATGGTGTGTGACACAACTGTCAGCCACCCCCTGCACACATACATCTACACAGGTGGTACACCATGTTATGTACACACATCCCTCCATATGTGCTGTTTGTATGTCACCGTATACAGGTGTCAATGATGGGTCTGCATTGCGACTGCATGTCGTAGGTAGGTGCAACTATGTTACGGACATCGGCCACTGCACATGCATGGTTGCTGCATGCACAGTACAGATGTCACATGTGTCTCCTGTTGCCATGTTTGTATGCATTGCTATTGTTGGACATGTGTGTTGACATACATAACACATGGACTGTGGTATGATATCACGGGTATCACAGGCAACCAGTACAAGGGTATGTGTCCCGGTCAACATTGCTACCCCCTGTAGTGTGAGCATTCAACAGACATGGGCCCACCTTCCATTCGCATGTGTAGCATTGATTAGGCCACTGTTATCACGAGGTACATCACAGGTTATGCATGTATGTGTTGTGTGTGCAGTCCATGCACACATCCACACAATCACATGTATGACATAGCCAGATGTGTGTTCATTGGTGTACAGCAACAGTCAGGTGTCACAGCTGTGTAAGAGCCGTGTTATGTCTTGAGCCGACCTGTGCATGTATACTGGTATCATTGCAATGCATAACACCTGTTGGATCCCTGTTGGTACATGTGTACTCTGCACAGCTGGTGTACACCTCTGTACAGCCCAGTGGTCATGTGTCACATGGTGTTGTGGTACTGTAAGGCTGTGTAGTGCTGCACCGACGACATGGTGCTGACTTGACAGCTACAGTGTACACTGCAGTGTGTACGTGTGTGACCTGCACCTGTGACAGCTGTGATGGCAGCTGTGTGTGTACAGGTCACTGCATGTGTGACCGCCCTGTGCGTGAGGACAGTTATAATTTCCTGTGCCCTTCTGTACTGTGCCCTTCTGTGTGTACACTCCATCTGCATGCACGACAGGCCTTTGCAACAGCTAAGTGTGTGAGCATGCCCAGTATGCTGTTGTGTGGATGGACACACAGTACAGTCCATGTACGCAGTTGTGTAGATGGACACACGGTACATTCCACACTGCGCCCTTCCATGATTAGACTCCATGTGCATGCAAGATGGCCCTTTGCAACTGCTAAGTGTGTGAGCATGCCCAGTATACCGTTGTGTAGATGGACACACAGTACATTCCACACTGCGCCCTTCCGTGATTAGACTCCGTGTGCATGCAGGATGGCCCTTTGCATCTGCTAAGTGTGTGAACATGCCCAGTACGCCTTTGTGTAGATAGACACACAGTACATTCCAAACAGACGTGTGATACTAAGCATGTGGGCATGGCCATTGACATCCTGTATAGCCATGGTGGTCATCCAGGCAACAGATGTCCATTTTCAATGTCACGATGGATGCCTACATTGAACACACTGGGTGCTGTCTCGAAGGGTGTACTGTCTGTGGCACATCCCGTATCTATTTAGTGTTGTAGTGCTCCGTAGATATTTAGTTGGCCCGATGACAGCACTGCCGTGTTTGTCTACGTCTACCTTGGGACAGTAATATGCTTTCAGACTGCTCACTCTCTAAACATTCCCTATCGGCATCTTTGCCTTTGCGGATGATGTCACCCACCTAGAAGTATGCCTCTGGGAGTGCTGTGTTCAGTAATCTTGGTAGCGCGTTCTGTAAATGCATAATGCTGTAGTGTGATAAGGTAGTTAGGTGTATGTTCAACTCCCGGCCCTGCCAAGTGTGTGTGTGTGTGTGTTTCCAGCTGCCTGGGGACAAGGTAATGCTTTTAGATGCCTCACAACACATACATTCCCTATCGGCGTCGCGGATGATGTCACCCACCTAGAGGTATGCCTCTGGGAGTGCTGTGTTCAGTAAACTCGGTAGCGCGTTCTGTAAATGCGTAATGCTGTAGTGTGATAAGGTAGTTAGGTGTATGTTCAACTCCCGGCCCTGCCAAGTGTGTGTGTGTGTATGTGCGTGTGTGTGTGTGTGTGTGTGTGTGTGTGTGTGTGTGTGTGTGTGTGTGTGTGTGTGTGTGTGTGTGTGTGTTTCCAGCTGCCTGGGGACACAGTAATGCTTTTACATGCCTCACAACACATAACATTCCCTATTGGTGTCTTTGCCTTTGCAGATGATGTCACCCACCTAGAAGTATGCCTCTGGGAGTGCTGTGTTCAGTAATCTCGGTAGCACGTTCTGTAAATGTGTAATGCTGTAGTGTGATAAGGTAGTTAGGTGTATGTTCAACTCCCGGTCCTGCCAAGTGTGTGTGTGTGTGTGTGTGTGTGTGTGTGTGTGTGTGTGTGTGTGTGTGTGTGTGTGTTTCCAGCTGCCTGGGGACACAGTAATGCTTTTAGATGCCTCACAACACATATATTCACTATCGGCGTCTTTGCCTTTGCGGATGATGTCACCCACCTAAGTATGCCTCTGGGAGTGCTGTGTTCAGTAATCTCGGTAGCGTGTTCTGTAAATGCATAATGCTGTAGTGTGATAAGGTAGTTAAGTGCATGTTCAACTCCCGGCCCTGCCAAGTGTGTGTGTGTGTGTGTGTGTGTGTGTGTGTGTGTGTGTTTCCAGCTGCCTGGGGACACAGTAATGCTTTTACATGCCTCACAACACATACACTCCCTATCGGCGTCTTTGCCTTTGTGGATGATGTCACCCACCTAGAAGTATGCCTCTGGGAGTGCTGTGTTCAGTAATCTCAGTAGCGCATTCTGCCAATGCGTAATGCTGTAGTGTGATAAGGTAGTTAGGTGTATGTTCAACTCCCGGCCCTGCCAAGTGTGTGTGTGTGTGTGTGTGTGTGTGTGTGTGTGTGTGTTTCCAGCTGCCTGGGGACACAGTAATGCTTTTAGATGCCTCACAACACATACATTCCCTATCGGCGTCTTTGCCTTTGCGGATGATGTCACCCACCTAGAAGTATGCCTCTGGGAGTGCTGTGCTCAGTAATCTCGGTAGCGAGTTCTGTAAATGCGTCATGCTGTAGTGTGATAGGGTAGTTAGGTGTAAGTTCAATTCCCAGGCCTGCCAAGTGTGTGTGTGTGTGTGTGTGTGTGTGTGTGTGTGTGTGTGTGTGTGTGTGTGTGTGTGTGTGTGTGTGTGTGTGTGTGCATGCTCCCGTCCGCCTGGGGACTCAGGTTATGCTTTTAGATGCTTCGCACCACAGATATATCCTGCTGATGTCTTTGCCTTTGTAGATGTTGACACACACCTAGTAGAATGCCTGTGGGTCTGCTGTGTTTAGTAATCTCGGTAGCGCATTATGTAAATGCGTCATGCTGTAGTGTGATAGGGTAGTTAGGTGTAAGTTCGATTCCCAGGCCTGCCAAGTGTGTGTGTGTGTCTGTGTGTGTGTGTGTGTGTGTGTGTGTGTGTGTGTGTGTGTGTGTGTGTGTGTGTGTGTGTGTGTGTGCATGCTCCCGTCCGCCTGGGGACTCAAGTTATGCTTTTAGACGCTTTGCACCACAGATATATCCTGCTGACGTCTTTGCCTTTGCGGATGTTGACACGCACCTAGTATAATGCCTGTGGGTCTGCTGTGCTTAGTAATCTCGGTAGCGCGTTCTGTAAATGCGTCATGCTGTAGTGTGATAGGGTAGTAATGTGTAAGTTCGATTACCAGCCCTACCAAGTGTGTGTGTGTGTTTCCAGCAACAGTACATTGCTTTTACAGTATTCACTCATCATAACATCTGTGCGGCGTCTTTGCCTTTGATGCTGCTGTGTACAGGCTAGACGTATGCCTGTGTGATTTCCGTGATCCACTACTCACGGTTGCACGTTCTGTCACTGCGTAATGCTGTTGTGTGGTACAGTGGTTACGTTCGTGTTCTGCTCACAACCCTGCCACATGTGTCTGTGTGTGTATGTCTGTATCTCTCTCTCTCTCTCTCTCTCTCTATATATATATATATATATATATATATATATATATATATATAAAATCTATTTTCTGCCCATAACTCTGCTCTTGCATGGACAGTTGACTGTTTCATGTATCGCATATTTGCATAGCTTTCACATACCAATGGGGTATGTTGCAAATCCTAACATTGTCCATGCAACGTCTGTGTTACAGGCGGTGTTACATGCCCTTACAGGCGTTTGCTGTATATCTTTGCAGACATTTATCCTTGCTGTACTCTCACTGTACTCATACATGCCGGAGGCTTCATGTATCATGGCCTAGTTTTGCTGTGTGTATGTCTATTTGTGCTGTGTGCATGACTGTGGGTATGTCCCACTATCATCATTTGTAAAGGTGACAGCCCTATAGGTACTTCATGTAGACTGCTGTGTCTTTTGACATGTCAGCACATACCTGTGGACAGTACTGAGCATCCTACTGCAGCGCATTTCATACCTTCTGCGTTATCTTGCAGTCGATAATGCTGTTTCCTCACACATGTATCTGTTTCTGATCATACCACTCCACCTCCTAGAGCAAACTTCTGGACAAGGCCTTATCTGATAGTGGGACACATAGGGGCAGTATTGACATGTTGCTCTTACAAACATAGATAGTTGACACAATAATAGGTTTTGTATTAGTATGGCTTTTCTGACGGATTAGGTGTCTTAAACACATGTTTGTCATTATTTCATGACTTCAGTTATCAGGAATGTGCCAGAATGGTACTGATGTTACGTGGAACACACCAAACATATGAGGCAGAACTCTGCACATTCTGCGTAAATCTGTACTGTTGCGGAGTATGTGTCTGATACAAGATATCAACTTTCTGACACCAATACACACACTGTATGGCGGCATCACAGGCCACATGCCATTACATTTATATTGCAGGACACACCCACCCAGAGAGTTGTATTCCTCACACAGGCCAACAGCTGCTTATCCACACTAATTAGTCTATCATGTACCATATGTGTGCGCCAGTATTTGCACTTTCCGTCAGTGGCAGAGCTCACGTACGAGTATGGGGGACTGGACATTGTTACGGTGACACTGCATGACACCCTGAGGGACACATTACTTTTGTGTCTATTAACCTTCCACATTGACATTCACAGGGCATACGTTGTCATTCACATTTGTCGGAGTACATGCGTATGACTTGTACATGTTTTCTCATTTGTCCTGATGTCTTTCTTCTCACCTGTCCAACTAGTATCACTAGTTCTGTACATGTATTTTGGACAGGTTACCTTCATACCCCTGACCTGTACACATTATGGGTAAACGCCCTGACATTTGACCTTTGCCCTTGTTACATTTGTCACAGTAATGTGGCTTTCTGGTAAATTGCTGGCAAGGCATTACGAACTGTGCGGTTAGATAATAGTGACTGACATTTCTATTACATGATTAGTAACACTCATGACATTCATATTCCTAGCTACGCCAGTATTCTCACAACGTTCTGACTTTGTCTGGGGTATATCTAATATAGTCCCTATTTGTATTTCATGTACTATGCCTTAGTGCAGCTGTCTTATTCTGACAGTTTGCCAGTTATGGTTACCATCTTGGTCGTACGCATGTCCATCCATGATAATTGCCTACATGACACTGATATAGGGCCCTACATATTCCCAAAATGGTTTACGCAATATCCAGTGGATGGTTTGCCCCATTATTGAGAATATAGGCGTGTGTTATACCCACATCACTCCCACGGGGCGGGCCTACGAAATCTCTGCCAAGCAACACCTAGGCCCATTTCTGCATACCCATGATTCCCATACCTGACAACCCTCTACAGTACCCATTACACATGTTTAATGTGAGCGGTACTGAAGTGTGGAGACACTTATATGCACTACCCACTCTCCGGATATCAGTTTGTACGTCATACATTCTATCAACACATGTGTCATCACCCTTGCACCTGCTACTGTTGCATGTACAGCTATATCGTATTTGCTGAGGTCACTTATTTTGCGTCAATGTTGGCTGACACTACGTATGGATCAATTTTTGGGATCCTGCAATGGACACCTATATGCATGTTTAAAGTGTAGAACTTGCTGGACTGTCACTTTCTGGCCAATGGTTTGGAAGGCAGCGGTTTATTCACCTTTCGTGCATGTCTGTTTGTCTACCCATATTAGCTATAACGTGGCCTATTTATGTACATATGTCATATCTACAGGACATAGGTTTGTTGTGTATACATATATACATGTACAATCCTCATTTCATAACTTGCTTTGGTTTACGTCTGTGGATTATGTGTATACACATATATCTATATCCATACCATACCTTTCCACTGTACAGATTGTTGCAGAGTGTACATCTGGTTGCCTCTTTATCTTCAGTGTGTTTTACATAAACCTGTGTCTATCTGGCAATGTAGTGGCATTTTATTTGAGACTTACGGTGGGAAATACTGGCAAGCAGTTCAGGTTACGACTGCATACCCTTCAGAGAATCCATGCCACTGACACACCCGTTATTCTATCCACTTTCTATGTTTGTTCTGGCACATATCTGGGGTTTGTCCCTATTTGTACCGGTAGTTTGCATGCCTTTGTCCGGTTTCATACTGTACAGGGTTAACAGGTTTGAGCCATGTATATCTAACATGGGGGAAACAGCATTCATTTACTATGCTGTGAGCGGATCACACACGCACAGGCGCACTTGCATTTCCTTATTGTGGGTTACGCGCAGGCGCACATGCATGTCCTTATTGTGGGTTACATATGTTTACTAAGTCTTTATGCTTACGTGGGCTTTATTACTTGTGACAGTACCAGTAAATTATCTGTAATCTGGTTAACGGACGCATGCGAAACACAAGTTCACCTTTACATATTTAAATGTGAGCGGATCACACATGCACAGGCGCACTTGCATTTCCTTATTGTGGGTTACGCGCAGGTGCACATGCATATCCTTATTGTGGGTTACATATGTTTACTAAGTCTTTATGCTTACGTGGGCTTTATTACTTGTGACAGTACCAGTAAATTATCTGTAATCTGGTTAATGGACGCATGCGAAACACAAGTTCACCTTTACATATTTAAATGTCTGTACAGCACAGATGCATTCATTACACTTTAACATTATATGTGCTGTAGTCATAGTTGAACCGGGACTGCATTCACGTTGGCTGAATGCTGTAACCACTATACTTTTGGTGTTCTGACTCATTTATATGCATACCCATAGTACATAGCTACATTAACATATGCCTCACCGCTTCACTTACGACACAGGCATCCATTCTCCTGCTGGGAAAAATGCGGTACTACATGTTACACATTCCCTATTCCCTACTGCTCTGGACCCAAGCTGCATATTTAATCACTGCAGGGCTATTCAGAACCCCAAGGCTTATAGTCCTGACACATACAGGTCTTTAATTGTCAGGGTGTTCATGTGGTAATCTGGGTTTAGGCTTGTCCGCCTGGTGAACGGAACTGCCCTGACTGTGTTCAAATGTCAGACAAAGCACATGGACAGGGTTTGTCCATTTTAAACATTTTATCTGTGTTTACAGACACAGGTGTTTGGACACCTGTCAGCAGCTTATAATGTTGGCAATACATAATATGGGTGGGGGTGGTTACAATACATAATCCACGGTGAGTGGTGTTCCCATTCACATTTGACTATTTCCTGTATTCAGTCATACGAGGATTATTATTTTGCACATGACTTAACTATGAATTAACTACAGGCATGCAGTAGTACAGTCAACATATGTGAAGGTTTGTTACAGTATAAATGTACGGACCTCTGTAATACTCGGGGACTACCCCACATCCTTCACAACATTTCATGCTAATGTACATACTATTATTCTGTGAACTTTCGAAGTTTGTGAGAGCAGTAATTACATCTGTCCCTATTTGCTCACCCATCCTTTTAGGCTTTGTCCAGATTTTGTTGCTGTAATAGGTTGAGAGGTGGAGTTTTTGAGTTGAATATATACTGTCGATAATTCAGTGGGGAGTAGGGTTACCACCTGTTCCTTTTTGCAAGGGGAAGTCCCACTTTGGACAGTTGTGTCCTGCGACGAAACCTAAGACATGGCACATGTCCTGTGATTTTAAGACAAAAGTATATTTCTTATTTTCTTTACTGGTTGCATGATACAGGTATTTTGTATCTGGAACACATAACTATTATTTGGGATAGCATAAGCTATTCAAATGCTATGAAATAAGCTTTTATCTTGGCATACAAGTGTAATTCTGTCCTTTGCACTGGCCAGGGGTATGTTTTATCCTGCAAATTCTCACATTTCTACAAAGGATGTCCCACCTTGGGCATCTGAACAGATGGCAACCCTAGTGGGGAGACCTGCATGGTGGACAGCTGTTCCATCCTGCGTAGTATGTTTTGCATGTCTGTCTAGAAACTGAACAGTACCGTGACTACACATACATGTTTTGTCCAGATGTGTACAGTACTAGACACCGTGGCGTGTAAACAACTCTGAGGTTTCAACAGGTTACTTATCCCACGCGGGATGTACACACATTTTTCCGAAACATGAACGCGCGGGCATTTGGATTTACGTAACTGTGATGGGATGTTTACAAACGTGGGATACATATTTGCAATCCTGACACTGCCTAGGACGATACTTCCAACTACATATGGGGAATACTCGCTATGTGTAGGTGTACGGCTGCGCAAGGCTGGTAGCTGGATTTGATGGACATTCGGACATGGATGCGGGTTATGTGCTATACAGGGGTTGTTGCGTATTGCATTTGCATGCATGGGTTCTGCTTTTGGATATCCCGGTTCCGCATATAGCATCCTATGTGTATGTGCCGGTTACGTTCCTGTTCATGTGTATAGCACATTTTAATATTCATATGTTTGTGTGTGTTTGGTATACAATTTGGACTGTCAGGTTTCTTTACGGTTGTTATATAGCCACAACTGCTCAGCTGTGTACTATCACTACCACTGTGGGACTGCTGGTGACCCTGCCCATGGGGCTAGACGTGTGTACTGGCGGCGCGATGACATGATGCGCTTCATTTCCACTGGGTATAACTACTTACAGTGCAGTACATTACGGACACACGATTTAAAATATCATTTGTTCCATGGACGGAAACTCATATTGTGTTGCGTGCATTTCTGTTTGGTTCTCCATTTTGTGTGGCCGGGAACTGTCTTGCATGCTTTGCATACGTTTCATTATCCACGGACACTGATAGGTGCGATTACTATTGCAGGCAGACTATAATATTCAGCAGTTTAGATTGCTCATCGACAGCCGACATTGACACACCTCTGGGCGCAGCTTAGTAACGCCCCATGCACTCGCGCACATGTCCTATGCACGTGGATGTGGTGGCAGCGCACCTTCATTAATATGCATATGGCGCTACTACACCATATATACGCCGCACGGCCGGCGCAGGCCTTACACCGGCCTTGCGCCGAGCTTCATGAATCTGGGGGAGGGTATAGACAACGACATTTCATACTCATGGATGTCGTGTTTTAGCCATATGTCAGCTATGGCAAAGATATCTAGTTTATTTTGGGATATCCAGGCATTGAGTTCTGAAATTGTACGAGTATTTAAGGAAATAAATTTAAGTTGTCTGGGTGTGCTTGATGTAGCCAGGTTGAGTTTTGGAGATAGTGGTGTGGTAAATGTTTTAGAAGGAATGGGTGGGCTGAGTTAGAAGGGGTGTTTGGCTTGGGATGAGTTTTGAAGGTTACTGGGGAGTCAGGATGGTGGGAGGGGCCAGGAACAGGGGGAATATCAGCACAGAGTGGTAAGAGAGAAAGAAAACTGTAAAAAAGAAAAATGTAAAAGGATATATATAGGTATATATAGGTTTTTTTAAAGACATGAGTATGTGTCAGGATAATGTATGTTTGTTAGTTATTATTGTATTAAATATGATGCTATATTTTAATGCAAAGTTCAGTATAAGTTTAGTAAACTGTTTAGTTTTTAGTGCTGGCTTGAAATAGTTAATTGTTTTTAAGTGTATGATTGTCAATTAGTGATGTTAATATATAAGGGCACGGCTTGAGGGCTTTATGTTGTCTGATGAAGTGAAGCATAAACGAAAACGTATTGTGGAGTGTTTCAAGCGTTAATGTTTTATTTGTTGCACCATTAAATCTACGAACTATCAACTGCAGCTTTATTTCCTCATAGTGCTTTCTACTGAAGTTTGGTCATTTTGGGCACTAATTTCCATTTTTCTTGGTTGGACAGAAAGAAAACTGGATATGTTTGGGCAGCTCATTTCAGTTTAACTTTAACAGTTAATTTTATTTTAGTGTGGTAGGGGTGAGTGTTTAGTAATTTAAATTTGAAGTTAAGATTGGATGAGTCATTGCATATATTGGAAGTGGATAATGGTGTAGTTGGGTTATTTGAATGGATTGACTTACAGAAGATATTGGGAAAAATGTAAGAATGAGTAATGTATGGTAATTTTAAGAGAAAAGATGTGGTATACTTAAGAGAAGCATGGTATATGTAGGTTTGTAGCGAGATTAGTCAATGAGATCAGTGAAAGAGAAGCTATAGTTTTAGAATATTTACACTATTATTGTATTACATCTGCAGCAGGTCTTCAGAGATTTCTATGTGGTTTTTCACTCTGGCATCCTGATTAAATCCTATTTCCCTGTTTGTTTTTATCACCCATAATGATCTTTATTTGCTTCCAGCAGATATTGCCTACCAAGTGTTTTAAATTCAACTTACTGTAACGTATCTGTATAATTTTTCAGTTATGTTTCCCCTTTCTTATCACTTACTTTGCATATGGTTTCTATTACTGTTTAAACTTCACCTGCTGGAGTAATGTTATCTGAGGACTTCATTGCGTCCAACAGCAGCAGTTGAGACAGATGAGCAGAGCCAGGTGCCTCCTTGATGGAGACATGCCACTGCTTATTATGTCTACAAGACTCTAGCAGACCCGATGGTCACATACGGAAATATTCGGCCTGTTCAGGATTCCTCTACCTTTATTACGATAAGGACTTGCACAAGACCTTTGTACATGATTCCCTGGCCACTTTATCTCTCCTAGCCTACCTTTCGAGTTTAACTATCCTTTTTTCTCACTGGTATCATGTAGCACTCCTTTCATGTTGTAAACTTCCTGTGGACTAGTCTAATGAAACCAGATGTTTATTTATTTGTTTGTTTATCTGTCTGTCTATCTTTGTATCTGTCTATCTAACCAACCATCCAACCAATCCATCCATTTTGTTAACCGGTTTGGTGGGCTGGACCAAACAACATTTACAGTTATGACCCAAGCCAAAGGGCAAAAAAATTGCAAAACCACAATTCATTAGCTACATTTAGACATGCATTGGGCAAATTGATTGTATACATAGTTATACATAAGAAGGCAAATTTGTTGATGAATATTTATATAGCTATACATTACACAAAAAAGCAATTATACCTGGAAAAAAAGAAAAAAAACTTTTATGTTTTGGAAAATTTTATTAAGACTTAGTTTTAATCATATGGGCAAGAACATTTCTGTACCTGAAAATGCAAAATAAGTATCGATAAAAGTAACAGTTTGATACAGAGTATCGCTAACCTACACCATCAAAAGATTTACACATATTCTGTTTTATTAGATTGTTTTTAGCTGCTTACAAAGACAGTGAGGTCAGTGATAGCCTGAAGTGCTGTAGGAAATACATCTCACAGAGCAGGGACCATCTTGTTTTGTAGTGCCTTGCTTCCTGTCTCTGCATTAACTGTTGACTGCAGTAATTACTTATGCAGGACATCATGTTCCTGGAAACGTGATTCCTTGGTTAGCAATTTTAATTACTCTTGCAGTGCATTTCTTCCAAAACCTACAGAGATGTACATTCATGCAGCTAAAACATAAAATATATCTAATAGCTACGCTGACATTGATTACAACAATTTAGATGACACAGACCCTTAATGGTCTGCATCCATGAGGGACAAACAAAAGACAGAATGTAAGTAAACATGTCCTTTACAGCTACTTGAAAATAGCCATACTTTCTGAAGCCATACCTCAAAAGTGATATGATTTAGGCATAATGTTGTGCTTTTTTTTTACTCTAAGACTTAGCCATGCTTGTCTGACAAATATTGTTTTTCTGCCTAAAGTTAGACCCATTCAACAGTAGTAAAAGAACTACGTCTTTCAGATGACATGCTAAATCAAGTTTCATGCTGCCTGAGTTGGTGGCAGCTCAGACAAATGTAAAATATACCATGGCACTTACGGAAAACAGTAGGGAATTTCAGTGAAATCCTTGCCAAATTTCTCCTAGTCACTTGGGCAACAAAAGAAAAAAAAATAAGCAAAACAAAGTCTACACAAAGATTCCTTATCAGTAAGTTTATGTGTTCTAGTCCAAGAAAACCTCCTATACAAAAAAAAAAAAAAAATATATATATATATATATATATATATATATATATATATAAAGTGCTCCACTTTTTGACCTAATATGATTTTTAAATATCCAGGGCTATGATATTTGGCGATTTGAGGTTGTAATGTATGCTTGGAGTCCCTCCTTCCATCTGAACCCTACATATTCCAGCATGAAAGTGTTATCCTTCTGTGTTATTACTTCAGAAGATTTGCACCTTAAATAGTCAACATGTGGTACCAATTTTCTGACTACAGGTAAGAATTTAGAAGCTGAAAGACAACAAATCATATACCTTGTATAGTACCCTTCATATTTTGCTTAAACTGTACTGACAGTGAAAATGGAAGATGGAATTTGCTTGCTGGGTACGGCAGTAATACAACACTATGAAGGCTTAGTGAGAGTGGTCCTGTGATGTAAGCATGTGGTAGAAATCTGTCTTGCCTCCTGAACTGTCTAATGTGTCTAATGTTAAAGAAAGGTACTCTGTTACTTAAGTGAATATATTTTGCTATAAATTAAGTCAAGAAAAGAGAGAATGTGTATGATTGTAAAATATTTTTCAAATCCTTCTAAGCTCACATTCTAGTTTTAAGCTTTCTCCTCTAACATTTGGAAGCTGAAATCTAATTTTGGCCATGTTATAAGACACAAGGCAGATGTCAATTTGCTGAGACCACCAGCTTAACTACCGGGTCCTAAAAGAAAGTGTGTTACATTTTAGGTTCTCTAAGCCTATAAATGTTTTTAATTTGAATAAAGCACTTGATGGCACAAATCAGTGTTTATATGTAGGACTTTGCCGTTCCTTACTGCCTACACTTAATGACAAACAAATGCAACCTTTCACAAATCAAGATTATTCATGCCACTAGAATGTAATGCTTTAGCAAGATAACTGTTGTTCTGTTGTTATTTAGCTGCTTTGATGGCACATTTTTGTTTGCTGTGGTAATACGATCCTTCTGATTGCTTTGCATGTACCAGCTTCTGACTCCCGTTTCTCATCTCATGTTTTTGTGTTATTCACGTAGCTTTGCTGCTACCTACTTTTGTTGACAAGTTTTTTGTGCTTTGTTTTAGGCAGCACATTTCTGAGAGACTTAATTGGGAGCTACGATAGGGTCTCTTTGGTCCTTAATGGATGGAAGAATGACTGAGAGGTAAATATTTAAATACCAAGTAGTAACCATGGGTTGTTATAAATAAGGTTATATTAAACAACAAATAACTTTTTAGCGACTTAAACAAAGATTTAACAATCAAATTAAAAGTGAATTGTATACATATTTCATAATATATTCCATATATCATTCATAATGAATTATGAGAGATACATTAGGTTATGTGGCAGGTATGAACTTCTAGTTTATTTGATATAAATATTTTAATTATGTTTGTTATTGCAATTTTTTGTATTTATGTTATATTTGCAAAGTCGTTGGAGCTTCATCAACGTAAGAATAAAACTTAGATACTTGAAGCGAAAAGCAATGGCAGCTTCTAACTTAAGCCATGACAATGGTATCAAAAGTAGCATTTATTGTACATAGAAACATAATTTCACTGACAATACTAAAATGTGATATGCTGCCATATTTAATCATATTTACCTATTGAAAGAGGCAATTCCAATGTTATTATAGTCCACTGTGCTGTAAATCGTTTCTATAGCATTGTTAAGAAACAAAAACAGTGAAATATAACAGAATTAGATCTCTAAGTAGATAAAGACGTAAGTGATAATATGACTTTCTAATTACAGCAAAACACCACTCACTGCAGACAGCTGATCTATAAAGCAACCCTATAACAATGAATAAATCTGAGATGCTGCTAACTAGAGACAGAGGATTTGTCAAAGAGCCATGTAGCAGTCTGTAGTGAATTTAACTGAAAACATCTCTCAGTATAGACTCCTTATTTGACAAGTCACCATGTAGCACTTCATTAGGAATAATCAAAACATAGAACTCGTCAGTGCATACACATAGGTTTATATGCAGAGTTATAATGATCCATATCTGTAAATTATTATAGAAATATATTGAAATGAATGAAATTATTACTGGATGATAATTAATAATAACAGTTATTCTAACAATCTAAACAGATTAAAACAAAGAATCTTAAATATAAAGCGCTGCTTATAATATAAAATTTGGGTACTATAAAATGAGTAAAACAATGACGAGGGTCAGCATCCCCTATCACAGAGGACTCTACCCCATGGTTCCAGAACTAAATATACTGAAAAAAGTCAGGTCACTCTGTATTGAAGAAAAGTACATAATTAGGTTTGTTACTAAAACAGCAGTTTACGTTGAGGCATTTGATCACTGGAGTTAGAAAAGTTGAAGAATAACCGCAAACACACACACACACACCTACAGACACTGGTGCAGTGCTGTAGGGAGGCACAGTCCAAATGCAATATACAGAGTTTAATTTATGATACCTCTATCAACTGCTTCAGATGTAATCCTAACCTGCACTCGATTAGATTACAACTTGATTGTGTGATTATTCATTAACCTGTAAAATGGTTTATGTATTGTCATTATTTAGAGACCAGCTGGCATAATAGTTAAGGTTTTTGCCTCCCATGCACAAGGTACAAGGTTCGATCCTGACCTCCGACCAATGTCTGTTTGGAGTTTTGCACGTTCTCCCTCTGTCTCTGTGGGGTTTCTCCCACATCCAAAAAACATGCTGAGTGTTTCCATCCCAAACTCACGAATGACTGGAGCTGTGGGCAGCAGCACAGACAATCCATGGTGCCCTATAGGGGGAAGGGTTGTACAAACCAACTGCGTTGGGCAAGTACTGTGGTGTGCAGTATCCTCAAGATAGGTGAACAAGGATCACAGATTGCATGCTGTGGCAGGGCTAGCCACTCAACGGTATAAAATATGGCTCTAGGTGATACGGTCATGTTGACTAATGTCGCCAACATGGGCATGGGTAGTTAGCAGTGATAAGAGGGTTGAGGACCAGGCCTACTCTGATGCCAGGCACCCTTGCTAATAGTGGGAGAGGTATATGTGCCCTGTTGGCCAGTGTGTGCCCACCATAAAGCCCAGCAGCCTTGGGTCAATAAGCTACTGGCTCGCCGGTGTCTAGTTGCCCAGCTTGGGTTACCTGGGATAGGCTCTGCTGAGCAAAAGCTGGACGTAAAACCAACCAATCTGCCAAATATGAACTGAGAATTGTTGCGTTTAATGTAGGTTCACTGACAGGACACAGCTTGAAAGTGGAAGACATGATGATACGGGGAGGCTGGACATCCTATGCTTCTAAAAGATGAGATGGAAGGGCAGTGCTGCAAAGCAACTTGGCTTGGCATCCAGACTCTACTACTCAGGAGGGAGACAGACTATAAATGGTGTAGCAATTGTGGTGAGAGAGAGGCTTCAGAAGGTAGTGAGGGATATCATCAGAATTAATGACAGAGTCATGGCAATCAGACTCCAGTTTATGGATAGGACAGTATTCATAATTTCAGCCTATGCCCCACAGCAGGGTTGTGATAGTGAGGAAAAGAGTGCATTCAGACAGCAGATGCAGGACTTAAACGGTAAAGCAGGAAACATGAACTGGTGTTGATAATGGGTGACTTGAATGCACATATCTGGGCAGACAGAACAGGATATGAGGACTGCATGGGATGTGGGTCCATATGGATGGGGCAACAGGAATAAAGAAGGACAAGCCATTCTAGACTTCTGTCTGGCAAATGGCTTGATAGTAGCCAACACATGATTCAGAAAGAGAAACAGTCACAAGATCACATACAAGAGTAGCCAACATGCAACTCAGGTAGACTTCCTCCTAGTAAGGAAAAGGCAGTGGGATAAAATCCATGATTGCAAAGTCATTCCCAGTGAAACAGTCGGCCCATAAACCTCTAGTTGCCACAATCAGCTGCAAGCAGTGGTCAGAGAAGGCTCAAAGGTCAACAGAGACCAGGCTGAAGACCTAGAAGTTGACTGGAGAGAAAGTACAACAGTTCAAGGAATTTACTCAGGGCTCTAGCACCCCAAGAAGAGGATGAAATAGGTGGATTTGGTCAAGAATGGCAGCACCTAAAAACAACATGTGTTAGGACTACAGAAAATATATGTGGCTGAGCCAGGTATGGAAATAATGTACATAAGGAAAGCTGGTGGTAGAATGCAGAAATCCAGGAAGTCATCAAAAGAAAGAAGGAGTGCAGAAAGAAGTGGGAGATAGAAAAGACTGACCAGGCTAGGAAGGACCACTGGTTGGCTAACAAAGAAGCTAAGAAAGAAGTTGCAATAACAAAGAATAGGGCATTGGAGGTAGTGTACCAACTTCTGGAAAGTAACTCAGTAAGGGACACAAAGAAACTATATCAGGCTGCAAGGCAAAGACAGAAAGTTATAGAAGATAGTCAGACTCCCTTCCTAAAGATGCCAGCAACAACCTGCTCACCAGTCCAGAGGACATCAAAGGCAGATAAAAGGAGTATTTTCAGCAGCTTCTGAATGAAGAAAACCCCACAGAAGCTATACTGTCCCAGAAACAGCCTACAATGAGAGAAGAAGAGGAGCCCACCCTAGAAGAAGTAAGAACAGCACTAAGGCAAATGAAGTCAGAAAAAGCAGCAGGCCACAGCAGATATGATAAAGATGCTGGGTGAGATCGAGGAGAAATGGCTCCTGAAAGTACTCACAGCATTGTGGAGAGAAAGGTGTATCCCGGATGACTGGAGAATAAGCATACAAGTGCCAATGTATAAGAACAAAGGGGACATCCACAACAGTGGACAGTACAGAGGCATCAAACTCCTATCACATTGCCTGAAAGTTCTGGAGAGGGTGACTGATAAACGGTTACTCAGAGTAGTAGAATATAAGATGGGAGATGAGCAGTACGGATTTAGATCAGGAAGCAGCACAACTGACCCAATGTTTGCATTGAAGCAGACACTTGAGAAGAAGCTAGAGATGATGAGAGAGGCCAACTGGGCATTCCTAGACTTGGAGAAAGCATATGACAAGGTCCCAAGTAAGCTGATCTGGACAGTACTGCAGTGGTCTGAAGTTCCAAAAACATTGGTAGAATTAGTGCAAGCTATGTACAAGGATCCAATGACTCAAGTACGAACAGTGTTTGGCCTCAAAGAGGGTTTTCCAATGGGAATGGGTGTACACCAGGGTTCTGCTCTGAGCCCACTGCTGTTTATACTGGTGATGGACTATATTAGCAAACAGGCTGGAAGGGACAGCTCAACAAAGCTGCTGTATGCACACAGTGTAGCAGACTCTGAACTAGAACTTCAGCAAAGGATAGGAGAATGGAATGCAAAACTGAAGGCACATGGGATGAAACTAAGTACAGATAAGATGGTGGTAATGACAGCAAATTGAGGAAATCAGAAGAAGCTGAGAATAGAGATAGAAGGGAAAACAGTGGAACAGATAAACAGCTTCAAGTATCTGAGAGGGGTGGTTGAAGAGAAGGGAAGTCTGAATGAAGAAGTCAAAGCTAGAAAAAGAGGGGCTGCAGCCAAATGGCACAGAATGCCAAAGAAGCTAAAAAGTAAGGTGTACAAGGCATTGGTGCAACCAGCACAACTGTATGGTACATAAACCTGGGCAGTAAAGGCAGAACAGTTGAAGAAGTTAGAGGTGATGAAAATGAAGTGCCTGAGAAGGGTGGTAGGATGCACACTGTGGGACAGATGAAGAAATGAGGACATTAAAGCACAAACCAAAGTAGCTCCAATTGCAGAAAAGATCAAAGAGAACAGATTAAGGTGGTTCAGACACGTGCAGAAAAGCAGAAGACAATCCGATGAGGAAGATTTGGGACAGACAGGAAGAAGGTAAGAGGAAATGAGGACATCCAGCAAAGAGGTGGATGGATTGTGTGAAAGAAGATCTGCGGCAGTCAGGCATGAGTGTTGAAGAAGGGATGAGAGAGTTGGCGATAGTTAACATGATACTTTTTTTAATTTTTTTTTATTTATCATTTTGTTGACCGGGAAAGTCTGACTAAAACAGAACCTATTTTCAGTGGCAGCCCGGGGAGAAACACTCCAGACATATGTCTTTGGATTGTGGGAGGAAACCAGAGTACTCAGAGGAAACCCACGCGAATACAGGGAAAATATGCAAACTCCACAAAGAAGGCACCCCAGCTGAGAATCGAACCAGAGAACCTCTTGCTGTGAGGCGACAACATTAACCACTGCACCACTGTGCCACCCAACCCCGACTCCTTGTAAAAAAAAATGGGGGCTGATGATGATGTCATTATTTAGAATTTAATTTTTGGTAAGTTTTTACTTGCATTCATTAAGGACCAAGGGTCTACCTGTCCCTTGCCCCAAGGAGAGGTACAGGGAATTGTGAAATAGCCAAGTACGAATTTCACTAGTTTTATATCAATGTGCTCTGACACAAGTTTGATTACCATGACCCCATGTTCTGCTCCTGCACATATCAAGATTATGCAACAATCATGTAAGAATATACTCTTCTGACTTAAGTAGATACACACTCATCTATCCTCTGCTGTCTACTCTTCCCTTTACATCTTTAATGAGTATCATTGTTTATGAGTTTTAAGTTTCATGATGCTACATTTACTAAGATAAAAGATGAGTTAATTTCTGCTTCAGTGGTTGTACATTTTCCTGTAGACTATTTTGTAAGCTCTGGCATCTTTTACTAAAGTAGTCACATTATCCGGTCTGCAGTCATCAGTATATCTGGTGATCCAGAGTGCAGTTTCAACATTTGTATCCAAAATAGTGACTCCAGAACAAATCAATCCTGTAGGATACTAGCGGAAACCTACATCTAGACACACATGTAACCCCCCCCCCCCAATAGGTTCATAGGTTCATAGGTTTATACTAGGCTAACTGCCCTAGGGCATTTATAAGCCTAGCCCAAAGTTATGTGGCTTACGCCGCCCCTTATGTTAGAAATACTGTGCCCATTAGTTTGTTGTGCCTCTGTCCAGCAGTGACACAGAGATGATTCCCGGGGTAAACCTACGATCTCCCATCCACCAGTCAAGATTTCTCTTGAACAGAGCCAGTGAGGTGCTCTGCCTCACATGGACCGGGATTTTATTCCACAGCATGGGGAGTCTCTGGGTGATAAATCTATCCCTCCAGCACATCCTATTTATATCCGTGCTAAGGTTTAAGTCTCTTGCTCTAGTGGTTTTGGTGGATTTGGATTTTTTGAGGTGGAGCATGTCCATTAATTCCGGGTTGGTCATGGCCTTGTATGTCAGACACAGGTCACCTCTGAGCAGACGGTATGCAACTGAATAGAGTTGGAGTTTCTTCAGTCTGGCAGCATATGACAGGTTTTGGAGTCCCTTTATCCTTTTGGTGAGGAACATTTGGGGTCTCTCCAATTGCTGCAGGTGTCGGGTGAGATACATCCCGAATGGGGCATTGTACTCGATCATTGGTCTGATAAGTGAAGAGTACAGGGGAACAATGACCTCACTTGATCTGGATGTGAATCCCTTCATGATCAGGTGGGCAATGTAGAAGGTCTTTCGAACCACTTTAGCAACGTGAGCGTCAAACGAGAGGCCACTGTCAACCTGGGTCCCCAGGTCCCTGATAACCTCTTCTGTGCTTAGAGGGTTTCCACCTATATGGTAGCTTGGGGTTACCTTGTTTTTCCCGAAGGGTATGACTATACACTTTTTTGCGTTTAACTTCAGGCCATGGCTCTGGCACCAGCTATCAGTTTCCGTGAGACCCCTCTGAAGGATGTCTGTGCCCGATGTACTATCCACTATGGCACCCAGTTTGCAGTCATCCGCAAACTTTGTCAGCCATAGTCCTCCTATGTTTGCCTGAACTTCTGAGAAGTAGATGCCGAACAATAGGGGGCCAAGGACTGAGCCCTGTGGGACTCCACTTGTAACCGGCTTGGAGTCTGACATGGCTCCAGCAACTCTAACCCTGTGGGTTCTGTCCTTTAGCCAGTTTGCAACCCATCTTGTGACATATGGGTTTACATTTAAGCTGGTAAGTTTCTCTATAATACCCGAGTGGGGTATTGTGTCGAAAGCTTTTGCAAGGTCAAGGTAGGCTGTATGGACTGCCTTTCCCTCATCAATGGCCTTGGTGACTGTTTTGAAGAAGTCGACCAAGTTCAAAAGCAAGATCTGCCCTTGACAAAGCCAAACTGGGTTGGGTCCAAGGTCTGCAAGTCCCCTATGTCCTTGTTTATGAGTTCCATTATGATCCTCTCCATAGCTTTGCAGACCAGGCTTGTTAAGCTTATGGGGCGGTAATTACCAGGGTCCATAGAGGCACCGCCTTTGTGGAGTGGGACCACAGTTGCCGTACGCCACTCCTTGGGCACATATCCTGTGGTGAGGCTAATAGTGTCTAGTTACTTTACCATTAAATTACATATAGAATATCATATACGGTTTTTAATTTGTTGGGCATTCTTATCTGAAATAGTGTTGAATGCATTAGCATGGTCAAGCCAGACTGGATACTTGTTTAACTATGGTGGGTAAGGATAAATGCTTGACTGGGACCCAGATGACTGGAATTGACTAGTAATCCAGGCAGCAGAAATCAGTTTGTACATCCTGGCATAAAGGGAGGCAATTAGGCCTCCTGCCATTCTGGCACTGAGTGGCAGAAGAGGTGAATGGCATGCAGTGTATATTGGCCTGGGACTTCTGCTAAGCTGTCATTATACGGTAGCCTTTATTGATCATGTAAACACACACACACACACACACACACACACACACACACACACACACACACACACACACACACACACACACTCATACATACACACACACAGAGGGGAATTAGGACCATGAAAAGAAAAAAAAAATCCCTCATGCCTACATGGATGATATCTGCACTATAGCTCTCATCCTCTTGACAGGGAATGAATGGGAACTGTCATGATGTGTTCTATATAGTCAGTGACCTCCGTGGCAGAAAAACATGTTCCTGGCAAATTTAAATAATAAAAAACATCTACTCTCCCTGTAACTAGCTTATTGATAGGCTTAACACTTAATATGTGACAGACATTTTGCAATCAAAATCTTGAAAATAGATGACCGACCTGCTCCTGTTCGAACATGGTAGGAGCGACAGTCGGTATGTCGATATTCAAGTAAACAGTGGTTTAGAAGATCGTCAGCAGGGCTTGCATGTGTTGATCATCTGACCTCATTAATATGTATGGGGCGATGAAATATGTCGAGGATATCCACGTTCGTGGTTTTGAATTCCATGATTTTGATAGTAAACCATGACAGACAAAGGGAACAGGTGGATATGGCCTCGTAAATTTAACTGGCATGGTTAGCATTTTACAGGACATCATTTTTTTTTCTAAGTTTGCTAGGAAAACACACAATGCTAGCTGTCTCTGTCTTAATAGGAATCACATGGCTAAAACGTGGGGAAATAACCATATTTGGAAGCTTTGAAATTATTGACAATAGGACAAGATTCCACTCTTTTTAGCAAACATATATGTGTGTATTTGTGTGTGTGTGTGTGTGTGTGTAGTTTTCTTTGGTTTAAATTCTTTGTGGTTGACAAAAAATTATGGTTTTATTGTTTTTTTATTTTAAATTGTAATTTTATAAATAAATATATATGTTTATTGGGCTAATGCACTGATCAATATGCAAATTCGGGCTCAGCCAAGATAATGTACTATAATTAAATTACTTTCTAAAGTAGGTTCACTATCGCATATGACTAGCCTGGACATAATGTACCATAATTAAATTACTTTCTAAAGTAGGTTCACTATCACATATGACTAGCTTGGACATAATGTACCATAATTAAATTACTTTCTAAAGTAGGTTCACTATCGCATATGACTAGCCTGGACATAATGTACCATAATTAAATTACTTTCTAAAGTAGGTTCACTATCGCATATGGCTAGCCTGGACATAATGTACCATAATTAAATTACTTTCTAAAGTAGGTTCACTATCGCATATGACTAGTCTGGACATAATGTACCACAATTAAATTACTTTCTAAAGTAGGTTCACTATCGCATATGACTAGCCTGGACATAATGTACCATAACTAAATTACTTTCTAAAGTAAGTTCACTATCGCATATGACTAGCCTGGACATAATGTACCATAATTAAATTACTTTCTAAAGTAGGTTCACTATCGCATATGACTAGCCTGGACCTAATATACCATAATTAAATTACTTTCTAAAGTAGGTTCACTATCACATATGACTAGCCTGGACATAGGTTCATAGGTAAGTGCTAGGCTATCTGCCCAAGGGCATTTATAAGCCTAGCCAGAATGTGTTGGCTTTCACCACCCACATAGATTAGTTCCCTGTGCCTCTGTCCAGCAGAGCCATCAGTTCCCTGCACCACTGTCCAGCAGAGCCATTAGTTCCCTGCGCCACTGGGTTTCTCTTGAAGAGTGTTAGTGAGGGGCTCTGCCTGATGTATATTGGAATCCTCTTCCAAAGCATGGGGAGTCTCTGGGATAGGAATCTATCCCTCCAGCATGTCCTATTTATTGTTGTGGAGAGGTTTATATTTCTAGAACATGTGGCTCTCTGGGATTTTTTTTTTTTTAGGTGGAGCATGTCCATCAATTCTGGGTTGGACATGGACTTGTATGTCAGGCAGAGATCACCTCTGAGTAAGCGGTATGCAACTGATTACAGCTGGAGTTTCTTGAGTCGGGATGCATAGGGCATCTGTTTGAGGCCAGTAATCCTCTTGGTGAGGTACTTTTGTGGCCTTTCCAGCTGTTGCAGATGTCTTGTAAGGTACATCCCAAATGGGGCATTGTATTCTATGATGGGTCTGATGAGTGATGAGTAGAGGGGCACAATAACCTCTTTTGTTCTAGATGCGAACCCTTTTGTGATTAGGTGGGCCACATAGAATGATTTTCTAACCACCTTGGCAATATGATTATCAAAGGAGAGATTACTATCTACTTGGGTCCACAGATCCCTTATTACATTTTCTGTATTTAGGGGACTACCACCTATGTGGTAGTTCATGGGTATTTTGTTTTTTCCAAAGGGGATGACTATGCACTTTTTGGCATTTAGCTTGAGGCCATGATTATGATACCAGGTATCCGTCTCAGTGAGACCCATCTGAAGGGTGTCTGTATCAGCCGGAGAATCAGTTATGGCCCCTAGTTTGCAGTCATCTGCGAACCTGGTCAGCCATAGTCCTCCTATGCTTGACTGTACCTCTGAGAAGTATATAACGAACAGGAGGGGTCCTAGGACTGAGCCCTGGGGGACGTCACTTGTAACCGGTTTAGAGTTGTACATAGAGCCTGCAACTCTCACCATGTGGGTTCTATCCATGAGCCAGTTGGCAACCCATCTCATGACGTAGGGGTTTATTTTCAAGCTGGTGAGCTTGTCTATAATACTAGAATGGGGAATGGTGTCGAAAGCCTTTGCGAGGTCTAGGTAGGCTGTGTGGACCTCCTTTCCCTCATCTAATGTCTTGGTAACCGTCTCAAAGAAGTCCACCAGGTCTAGGAGGCATGATCTGCCCTTAACAAAACCAAATTGGGTAGGGTCCAAGGTTTGGAGGTTCCCAATGCTTCTGTTAATGAGTTCCATGATGATGCATTCCATAGCCTTGCAGACCAGGCTAGTCAGGCTTATAGGGCGATAGTTCCCGGGGTCCATTGTGGCTCCACCTTTGTGGAGCAGGATAACTGTTGCTGTGTGCCACTCTATGGGTATGTAGCCTGTAGAGAGGCTGAGTTTGAACAGTGTGTTTAGGTGAGGGGTTAGTTCATTTTGGAGCTCTTGTAAGACATAGCCTGGGACCCTGTCTGGTCCCATTGAAGCTGTGTTTTTGGCTTTGGATAGGGCTGTTTTAACCTGTGCATCGGTGACTGATGGGGCCCTACATTCTTCTGGTATGCTTATGGGCCCTTTAGAGGGTGAGAGGGGAGTAAAATTTGCACTAAGCCTGTCTGCCAGAATGTTTGCAATATCAGTCAGTTCAGTGTATTTTGTGCCATTCTGCACTAACTCAGAGCAGATCTGAGAGTTTCCACTTAGGTTCTTGACATAGCTAAAGAACGCTTTGTAGTTATCTTTGGAGTCATTGGCAATTTTTCTTTTGAAACTAGCCTTGGATGATTTAATGAGGGATTGTAGTTTCTTGCTGATACTGATCAGGCATGTCTTTCCTTCTTGGGAATTTACTCTTTTCTGTACTAGTTTCCTCCTTCTTTTGTATAGCTTGTTTATGGCAGGGGTCTACCAGACTGGTTTCCTTTTCTTGGAGGAGTAAGTCTTGGTTTTACTTGGGATAGCATGAACCATGCATTCCTGCAGATGCTCGTAGAGTGCCTTTGTAAAGGTTTCAGCAGCTTGGACAGCATTGTCCTTTAGCATGGGGGCTGTGAACCTTTCCACCTCGGTCTTAAGTAATGTGAAGTTTGTTTTTGAAACGTTTTTCATGGTGTTTTCCTTGATTGGGGGTGGGGGCGGAATGTGGATATCCAGAGTGATTAGTCTATGGTCTGATCTAACCAGCGAGGGGTTGACCTCCGGTATGGAACATGTTGGTGATGACCAGGTCCAATATGTTGTTCCCTCTTGTGGGGCTGTTGACCAGTTGGATCCAGGGCATTCGAGTTTATAAATTCTAGGAAGCGTTGGGCAAGGGAGTTAGTACTTGAGTAGTTCTCCCAGTTTATGTTTGGGTAATTGAAATCACCCAGTATTAAGGTGTTTGGTAGAACCTTCATATTTCCCAGTGTCTCCAGAAATATGGAATGGAAGTCCCGGGCCATGGTGGGTGATCTGTAGCAAGCTACAATTTGGATTGCAGTTTTGCCCATTGTTAGTTGCACATGTATGATCTCTGATGCATTGTGCTGTGCCACTAACCTGGAGGTGTGGGTATCCTTAATGAATATGGATACACCCCCGCCTTTTGTGTTTCAGTCCTGGTTCTGTGGCTGAAAGGTATGGTATGAGTTATAGCCTAGTAGTGCTGGGGTGCTCTCAAGAGCCTTAAATCAGGTTTCTGTTATTGCACAGATGTCGATGTTCTCCATACTGAGGAGTGCCTCGAGTGTGTGTATTTTGAGGTTTAGACTTCTGGCGTTGAGTAGCATTACCCTCAGTTTTTGGTTACTTGTGCTATTTATGGTGCTGGGTTTGTCTTTTGAGCCTTGCCTAAAAAAGGCACTATGGGGTTGGCAAGAGCCTTGCCAGTATTCGAAAGCCTAAGGGTGACAGGTACAAGCCATCTCTTCCGAAGCAACGTGACTTGTCGAGCATGTCATCCCAGGTGGACAGATACTGGATCCCCTTTGAATGACACCAGAAACTTAGCCAATTGTTGAAATTTATCATTTTTTTCTTTACACTGTGGCATCATTCTTGGTGAGGGCAGGATGCTACTCAGGGTCAGGGTCATACCGGCCTAGGCTACATGATCAGAGAGCTCTTCCATGTCTCTTTTCATGTAGTCCAGGGAGGTACATCTCAGGTCATTTACACCAACATGGACAATGACAGAGTTGTATTTGTACATGTTCTGGAGTGACCTGAGTGCTTGTGTTATGTGGCGGATCCTGGCACCTGACAGGCAGTTAACTGTAACCTTCTCCTTGTCCAGCCTAGTTAGTGGGGCATCAGTATGCCTGAATATAGAGTCACCTATTACTAGTCTGTTGGGTATGTTATTTTGCGTTAAGGGCTGTGATTGCGTGGCACACTGATTATGTGAAGTATGTGTTTCGTGGTTGGTGATGGGGTGTGGAGGTTGCTTGGATGTTTGCTTTGGAGGTCTCTGTTGCTTTTGCAGATTTTTATTTAGAGCCTCCGAGTATGTTTTCATGTATTCATGTGTGTTATTTGCCTGTGTTGGTTTATTAGGTCTATGTGAGACTGGTGGTGTGTTGCAAGTATTACCCTTCTCCTCTTGACTGTCAGTTCCAGTCTTGGGTTGACAGAGCTTTGCCTCCAGTTTGGCTGTATAATTGCATCTCTTGCATATATTAGTGTTTGGTGGTAGGAGAAGAGGGCTGTCTGTGTACATAAGGCAGTTGTAACATTGCCTCAAAATGCCCAGATTCACCAGTTGGACTGGAGAGTACACAGGAAACTACCCTTTGGACATGCCTGAATAGGTAGAGTAAGCTGTTTGTCTGATTGGCTGGTGGGGACGAATAGATAGCCTTGTCCTTCTGGACAGTATAGGGGGGTAGTGCTAGGGTTAATTGGTGCTTGCTATGAGTTTTAAGCAAGTGCTTGACTGTGAAATGAATTGTTTGAGTGCTAAAGTTGAAGGTTTGTCTAGTTCCAAGGGAAAATATTGAAGAGTAGACTTTGTGGAGCCGAGAATAGTTTAACTCTAGCTAAATGGTGCTGCCCGGGGCACAAAAACCGCACAAATGCGTTTTTTATAGCAGAGAAGTGAAAGAGATAGAAATTAGCCCAAAATGGCCAATAAACTACTAACTTCTGGGCTGAAACCACTCCTCCAGAGACAGATAGGCTGCTCAAAGCTCCCCTCTCTCACAGGTGAACAGAGAAACTTCCTTCTATCCAAGTAAGATATGGGCAACACAGAAACTTGTAACTCAACCCTGGATTCAGCAATAACCTGAAAACTGGACTATACTAGTTCAGAAAGGCGGGCAACAAGTATATATATATATTTTTTCAGAAAATAGAGTAGATACAATCAAAACAACACTTTAAATGCACAGAAAAGGCTATCACACTTTAGTGTGTAGCCTACAACAGTTAAACAGATTATTTAAACACAAAAATGACTTAATTCAAATGCAGGCAGCAAATACGTACACTATGTAGCAATAACAAACTTTTTAAATCACAGATTCGCTAAAAAAATGGTGTTTTAGGCAGAATTAGTTAAGACAGCAAGAAAAGCAGAATGATACTTAATCGCTCCAAAGTCACTCTTTTGTCTCTCTGCTGCTGTAGACTCTCCAGAACACCAGGCACTTGCTGAGCGGAATACAAGCGTAAAAAACTGCACAAATGAGGTTTTTATAGCAGGTAAGTGAAAGAGATAGAAATTTGCCCAAAATGGCCAATAAACTACTAACTTCTGGGCTGAAACCACTCTTCCAGGGACAGATAGGCTGCTCAAAGCTCCCCTCTCTCACAGGTGAACAGAGAAATGTCCTTCTATCCAAGTAAGGTATGGGCAACACAGAAACTTGTAACACAGCCCTGGATTCAGCAATAACCTGAAAAGTGGACTATACTAGTTCAGAAAGGTGGGAAACAAGTATTTTATTTATTTATTTTTTTCAGAAAATAGAGCATATACAATCAAAATTAGCCCAAAATAGCCAATAAACTACTAATATCTTGGCTGAAACCACTCCTCCAGGGACAGATAGCCTGCTCAAAGCTCCCCTCTCTCACAGGTGAACAGAGAAACTTCCTTCTATCCAAGTAAGGTATGGCAACACAGAAACTTGTAACACAGCCCTGGATTCAGCAATAACCTGAAAACTGGACTATACTAGTTTAGAAAGGCAAGAAACTAGTATATATATATATTTCCAGAAAATAGAGCAGATGCAATCAAAACAACACTTTACCCAATTAACCAGTTAAAAAGCTTAAAACTGAGCCCTGTTCCAGCAGTCTTCAATCAGACAAATTCTAACTGCACAGTCCTGCCACTAGGGTACAGAAAAATCTTCTCCAAAAAAGACGGCCCAGATCAGTGCATAAGTTATACAAACAAAGCTAGATCCAGCCGGCCTGAATCTAGTCTATGCTACAGCAAACAAGGCGTACCGATTTCAGAAAGAAACAGTTCAAGTAAGCATGTGCAATAAGCCTTTAACAAGAAATTCCCAACTCAGAAGGGCAGAATCTAGCCTCTCCTCCCACAAGAGTGCAGACCACAAACCTTCTTAATGTAAAATAACTGGCCTGAAGCCCAAGTGCTTAACCCAGAACTAATACACTTTTAGAATAACAGACACTGAGCCTTCAATCAGCAGTTCCGAACTTAGAAGGATGTACGCTACATGTCCTGCCACAACAGTGCAGACCACAAACCTTCTTAATGTAAAACAACTGGTTTGAAGCCCAAGTGCTTAAACCAAGGGCCTTAGAATAACAGTTACAATTTAATCAGGCTACTAACAAGCAGTAATAAAGGCAGCAGAATAAATTAAATTGAGTACTTTTAAGAAGAGGCAAAAGCAAAATAAGGTAATAAAGTAGGAAGAAACACAAATACAGTAAAGCAGATGAAGTGCAATTTTTTTTGAGACAGAGGAAACAGAGCAGATTAAGATACTATGGGGGAATGTCCTTCCCAAGTGCTCTCTCTGTACACCGCAGAGGAGATGGGACTGGTAGGAGTATCCAAAATCAAAATATGATCTCACTGTACTCAGTTGAGTGAGCAAATGAGATGGGTCCAGGAGGAGTGTGCAAAAAGAAATTTACAGCAGGGGCGGGCAATTCCAAAGCCACCAAGATTAACACCACAACAGGAAACAGGGAGGGGGTGGGGAACTAACTGCAGAGAGACAGAGACACAATATTTACTGAATCAAAGACACACAATATTTACTGACTCACATCTTAAATAAGTGCAGAGAAAAATATACTTAAATCAGCTTGTGTCCAGTTGATATATGCAGACAAGTCTCAGTAGCCAGCAACTCGATTTAAAATGATTACTAGAAATGTAATCAACACAGATTTTAATGCTAGCAGAAACCCCCAAGCTAACTAACACTAACAAAGGAATTTCAAAGCAGTCTAACAACTTTCAGTGAGCCCAGATTACTACACTTTTTCAGACATCAGGCAACTTAACTGCAGAGAGACAGAGACACAATATTTACTGAATCAAAGACACACAATATTTACTGACTCAAATCTTAAATAAGTGCAGAGAAAAATATACTTAAATCAGCTTGTGTCCAGTTGATATATGCAGACAAGTCTCAGTAGCCAGCAACTCGATTTAAAATAATGTACCATAATTAAATTACTTTCTAAAGTAGGTTCACTATCGCATATGACTAGCTTGGACATAATGTACCATAATTAAATTACTTTCTAAAGTAGGTTCACTACCGCATATGACTAGCTTGGACATAATGTACCATAATTAAATTGCTTTCTAAAGTAGGTTCACTATTGCATATCACTAGCCTGGACATAATGTACTATAATTAAATTGCTTTCTAAAGTAGGTTCACTATCGCATATGACTAGCCTGGACATAATGTACCATAATTAAATTACTTTCTAAAGTAGGTTTACTATCGCATATGACTAGCCTGGACATAATGTACCATAATTAAATTACTTTCTAAAGTAGGTTCACTATCGCATATGACTAGCACGGACATAATGTACCATAATTAAATTACTTTTTAAAGTAGGTTCACTACCGCATATGACTAGCTTGGACATAATGTACCATAATTAAATTACTTTCTAAAGTAGGTTCACTATCGCATATGACTAGCACGGACATAATGTACCATAATTAAATTACTTTCTAAAGTAGGTTCACTATCGCATATGACTAGCTTGGACATAATGTACCATAATTAAATTACTTTCTAAAGTAGGTTCACTATCGCATATGACTAGCCTGGACATGAACATAGCTATAAGCTATGAAGAATAATGTAGAAAACTGAATTCATGGCTGCCAAATCTACTTACTTCAAAGAAAGACAATTGCAATTGCAATATAAACTGATCACTTCCTGAAGAGACTTTATAGAAAACTCACATACAAAAAAACTCTTCCATCTGCTCTTTTATGACACATCTCACAGAATATGACTAACACCTTCTAGTTGTTGACTAAAACATTGTCTACTGAGCCCATCCCACACCATGTCCAGGAATTTTAGGGAGAGTTTCTACTTGGTACACAGGCCATCCTAACTTGTTCTGTACAACTGTGATTAGTAAAGACAATATACTTCTGCTGGTAATCCATAATAGGGGAGATAAACTATGCAGTATATTTCATCCCTCCCTTTTAAATTCTGCAGTCCATGACATGTTACTGTCACTAAACAACCATTAAATTGAAACACTGGGTCATCATTTTCCTGACAAAATCCTTGTACCCAAAATCTGCTTCAAGTAGTTAGCCAGTTTCCAACGAGGCTGTCTCTGCAAAAATCTTATGATTAACCAGCGTAAACTCAAATTATAAATATGGATTGATTTTATATTATCAGCATAACTTTTATCAGGATTATAGTGGACCATATTGCTCTTTTTCTTGCATTAATATGGCAAGACCACTGGTACTAACTTTGGTGATCTTGGATAGGTGTTTGACCTAGCTGATAAGATTTTCCTTCTAACTTAGCAAGGTGAATAAAGGAAGAGAGCATTAGTCACTAGACCATCAACAGATTGCTCATTGTTAAGTTCAGTGATATTCACTCTTGAATTAGCTACACCGATGCAGTTGTCTCACAGCGCTAAGAGCTAATTCCATTGCTCTTCTGCAATTCATAAATAATCTTAAAATTCAGGTTTGTCATTACCGAATGTGATGTTATCTGCTGACGACCTAGCCTTAGATAAACATGCCAATATTATTTTTGAATATAGACTGCCATGGCACTGGAGCAGCCAGGCAGAAAGTGATAGATTGAAGAGGCATGCCCTACTAGCCTCTTGCAGGGTGTGGGGAGGTGTGTACACATGTGGGAGCACATGATATAGTGTCAATTCTCCTGATGGTGACTGGGGAACCACTGCTCATGTTCCCAGTGTAAGGGTGGGGATGCTTGGAGAGCACCCCTTTTAGAAGTGAAGGTATGCCTTTACAGTCATCCCATTGCACAGTACCTTATCAGCAGTTTGCTAGCTACATGCCACAACTAGGGCACAAAAAATGTTCAAAACACTCTAATGGTTGTCCAGTTATGGCCTCTCCAGGTTGCTCCTCGACCCAGTTATGGGGAATAAATGGGTTAGTTGGCCAAGAGAGGCTGATGATCAGACTGATGGTCATCAGGAAATAGGGGCAAAGACTGTATTACAATCTGACTTGAGTAATGTTTCAGATGCTTTGATGGCTACACTTCAGGCTGGTCAGAACCATAAAAACCAAAACCATGGTCTGTTGTAAATTTTATGCCGGTGTTGCTATGGTGTTCTCCAGAGGTGATCTTCAGATGGAATTGATGGAGCAAGTCTATATTTTCAAATATCTACCAAAGATATCTCAAACTCCATTTCAAAAAAGGAACCTCCTTGTTCCTCACCTAATGCTTCAAAATAACACCAACTGCACATATAATGTAAATATGAGTTCTCAAAAGGGGCGCTAGTTTTGAGCAGAATACAGAACACACAGTCATATATACACCGATACATCACCTACTTAATTATTGTTACTGTGAAATCACTGTAACTGTGAGAAAATTAATCCATGGCACAATAAAGGAATGTCTAACTCTTTCTTTGGGATGCTGTGTTCCTGGAGTAAGAGATAAACAGTAAAATTCAAGCCTGCATACCTCATTTCATCACAAGGTGAGCAGACACAAATGCAGAAATATAACACTGAGCATCCAATTCATGCAAGTAAAAATAAGCACTTTATGACTTAACATTTGAAGTCAAATGGCATAAATAATGTACCCATTTTTGCATTCTTGTATATTTTTTTTTATTAGAAGCAGGTTAATGGATCATGTAGCAATACAAGCTCGTTAAGTACTGTGTAACTACTTATCATTTTTATATCAAAATAAAATAAGTAATTCATTCACTGATAAAATAAATAAAATGTAGTAACTACTTATTTGTTATTTTAATATAAAAGTAAAACAATATTATTCATTCTCTGACAAAACAAATCTCCTATCTTAAATGATTTAAACACTGAACTTTATCAAATGTCTGAATCACAGCCGACACCATATCTGGCCATATTATTATATTTTCTCACTGTTTCTGGATGTCTTGTTCTTTCTTCCATCTATGTTGGAGACTAAAGTGATATTGATTAATTAATAAGAAAAGGGAATGAAAGTACTTTTCATTTTCATCTATTATCAGTTTTAATACAGGCCACAAGCTAATCCTGGTTAGTAAATATAATATTATTCCAATCACTGAAAAATGTAGTTTCAGTGCTCTAATTTACAATTCGTCTGAAAAGGTACATGTCTCCTGTCATAAAATATTTACAGTTCATTATTAATAATATACAAAAAATAAAAATGCAAAATCTTATGATACAAATGCAATAACAATTTCACGTTGGCATGTCCTCTAATTTGATCAGCAGGTTTTAAGTCTATGAAATTATTTTTGCAGATATAGGCCAGTATTCACAGTAATTTGTGCACATGCAACAGGGTTGTCCCTGATGTTTACGAATGAGTACAGCAAAGGTAAGATTCATAGAAGGCATTTATGCTGTTTTGTAAAGTGGTATAGTCTAATGAGGTGTTCTTGTGATTCATAGTCCAGTATTCACTCTTAAAACACATTCATTGTTGAAAGCGATGCTTTGCCTTTGATATCAGAATTGCAGTCTTTGAACTTCCCCTCATCCATCCTTTCCATAGATTTCCCAGGTATGCAGATGCACTATCCTGATACATAAATTATTTCCCCCAGCAACCCCATCAGTAGTTTGTCTAAGGATGCACAAGCACTAAAATGACATAAAATAAGCTACGTTTCCCAACAGTCTCTTAAACAGTATGGCCACATATGTACAAGAACTTGACTGACACTAAAATGAAGGCTTCCCCCAACGATCCCTTCAGTAGTTTGACTAGTTATGCACAAGCACTAAAATGGATCCCTTTTTTTCCTACCCCTCACAGCTCCATATTCTCCTGGTACATTGCTGCTGACTGGTATAAGTTCAGGGTGATTTACATGTTTAGTATGCAGATGAGATCATTTTAGCTTTATTTCTATGAATCTTATTGATACAGAAATACGTAATGCCCCTTACCTGCATATTAGCTGTCACCCTATCACTTACACCATAAGCGGGTTACGCTTTTGTGATAGGAAGATATGTTTAAAAAAATGCTTCCGCATTTTCATAGTCATCCTGAAAGCCTTGATTTGCATAACCATGTGTCACCACTCTTTGGGGGTGACTGCGAAGCCCCAGACCATGAATACCAACTACAGTCACATTTAAAGTAAGAATCTGTTTATTGGCAACTGCAGAGCAGTCACTACTCCTTCCATCATTTCTTCTGTACACATCGGTGCAGAAGTTGGATAAGGATGTCATTACTCTTTTTTCAGTTTGGTTATCAATCCTCTTCTTGTAACTTTACATGCAAATGTTTTGGGATACACTATGAATCACTTCTCAGATGCCTTAATATATATTAGAAATGTCTGTCTCTTACCTGACTGTTATCTTAAAGCAGAGACCACCCTTGATATTTTTACTACAGTTAAGCTTCTGATTGACTCAAAGATAAATCAGGTTAAGTCGGTAGCATTCTTTATTCATGGATCATCATTGTTCGCAGATAATATTCACATTTTTTTTCTCAGTGATGAAAACACAGCATCTTTGGATCATGTTCAACAAATAACTTGTACCAAGTATAAAGATGAAATTCAGGAAATGAAGAAAGGTTATTTATTTATTTATTTTGTTTGGGTCATTTGTTCGAATAACTAGACCGGTGGCTCAGTGGTGCAATGTTTTATTCTCTCTGCCTCCATTGCCTGAATGAGTGACTCTAAGCAACTCTAGAAACCAAATAAAATAAAATAAAAATAAAAATATAACTCATTCTTAGGATTCATTAATGTTATCAAAATGTTTATCTTAGCCTCAGTTATTTTCCACTTAGAATTTAGTTGTCCCCTATTCCTTAGGCAAACAGTACAAGATGAATATATAACAAATTCTTGTGGACAGGGGCTCTCCACTTAGCCACTTGAAACTTATTAAGGGCCATCATTATAAAAGTTCCAGTAATTACACTGTTATCCAAACATTTTACTGTTTACAGTGTTCAGTACTGGCATATGTTAATGTATAGCACTGCTAAGCAAGGTTTTATATATAATCAAGGAACAGCAATAAAATGATAATTATTTGGACTGGTAGACAGATAAACATTGCGTACATATTTTTTGGGGAAAATGAATTAAGTAGAAGATCGTATGGAATCATACAAGTGAAAAACAGAAACAGTGTACAAAAAATAATTATGAAAACAACTTAAGAAAATTTCAGCGGTGCAAAATAAGGAATAACAACAATAAATAAAGCACTTTCCTGTAAATCTGTAGATCTTAGCAAAGCAGCAAAACAGTTAATCTACCAGGGAAGCAGAAACTAAAGTAGCAGAATTCACATTTTTAAGCAGAGGTTTAATTTTCAGATGGGATCAGCATGCACCTTCATAGTTGCTTATGTGTATCAGAATCATTCAAATATTTAGGGTAATAGTACAGCCATAAATGTTATCCTTCTGGAAACCTGTATTATATAGATTTTTGAAAATAGATTTTTTATTAGGAAAAGTGTAGGAAGCAGCTGTTCTAATATAGGGGTGCAGGGGGGTTACCTCTTACAGATCTATGCTTTTAAAGTTCTTTTAAAATGTTTTCCATTGCCAACCTTCAGTGTAGTAGTAAATTCTAACCTCATAAGTTTTGGTTCTCCCCGAATTAACTGAAGTAGAAAACATCATGGCATACATTGCTGAATATTGATTGATGAGAATGGAAGTCTTCCAATGAGATAGTCCACTACATCTAAGCTGGCACAATCTCACAATAAGAATAAAGACAAGTTTAGGGACATGGTTGTAAGGGGCAGCTTGAAGCACTGCAAAAAGATGTTTTAATGTTTTAAATAAACTTTAATTTCAGAATTAATCATTCAGTTATGCATGCCATGATATTTTCCATTTTAATAATCGGTACTACTTTCATATCTTTAATTCCTCTCTGCTCTGTGTTTTTTTCTTTTGGGCTACTATGATGCAGAAGTGTAAATTTAAGCCAGATACAGTCTACAGCACGATGCTTCAGAGATCATCCACATGCAATTAACAATGGGCAAAACTGCAATTCAAATTGTAGCTTGCTACATATCACCCACCATGTCCCAGGACTCCCATTCCGCGTTTCTGGAAACACTGGGAAACATAAAGGTCCTACCGAACACCCTAATATTGGGTGATTTCAATTACACAAACATTAACTAGGAGAACTACGCAAGCACTAACTCCCTTGCCCAACATTTCCTAGAATTTATAAACTCAAACGTCCTGGTTCAACTGGTCAACACTCCCACCAGAGGTGACAATATATTGGACCTGGTCATCACCAACATGGGCGACTGGTGTTCCACACTGGAGGTCAACCCCTCGCTGGTAAGATCTGACCATAAACAAATCACTTTGGATATCCACATTCCACCCCCACCTCTGGACAAGAAAACCACCGTGAAAATCTTTTCAAAAGCAAACTTCACGTTACTTAGGACCAAGGCAGAAAGTTTCAAAGCCCCCATGCTGAAGGATAACACTGTCCAAGCTGCAAAATCCTTTATTAATGCAATCTACAGGCAACTACAAGAATGCATAGATCGTGCCATCCCAAGCAAAACCAAGACTCACCCCTCCAAGAAAAGGAAACCAGTCTGCTGGACTTATGCCATAAGCAAGCTGTACAATAGAAGGAAGAAACTAGTACAGAAAAGAGTAAAATCCCAAGAAGGTAAGACATCCCTTATAAGTATCAGCAAGAAACTACAATCCCTCATAAAATCATCTAAGGCGAGCTTTGAAAGAAAAATTGCCGAGGACTCCAAAGATAACCACAAGGCATTCTTTAGCTATGTCAAGAGTCTATGTGGCAATGCTCAGATCTGCTCGGAGTTAGTGCAGAATGGCACAAAATACACTGAACCGACTGATATTGCCAACATCCTGGCAGACAGGTTCAGCACAAACTTCACCCCCCCACCCCCAAAAGGGCCCATAACCATATCAGAAGAATGTAGAGTCCGTGAAATCACAGACACTCAAGTTAAAATAGCCTTCTCCAAAGCCAAAAACACAGCATCAATGGGACCGGACGGGGTCCCAGGCTGAGTCCTACACAAGCTCAAAGACGAACTAACCCCTCACCTAAACACACTGTTCAAACTCAGCCTCTCCACAGGCTACATACCCATAGAGTGGCGCACAGCAATGGTTATTCAGCTCCACAAAGGTGGAGCCACAACAGACCCCAGGAACTATCGCCCTATAAGCCTGACTAGCTTGGTCTGCAAGGCTATGGAGCACATCATAGTGGAACTCATTAACAGCGACACTGGGAACCTCCAAACACTTTACCCTACCTAGTTTGGCTTTGTTAAGGGCAGATCATGCCTCCTAAGCCTGGTGGACTTCTTTGAGACAGTTACCAAGGCTATAGATGAGGGAAAGGTGATACACACAGCCTACCTAGACCTCGCTAAGGCCTTCAACACCATTCCCCATTCTGGTATTATAGATAAGCTCACCAGCCTGAACATAAATCCCTATGTCACAAAATGGGTTGCAAACTGGCTCACGGACAGAACCCACATGATGAGAGTGGCGGGAGCTAGGTCCAACTCTAAATTGGCTACAAGTCGAGTTCCCCCAGGGCTCAGTCCTAGGACCCCTCCTGTTCGGCATATACTTCCCAGAGGTACAAGCATGCACAGGAGGACTATAGCTGACCAAGTTCGCAGACAACTGCAAACTAGGGGCTATTATTGACTCTCTGGCTGGCACAGACATCCTCCAAAAGGGTCTCACTGCGATGGATACCTGGTGTCAAAATCATGGCCTCAAGCTAAATGCCAAAAAGTGCATAGTCATCCCCTTTGGAAAAAAAACAAAGTATCCACAAACTACCACATAGGTGGTAGTCGCCTAAATACGGAAGACGTAATAAGGGCTCTGGGGACCCAAGTAGACAGTAATCTCACCTTTGATAATCACATTGCCAAAGTGGTTAGAAAATCCTTCTACGTGGCCCACCTAATCACAAAAGGATTCACATCCAGATCAAAAGAGGTCATTGTGCCCCTCTACTCATCACTCATCAGACCCATCATAGAGCACAACGTCCCATTTGGTATGCACCTTACACGACACCTGCAACAGCTGGAAAGACCACAGAAGCACTTCACCAAGAGGATCACTGACCTCAAACAGATGCCCTATGCAGCTCAACTGAAGAAACTCCAGTTGTACTCGGTTGCATACTGCCTACTCAGAGGTGATCTCTGCCTGACATACAAGGCCATGTCCAACCCAGAATTGATGGACATGCTCCACCTAAAGAAAACCTTATCCCCTCAAGCCACATGCTCTAGGGATCTAAACCTCACCACAACAATAAATAGGATGTGCTGGAGGGATAGATTTCTGTCCCAGAGACTTCCCATGCTTTGGAACAAGATCCCAATCTACATTAGGCAGAGCTCCTCACTAACACTCTTCAAAGAAGCCTTGACGAGTTAATGGGAAACAGAAAGTTTACCCCAGGGATCACTTCAGTGGCTCTGCTGGACAGAGGCACAGGGAACTAATCTAAGGGGGAGGCGAAAGCCAACACATTCTGGCTAGGCTTATAAATGCCTTCAGGCAGATAGTCTTGTACCTACCTATGAACCTATAACATCTAATCCAGCTTTTGAGCCAGTCTGAAAATCTGTACCTTGTAAACTTTATTTTGTATAGTTATTGTTGAGTAGGGCATCGACTATCCACTAGGGTTGGTATAATGGTTAAGGTGTTACCTCATAATCACAAGGTACAGGGTTTGATTTTAACTTTTGAAAGGAAAATTGGCTAGACTTAAAATGGCTCACAAGGGCAGTTAGTCTAGTATTTACCTATGAACTTATAAAGTGTGGTTGCTATTGGCCTTGTCCATGCTTCCACATCCTATATTTTCACATTTTTCTCTAGCCATTTGACAGATAAATCTTGCATTTTAATAAAATCTGTAATTTATAGTAAACCAGATGATTCCTCAGTCACCTTTTGCTCTGTTTCAATTTCTGAAGGCAAAACAGTAACTCTCTATTATCCTTTCACTTCCATTCAAGTCCCTTTGATCTGATTTCTCTTGTGTAATTCCAATAAAGTCCAAATTCTTCTTCATAGCAATTTTATGTTTATGTCTTTTATCTCTCAGCTAATTGTGTTGTAACTATTTACTTATGATCTGAGGAATTTTTGCATTGTAGAACAGCATGAATGAAAAATAACATGCTCATCCTTTGAATGAGATGTTAAAGCAAGGTCCTATCAGCTTGAGTTGATAGTAACTGAGTTGGATGTAAAAGATCCCACAGCACCTATCAAAAAGGTTATGGAAAGTTTCCCAATGCCCTTGTCAAATTTCCCCTACTAGTACAAATACTACCTTGGGTCTCCACTGAAAAGAGGCCATTAGCCTAGAGAGACCACCCTGGTCAACAAAGGATGTAGTGTAATAGTACCATGTTCAGGATTGGTTTTCCTGAGTTATAATAAATGACAGCCAGGATAGATTTCAGATTTTCTGGAATCTTGACTTTGATTATGCAGGCAGTTGGAGAAAGTATAACTGATTAAATGAATGCAAAAGGACATGATTAAATGTAACAAACAATTACCTCCAGACTAAAATTTTAGTTACATAGTAACAACATAGATCTTCTGATTATACATTGATCATGTGCCTTAATACAATGACAAAAACTCCAATGTGCAATAACATGAAAGCCTGATAAATTTTAACTTCAAAGTTGCTTAACATCATTGATAGAAAGTACTCCCTTACTTCCAAGGTTGAGTTCATAAGTTCATATGTTCACTACGTAGCGGCAATCTCTGCTTGATTTACAAAGCCATGTCTGACCCAGCTCTGTTAGAAATGCTACATCTAAAGAAATCCCAATCCCTCTGCACCACACGCTCTGGAGACCTCAACCTCATTACCACAATCAACAAAACATGCTGGAGGGACAGGTTCATAACCCAGAGACTGCCCATGCTATGGAATAGACTTCCCATACATGTCAAGCAGAGCCCCTCACTGGCCTTCTTCCAAAGAAATCTTGATGAGTGGATGGGAAATAGAAAACTCCCCCCTGGGAATCACTCCAGTGGCCTAGGTGTGTACTAGGCTAATGGCCCTGAAGCCTTTACAAGCCTAGGCCATGGGATTACCCTGGCATCGTGCCACCCAACCTTAGTTCCTAGTGCCTCTGTCGAGTAGAGCCACTGGAGTGATCCCCGGGGTGAATTTTCTATTTCCCATCCACTCATCAAGATTTCTCTTGAAGAGGGCCAGTGAGGTGCTCTGCTTGACATGTATGGGAAGTCTATTCCATAGCATGGGCAGTCTCTGGGTTATGAACCTGTCCCTCCAGCATGTTCTGTTGATTGTGGTAATGAGGTTGAGGTCTCCGAAGCGTGGGGTGCGGAGGGATTGGATTTCTTAAGATGTAGCATTTCTAACAGAGCTGGGTCAGACATGGCTTTGTAAGTCAAGCAGAGATCGTCTCTAAGTAGGCAATATGAGACAGAGAATAGTTGGAGTTTTTTGAGTCTGTCCATACAGGACAGGTGTTTAAGGCCTAGGATCCTCTTTGTGAGGTACTTTTGCGGCCTCTCCAGTTGTCGCAGGTGTCTAATGAGGTACATGCCACATGAGTCACTGTACTCAATGACTGGCCTAATGAGAGAAGAGTAGAGAGAGACAATGACCTCTTTCTTCCTAGATGCAAAACCCTTAGTAATGAGATGTGCCACGTAGAAGGACTTTCTGACCACAGTGGCAATGTGGTGGTCAAAAGAGAGGTTGCTATCAACCTGTGTTCCCAGATCTCTTATAATGACTTCTGTGTTCAGTGGACTACCATCGATGTGGTAATTAGGGGGAACTGGGTTTTTCCCAAAGGGGATGACAGCATATTTTTTGGCATTCAGCTTAAGGCCATGGTTATGACACCAGTCGCTGGTATCAGTGAGGCCTTTCTGTAGGATGTCAACATCACTTGGGGAGTCAATAATAACTCCCAGTTTGCAATCGTCTGCAAACTTTGTCAGCCAGATTCCCTTTGTGTTGGGCTGGACTTCAGAGGAACAGATATCAAACAGAAGAGGACCCAGGACCGAACCCTGTGGGACTCCACTCGTGACTGTTCAGCAGTCTGACTTGGAGTCAGCTACTTTCACACTGTGGGTTCTATCTGTGAGCCAGTTTGCAACACACTTAGTAATATAGGGGTTGATGCCCAACTTAGTGAGTTTTTCTATGATCCTGAGTGGGGAATGGTATCAAAGGCCTTGGCCAGATCAAGGTAGGCTGTATGAACTACCTTGCCTTCATCCACAGCTCTGGTGAGTGACTCAAAGAAGTCGACCAAGTTGAGCAGGCATGATCTACCCTTCACAAAAAAAAAACTATGTAGGATCCAGATTTTGGCGATTCCCTATATCCTTGCTTATTTGGTCCATGATGATGCATTCCATAGCCTTGCATATCAGACTCATCAGGCTAATGGCCGATAGTTCCTAGGATCAGTAGTCACTCCTCCTTTGTGGAGAGGGATGACTGTATCAGTGCGCCATTCAGTAGGGACAAAGCCTGAGGTGAGGCTGTGATTGAACAGGGCACACAGGTGAGTTCAACTAACAGTTCATGTAGAACACAACCAGGGATATTGTTTGGTTCCATAGAAACTGTATTCTTGGCCTTGGACAGTGCTGTTTTAACCTGTGCAGCAGTAATACTGGGTGTCTGGCAATCTACTGTTATTGTGATTGGTCCTTTGAGGGGGGAGAGAGTGGTAAAATTGACATTGAATCTGTCGGCCAGTATACTGGCAATATATGTTGGCTCGGTATAAGAGGTACCATTGTGCAGTTGCTCAGAGCAAATCTGGGTATTGCCGTGGAGATTCTGTACATAACTGTAGAAGGCCTTTTGGTTGTCTTTACTATCTGCTGCAATTTTGTTTTCATAGCTAGCTTTAGAGGATTTGATGAAGGATCTCAACCTTTTGTTGAGGCTGATGAGGGAGTTTTTCCTGTCATTGGACTTCACCTTATTCTGCATCAGTTTCCTCCTTCTGTTGTAGAGTTTGTTTATGGCAGGGGACCACCAGATTGGCTTCATTTTTTTTTTGTGGAGACCGTCTTGGTTCTATTGGGTATGTCGAGATCAATGCATCCCTGAAGTTATGATATTTGCATTCACAGAGATGAGGGCACAGTGGATCTGCCGTATAGATGTACTTGTTTTATTTTTTTGTTAAAAAGTCGATATTACTACAACCTCAGTGCCTTTTACCTTTAGTTACTGGTAACAAAGTTCGCACTCTCAATATATTGACAGGAATCCATTACACAAAGATGTTTTGTAATTAACTAAACACAAACATTTCTTTGTATTATTTTAATTACATGTCTGTTGGAAGATCTGTCAATGTAAAAAGCATGACTGGACAAAAGGGGAAAAAAGTATTAGGCTAACACATTGCAAAATGATCAATATGTAAGTAGTTCTTCATGCCTATGGGTTTGTTTCAGTCACACTCCCTTCTTCTTCTTCTTTCTTATCCTCCATACTGTTCCCTTTCCCAGGTAGCACTGCTGTGAATCTCCTGAATTCTTTATCCAGTAAATGAGCATTTTATGGAAGCTATTTTTTTTTTGCTATCACATGCACACACATAACATACTATTCTACTGAACTACATTGCAATTCCATATTATTCGTACATCATGAGCACCTCTCCTTCACCCAGTTTCTGACTCCATGCACCACCACCAACAATGCTATCTTGTTCCTTAATTAAACTGGCTTCCCACCTTCAGTGGGGCTACGCTACCTACTTCTCTGATTTGACCAAACCATCTTCATTCATTCCTCCATGATTAGACTTCTGCCATAACATCCTTTATTTCTCACATTCCCTTTTCTCTTGGGCAATTTAAAGCCTGACAACACAATAAAGAAATGGATAGAACAGTTATTAGCACACAACCACCATTCACTATTACTACAGAAAATTAAAGTACATCTTGAAATAAATGCAGCATACCCTATTTATCACTGCAACTCTGTAACAAATGTATTCTCTGAGAGCATTCCGTTCGCAGTCCCAAATGCTCAGTCACCTTAGACTTGCCTGCTCTCTAGGTGCACAGGTTTCTTTAGTACAACTGTTTTCTGGTATTTCTACCCTCTAAACTATTTTGCTTACTATGCCTTTTAACCAATATATATCATGTTATAGTTACCAAGGCAATGAAACATAAGATAGATAAAGCCCCTGTAGAGTTTAAAATAACAGTTTTGAAAAAAATTACTAAAAGCAATTACTAAAAGCAATTTTGCACGAAATAGCATAGCATTACTGCTCTACAGAATCAAAACAAAAAGAAAAGTATATTGTGGAAAAATGTAAGTACCACAAGAAATTTTAATGCAAGGACAAAAGGAAGATGTTCGCTAATATGCTTTGTTATCCTAAAACAGTAATCTTGGATACTCAGTTTTCCCAGGAAGGAAAATAAATAAGTCGGTCTCATCAACAACTTACGTGCTTTTTTTCCAAAGAAAACTACTGAAACTGATCCTGTCATGAAGCATGAACATAGCTAAATATATTTTATCTCTATTATTTATATGGGCCCCCTTCAGATGGTCAAACTTTTAAAAGATTGACTTTCATATGGCTGAGACCATATGATCGACCTTTTAAAAGCATGACTGATCTGAATGGAGATCTCCATACAGTGCGGAACAGGCAGATTTCTCGTTACCGCAATGTAGTGCTATCTTGGAGTTGGTATATTTAAGTAGCGGGGAGGTACAGCCCCCCACATGGGGGGTGCGCTAAACATATTTAGTTTTATTTTTTGGTGTATTGTGGTGTTTACTTTACATGGTCGATGATTCAAATGTTCGATCATATGGTCTCGGCCATATGAAAGTCGAACATTTGAGTTGTCGATCATGTAAAGTAGCCCCATTTATATATATTGGCTGATTGTTACTTTGAGAAATCCACCCAGGGTGAAGCAGGTTGATTGCTTTGTTTGTCTGTATTCTGTTTATTTATCTATCTATTTATTTATGCATGTATGTATGTATATATTAGCCAGTCAAGTGGACTAATTAGATGACCATTTTCAGTCATGACCTGAGCTCCAAGAGCAAAAATATAGGATCATACAATCATAGGAGGTTACTAGGCTAACAGTCCCAGAACCTTTACAAGCCAAGCCAAGTTCAACCTGTGTTCCCAAGGGTATCTGGATCAAGCAGACAATAAAATCAGCACTTAATTGCCCCTATCCAAGAAGGACACAGGTGGAACCCCTGAAGTGAATTTCCGGTTACCCATCCAGTTGTCCAAATTGCACTTAAATAGAGCCAATGAGAGGCTTTGTTTAATATGAACAGTAAGCTTGTTCTAAAGGTGGGCATCCTCTGTGAGACAAACCTCTTTCTCCAACAAGTTCTATTGATTTCACATACCAGATTAAAGTCCTCAGTGACTCATGTGGCATTTAACAGGCGAATGTGCAGGATTTCTATTAAAGCTGGGTCAGGGATTACTCTATATGCAAGGCACAGGTCACCTCTAAGCAGTCTGTATGACACACAGTAAAGTGACAATGACTTCAGTCTGTCCACATAAGACAGATCTTGAAGACCCTGGATTTTCTTTGTTGGTCTCCACAATTGCTTCAGGTGTTTGGAAAGCAATATACCAAAGGGAGCTTTGTACTCTATTATTGGCCTGATGACGGAAGAGTACAGGGGGGCTATAACCTCTTTTTTTCAGGAGGTAATGCCCTTACTTATCAGATGAGCAATATAAAATCCCGTTCTTACCACTGTGGAGACATGGTGATTGAAGCTAAGGTTGCTGTCAACCTGTGTGCCCAGATCTCTCACCACTGACTGTGTTCTTAGGATATTGCTATTGATGAGGTAGCTTGCAGGAACATTACCCCCTGAAGGGAATGATAATGCATTTTTCTGCATTAAGTTTAAGACCATGAGTTTGGCACCAGTCATTAGTCTGCATAAGACCTTCTTGCAGGATGCTGACATTGCTAGGGGTTTCAATGATCAATCCCAGTTTGCAGTCATCAGCAAACTTTGTCAGCCACAGTTCTTTAGTTTGAGCCTGTACTTTGGAGAAGTAGATTCCAAACAGTAGGGGTCCCAGAACTGATCCCTGTGAAACACCACTGGTTATGGCTCTGCTGGAGGAGGTGGTGTCTCCTATTTTGACCGTATGAGTTCTATCAGTGAGCCAGTTTGCAACCCACCTGACAATATATGAGTTGATATCCAGCTGTGTAAGTTTATTAATGATTATCATTATCAAGGAAATTCATCCCTGGTTTGGTACCTATGTCTCGAATGGACAGAGGTAACCTGTAAATGGTTCCTCTCCCAGGCCCATGCTTACATGTATCAAGGGTATCAGAACTTGTCAGAGATTTGGGATGTGTGGCTAGGCTTAAAAAGGCCCTTGTGGTTGTTAGCCTAGTAAACATCTATGAACCTATGCTTGAGTGGGGGATTGTGTGAAAGACCTTGGCTGTGTTTAGGTAGGCTGTATTTGCCCTCGTCTAGGGCTTTGGTGACTGTCTCAAAGAAGTCCACCAACTTTAACAGGCATGATCTCCCCTTGACAAAGCCAAACTGGGTGGGGTTGAGCATTTGGAGATTTTCTATATCTTTTTTTTAATAAGGTCCATGATGATTTATTCCATGCCTTGCAGCTAAGGCTGGTTACACTAATGGGTCTATAGTTCCTGGGGTCCGTGGATGTACCCCCTTTGCGCAAAGGGATGACGTTAGCTGTTTTCCATTCCACTGGGACAAAGCCAGTGCTAAGGCTGTGATTGAAAAGCATGCTCAATGGTGATGATAATTCCTGCTTTAACCCATGTAGAACACAGCCTGGGAAGTTGTCTGGTCCCATAGAGGCTGTGTTTTTGGCCTTGGAAAGGGCAACCAATTGTCATGTCAAGAACTGGTCAGCACAATAGCACTAATACCACAATAGTTTTAAATTTTAAAATTCACTCGATCCAAAGCCACATACCTTTAAAAGTTTATTGTACAACACATTAAGTCAAACCATTAAGCAAATACTTTCATCCTCCCACAAATATTTATGGACTTCTTCAGAACAATTTAAAAAGTCTAAATCAAAGCTATTACCACATGACATAACTATAATAATATACTTAGTAAAAACACTCTCTGTGGAAGAGAGAGCAGCCATATTGTGAACTTTGAAAAATGTGATCCACATGGAATGTTCTTTTACTATGAATATTATTATAGTTATGACATGCAGTTATAGTTTTAATTTAGCCAAGTCAGGTATTTCAATTAACTTTATAATTACTAATATTTAATTTACATATTAGACTTGTCAACTTTCACAATATATATTTTTAAGACATAAATTATGAATATTTTTATAGCACAGTGGATGATGTCTTTTTAAGATGTGCTTAAATACATGAAACTATTTGTATTAATTACTCTTTATTAGAATTGTAATTGCTTTACGTTGTACAGCAGTTGTGACTGGTTTATTTTAAATGATTTGACACAGTCTTTTTTTATTATTTTAAGGAAGTAATGTAATGAGAAAGAAACTTTAAATTATTCTGAAGAAGTCCATACTCATTTGTGGTAGAACAAAAGCATTTGTTTTACAGTTCAACTTAAAGCGTTGTGCAATAAACATTTAAGGGTACGTGGCTTTGGAGAGAGTGAATTTTAAAATTTAAAACTATAGTGGTATTAGTGCCTTTGCATTGACCAGTTCTTGACATGATCGTTGGTTGTTCTTCCTACTAGTGCGATTGTTGTTGGTTCTGAGTTGTTTTATGTACTAGCTTTCTTTGTTATTTACCTTATATTTTAGCCCTACATGCCACTTTAACCCCATCAACCCTAACAGCTTAACCACTGGCACAAAACCTTCCACTCTCTGAAAAGTATAATATTACTGAGCCCACAACTACACTAGACAACTATACCCACCAAATCTGCTCCTATATATATACAACTCCTCTGATTTACTTTTAAAAAACACAGACCACTTCAACACACCTTGAGCTAGAATCAGAAAGCAAGTATGTGTCAGATTCAAGCAAACACCTATAGTGCACCAAATACTTACAATATGTGGTGAAATACATCCAAATCTGTGGCCTTCCGCCACTAATAGCAGTTCAAACCACATCCATCCAAACTCAGTACATCCAAGCAATTATCCAACTACTGTAGCCAGTGCTTTTCTAAAACACAACAAAAAAATATCAAAGCAGCTCATTCAGGCCTTATAAGTGCACACAGCATCTGCAATAAAATTAATGAACTTCATACCTGGATTCGAACCCACATCACTCAAAATAATTCTACTCACAGAAACATGGTTAAAATCCTCCTGAGATGAAGAAAAAATCCAACCAGGATATAACATAATAAGAAATGTCCAAACTACTGAACATGCTACAAACTTCAACAAAGTTACTTTCATTGAGACCCTGAAATATCACAACTGAACCCCACTAGAAACACTCACAGTAAATTATGCCATTTCATACTAATTTTAAACTGACAGGCACTTCTGGAATATAAACAAGTCAAAATGATAACTGCATCATAGCTAACATAAAAAAAAAATAATTAATGAAAACCAGGAATAATGCCCAGAGTAAATGGCACAAAGATGGAAAAAAAACAACTAATAGAATTAGTGACAGCAGAGAAATTTTACAAAAAACATGTTCTTTCAGACAAGAAGGATTATTACACAACAGCATAGACCATATATTCCAAACTGTTCTGGTCAATTATAAGAAAACATTCTAAAACCAAGTACCAAGCCCACCCCTAACCATCTTCCCACTGAAATGAATGCCAGCAGAGCTCTCAGGTTCAATGGATACTTTGACACTACTACCTTTGACATCTGCCAACAAAATGTAGATACACCTACTCTTACCTCAAATTATAGCACTAACAGGACAAACAATGTTTCATTTGAACCAGTCCCAACTGCTACAATAAAGAAATATTTGAACAAGCTAAAATCTACAACATTAGTAGCAAGCAATCATCATCATCATCATCTTCTTTCGGCTGTTCTCGTTAGGGTTACCACAGCGGATCATCTGTTTCCATTTCTTCCTGTACTCTGCATCTTGCTCTGTCACACCAACCACCTGCATGTCCTCTCTCACCGCATCCATAAACCTTATCTTAGGCTTTCCTCTTTTCCTGTTACCTGGTAACTTCATCCTTAGCATTTTTCCCAATATACTCAGCATGCCTCCTCAGCACATGTCCAAACCAACGTAATTAGTAGCAAGCAATGCTCCTGCATAATATCTCAAATTAAGAGCAGATGGAATAAACAAGCCAGTCTCTATATTAATCAACACATCTTTATAAGAATCTTATGTTCCAGAAACATAAAAAGCATCTTACATTGTGGCAATACATAAAGGAGGCGGCTTTAATGGACTTTCAAACTACTGACTTATCTCTATACTCCCATCTGTCTCTAATGTTCTAGAAAGATATATTCATCATCAAACCCTAAACTTTCTGCTAGAAGAACACTCACTTTCCCCCTCACATCTTGGTCTCCAGCTCCTACACAGCACTGAAACTGCCCTAGTACACTTTCTAGATACAGTCAACCAAAACAGAAATATAGGCAACCCTGTCTGCATCCTATTTCTGGACCTTGCAAAGACATTTCATCTGTATCTCATCCTCTTCTCAACAAACATTCACAGTTAGGACTAAACAGCATTGCCATTGAATGGTTTTCTAACTATACACAATCAGACAAATGACAAAATTCTTACTCTACCCACCAGCCAGTACAAGCAGAAGTACCACAGAGGTCAGTACTAGGACCTCTCCTTTTTAATATATTCATAAATGACAAGCACAAGACAGCCAAGTGTGCAACATTCATACAAATACACTGATGACTCATCTCTTGCAACTCAGCCACAAAACTACCCTAACTTCAAACAATCACCCAAGACTCCTCTTCTTTTGAAATCTGGCTAAAATACTCCAACTACACCTGAATCACAAAAAAGTAACTAAATTACTCACATTTACCTCCAATAACCTCTCTTCAACTAGTATTGCACTAAATATAGTATCATTTTTAAACACAACAAAAAATAATGTCACCCATACTGAGTTACATGACATCATTGTAGATGACAGAATTAAATCTGAAAAGTGCACCAGCACTTTTGTTCAAAAAGCCAGGACATTTCTCACTGGCCACAGCAGGGAGGTAACTGCAGCATCCCTCTTACTTCCTAGTTTGCTGTGTGCATCTACAACTTTCACTAATCTTCAGAATACTCTAGTGAACAAACTTGAATGGCATTATAATAAAATAAGAGTACTTCCTTATTATTGCAACCAGATTTTTGCGGTTGCAAATTTTGCACAGTTCAACAGAAATGACTGCATGAAATTGGTGTGAAGAATTTCGGGACTTACATAGCATGGAAAAATCTGTACCATATTGTGGAAACAACACTTTTACTTCACTTTTGTGCTGTCCATTTGAACCACCATAAGCATTGTTATAGCAGCATTGACATCGGTATCCAGAGAATGATTTGCAACCATTACTGCATGACTCTGAGCAAGTCTGTTAAACAGATGGCGAGTGCTTCCACACTAATCTAAAAGGGCATAGGTGGATCAGTGCTGTACTGCAGATAACAGCACAAAAGAAAAAGAACCAGTTTAATTTATTAAAAATGCAATGTGCACTTAACTCCGTTGCCTTACAATTTCTGAACCACAGCTGTCCATCACGTTTTAACCGAGGCTTCCAGAAAAGTTTCAATAACACTTCACGGTGTTTCATGCAGTCATTTCTGTTGAAGTATGCAAAATTTGTCCTTGAAAAATTGAAAGTTTGCTACAGTAACAGGGTGTATTTCGTGACTCACTTTCCCTTTGATAACATAGTTTCTGAGAAATGCAGCGATTGTCAAGCGGAGCGCCACTGTGCAGTTACAACAGCAATCTGGCACATCTCCCCAAAGTACAACGTTTCACCCTTGCTCCTCTTCCTGGCTCATACCCACTGTGATAGATTAAGACCTAGTTCTTTACAGACCCATTTTTAGGTTAGAACACCTTTTCTGCACACACATACCAAGTTATGGCACTGCAGAAATCAGGTTGCGATAATACAAAGTACCAAAGTAAGTAAAGTTGGATCCAACCACCCAAACTGAACCTACCATCATATTCCCTTGCAGAACCTGAAGTAGCTAGAACTACCACAAGCCATATCATTATACACACAGCTCATAATGGCACATATAATACTATACCATGCCTCAAACACTCCAGCTATCATCAATACAATATAATGGTACAAACCCAAAAGAAACCACTAATTAAAGATCCAACACCATAGAGAACCCCTAAAATCCAGCAGTTCACATGTGGACTGGTTATACTGAGCATATACACACTATGCAATAGTATTCTCTTCAGCTTCAGAAAAATAAACAATGTCTTCACTAAGACTAACCCCAAACTCCATCTAAATCATACTAGAATTTACAAATCTCCTGAGTCTCCAGGTAGTAACATCTCCAAATTCTCATGATGTCCTCCTCTTAAATACTAAACTTTCATAACTGACTCTTTATGTCTTACTGAAGTGAATTTATTGCACTCCTCCCATGAGAAACCTAGGCACTTCCGTATTATTATTATTATTATTATTATTATTATTACGATTATTATTATTACTATTATTATTATTATTATTTACTGTTATTATTATTATTATTACTATTATTATTATTATTATTATTATTATTATTAGACTGCAAATCAGCATAACTATAGATGCATATGACATGACTTTAGCTACCAATGTTTGATACAAACTACTGTTTAGTGATGTTATTACATTTGTACTGATACTTTCCTGCTTCAGTGATATTCTGTAATATGCACCTATGTCATTTCTTAAGAACTTACTACATTTTATATCTTTGAATGATGTTTCCTGTTTATTCAACTTTATTGAATTTTAGCATTCTATACATATTTCTTTAGACCTTGTTAAGATATTGTTATATAGCACATCTGACCAAAATTGTAGCTGGGCACGCAGCCAAAACTGTTAAAAAACTAAATACGTCTGCTTGGAAGCTGAAGGAGATTAATCAATGTTAAATACTTTATTAATCTCCAAAATCCAAACATCACTAAATGTTCTGTTTGTCCAGCATTCTATATGCGTAGGAAAGAGAGAAAATTAAATAGGGGAATTTACGAGCATAAATATAACATAAGAAATCAGAATATATTTATTTAAACACTCTAGTACATGCTGTAGTTTTGTTGGTTTAAAATTTGCTGTTCTGGACGCAACTGAACTTGATGCCAGGGCGGTAGTTGGGAAACTAGATTAGATTACTAGATTATTAGATTAGAATACAGAGACTTGTACTGGCAGTTGAGATTGTATGCCATGAACCCCCCAGGTATCAATGAAAATGTATCCATCATCCCAATATTAAAATTAAAGGCAACAAAACTGTAAATTTAAGACTGTGGGGGCTTTTTTTGTTTTATTTTTTGCTATGTTTTGCTTTAGCTGCTCTCCATAGATAGTTTTTTTCTTTTTTATAATTAGTTTAACACAAATACTTTTGAATTTAAACACACCCCAACATTCAATAAAGCCTACACTAAGTGTACTCTGTTCTGAGTGAACAGACAACACAGACATAACTCACACCTCCTTCCTCCTAATTTTAGTTTTCCTACTGATGTTCTTGCAGCTTTAAATATTGACAGGGATTTATAAAGGTTACACAAAGTGTAGACTACATGTACACTTAGTTTAATCTTTCTGAGTGACTAGAAAACACAAAAATGAGATAAGAATTTTATTTAATACAGATCATGTACACTTAGTGTAGGCTTTACTGAATCTGGCCCACAGTCATTTTGCAAAGTGATACACTATATATCTTAATGGATGTATGGTTTTAATTGATCTGATTTTTTAACCTTTTTAAATTTCATTCTTTAAAAAGATTACGGGCCGGATTCACGAAGGCTTGCACGGAGTCTAAGAGTAGAGTAAGACTCCATGCAGCCAACATGTCCGCCGAGTGATACAGGAACAGCCGGCAGGGGCGTGCAACAGAGCTCCTAAAACGACTCTTATACGGACAGGGCTAGGTTATGCAAATTACCTCATTTGCTGGCGAAAGCTATGCAAATGAAGTAAATTTGTGATCCAGGAAACCCTAACCTGTCCGAGTAAGAGCAGTGTTATTTGCAGAAATGTACTCCGTTGACAACTGAGTACCGTTCTGCAAATAGCAAAAAGGAGCCGTGACAGCTCCAAATAAAGGCTGCATCCAGTTGAGGAAGCATGCCAGTGGCCAAATATACGGCCATTGGCAATGTACCCCGATGCAAAATTAAAAAAAAAAATTATTTTTTTACCTCGATCTCCGAAGTTTAAGCATAGTGCAGCACCGTGCAAACGTGCTGCGCTCTAAAAACCAGAAAACCAGAAATTAAAAGCCACAAATACAGATTTTATAGCAAATCATAATTTGCAACGCAAGTGAATGGCAGGCTGAAGACAACATGGCAACCGAGTAGAGGTTGCTAAGGGGGAAGCTCAGTCTTAGAGATGTAACCAAGCATTAGTACGCAATCCCATGCAAATGAGGGCAAGGATAGTGAATCACAAGTTTACATAGCAAATGAGCACAGTCAGTAGAGTGTATGAGTAGGATAAGGGGAGTAACAAAGTAGAAGATAGGTGACATCACGAGGGGGGGTATGTATGAAAGAATGTAAGCTCATTGGAGCAGAGTGGCATGTGTTTGCTGTCAGTTACTCATCACTGGAAGAGGTGTGTCAACAGGTATCCTAGCTAAAGGCAAGAAATAGAAGGTGTATGCCGTGGATAACACTAAAGTTTTTTGTTAAAGTGCCTGCAACGTGTTTGCGCATGGGTGCGTGCCTGTATATCCGAGTAAGATTGTGTGCGTACGTGTGCACCCGTGTGCGCGTGTTTAAGCCGGAGTAAGTATGTGTAAGGTTGTTTAAAGTTCTGTAAACGCGTTTGCGCCTGTGTGCGTGCGTTTAAGCAGGAATTAGCAAGTGTTAGGCCATGTAAGCATGTGTGCACACGTGTGAGCTGGTGTGTGCGTGTTTGCACTTATGTGCGTGGCACATCCCAAATGGGGCATTGTATTCAAGTATGGGCCTGATGAGTAGAGGGGCACAATGAGCTCTCTTGATCTAGATGTGAAACCTTTCGTGATAAGGTAGGCTATATAGAAGGTCTTTCTAACCACTTTGGCAACGTGATTGTCAAAGGAGAGATTACTATCTACTTGGGTCCCCAAATCTCTAATTACTTCTTCCGTATGTAATGGATTACCAGCTATGTGGTAATTTGTGGGCACTTTGTTTTTCCCAAAGGGGATGACTATGCATTTTATGGTATTTAGCTTTAGGCCATGGCTCTGGCACCAGTTAACCATCTCTGTGAGACCCTTTTGGAGGATGCTTGTGTCAGCCGGAGAGTCCATTATGGCACCCAGTTTGCAGTCATCTGCGAACTTGGTCAGCCATAGTCCTCCTGTGTTAGCCTGTACCTCAGAGAAATATATACTGAACAAGAGAGGTCCCAGGACTGAGCCTTGTGGGACACTACTTGTAACTGGTGTAGAGTCTGTCATGGCACCTGCAATTCCGAGCATGTGGGTGCTATCCCTGATCCAGTTTGCAATCCATCTTGTGACATATGTGTTGATATCTAAGCTGGTGAGCTTATTTATGATGCCCGAGTGGGGTATTGTTTTGAAGGCTTTTGCGAGGTCCGGGTAGGCTGTGTGGACTACCTTCCCTATGTCTATGGCCTTGGTAACTGTTTCAAAGAAGTTGACCAGGTTCAAGAGGTAAGATCTGCCCTTAACAAAGCCGAATTGGGTAGGATCCAGTGTCTGGAGGTTCCTGATGTCTTTGTTTATGAGTTCCATGTTGATACACTCCATAGCTTTGCAGACCAGGCTAGTCAGGCTTATAGGGCGATAGTGCCCAGGGTCCATTGTGGCACCACCTTTGTGGAGTGGGACCACTGCTGCTGTACGCCATTCCTTGGGTACATATCCTGTAGTAAGTCTGATATTGAACAGTGACTTTATGTGAGGGTTAAGTTCTTCATGAAGCTCATGTAAGATGCAGCCCAGGACACCGCCCGGTCCCATTGATGCTGTGTTATTGCTTTGGAGAGGGCAGCTCTCACCTGTTCATCTGTGATGTCAGGGAGGCTACACTCTGTTGGGATGGACATTTGCTCTTTTGAGGGGATGGGGGGGGATAAATTTGCACTGAACCTGCCTGCCAGGATGTTGGCAATGTCTGTGGGTTCAATGTATTTTTTGTCATTATGCACTAACTAAGAGCATATCTGGGAGTTGCCACCCAGGTTCCTGACATAACTAAAAAAGGCCTTGTGATTGTCTTTAGTGTCTTGTGCAATTTTTCTTTCGAAGCTGGCCTTAGATGATTTTATGAGTGATTGTAGCTTCTTGCTAGTACTGATCAGAGATGCCTTCCCTTTTTGGGATTTTGCTCTATCATGTAGTAGCCTCCTCCTTTTGTTGTATAGCTTATTTATGGCTGGGGTCCACCAGACAGGTCCTCTGCCTTTGGAGGAGTGAGTCTTGGTTTCATTTGGGATAGCACGATCTATGCATTCCTGTAGGTGTCCATAGAATGCGTTTGTAAAGGATTCTGCGGTTTGAGCCGTATTTTCCACTGGCCCGGAGGCGTTGAAGGATACCACCTCGGTTTTGAGAAGCGTGACATTTGCTTTTGAGAAGTTCTTCACCAAGATTACCTTGGCTGGGGGTGGGGACGGGATATGGATGTCCAGTGAGATAAATGTATGGTCTGACCTTACCAATGAGGGGTATACCTCTGGTGTGGAACAGAGTCCCCATGTTGGTGATGACCAGGTCCAATATGTTTTCCCCTCTTGTGGGGGTGGTGACCAGTTGTTCCATAGCATTTGAGTTTATAAATTCTAGGAACTGTTGGGCGAGGGTGTTGGGGCTTGAGTAGCATTCCCAGTCAATGTTTGGGTAGTTGACATCACCCAATGTAATGGTGTTTGGAGAGACCTTCATAATCTCCAGTGTTCTCAGGAAAGCCAAGTAGGGTCCCTGAGTTTGTGAGGGTGGGCTGTAGCAGGCTACAAACTGAAAGGCAGTTTTGCCCACTGTTAGTTGCACATGGATGGTCTCAGATGCTTCGTGCAGTGCTACTAACCTGGAGGTGTGTGTATCTTTGATGCATATGGATACTCCCCCTCCATTTGTGGTTCGGTCCGGGTTTTGTGGCCGAAAGGGATGGTATGAAGTATAACCTGGTAGTGCTGGGGTGCTTTCTGGAGCCTTGAACCAGGTTTCTGTTACTGCACAGATATCGATATTCTCCATACTGAAGAGAGCCTTGAGTGCATGCATTTTGAGGTGTAGACTTCTGGCATTGAGCAGCATTACCCTTAGTTTCTTTTACCTTGTATCGTCTATGGAGGTGGGTTTGTCTTTTGAGCCTTGCCTAAAAAAGGCACTATGGGGGTGGCAAGAGCCTTAGCCAGTATTCAAAAGCCCAGGGGTGACAGGTGCAAGCCGTCCCTAGTGAAGCAACGTGGCTTGTCGAGCATGTCATCCCAGGCTGACAGACACTGGATCCCCTTTGAATGACACCGATACATTAGCCAACTGTTAAAATTGATCATTTTGTCTTTATACTGTGACATCATTCTTGGTGATGGTAAGATGCTACACAAGGTCATGGTCATACCGGCCTGGGCTACATGATCAGAGAGCTCCTCTATGTCTCTTCTCGTGTAGTCCAGGGAGGAACGTCTCGGGTCATTCACACCAGCATGGACAATGATGGAGTCATATTTGTACTTGCTTTGGAGTGACCTGAGTGTATGTGTTATGTGGTGGATCCTGGCACCCGACAGACAGCTTACAGTGACCTTCTCCTTGTTCAGCCTGGTGAGTGGGACGTCAGTGTGTCTGACAATAGAGTCACCTATTACAAGTGTATTAGGTGTGTTGTTTAGCCTTAAGGGCAGTGACTGTGTGGCACACTGACTTTGTGAACTATGTGATATGTGGGTATTGTTGTGAGGTAGCAGTTGTTTTGGTGTCTGCTTCGGAGGTCTCTGCTGCTTAGGCAGATTTTTATTTAGAGCCTCCGAGTATGTTTTTGTGTGTTTATGTGTTTGGTTTGCTGTTGCTATAGGTCTATGTGAGACTGGATTTGTGGTGTGTGTGGTTACCTTCTCCTCCTGATAGACTGTGCCAGTCATGGGTCGAGAGAGCTCAGCCTCCAGTTTGTCCATATAGTTGCATCTGTCACATATATCTGAGTTTGTTGGGAGGAGGAGATGGTTGTCTGTGTATATAAGGCAGTTGTAACATTGCCTGAAAAGTCCCATATTCACCAGCTGGACTGGAGAGTACACACGAAACTGACCTTTGGACATGTCAGGATATTATGATGAAATACTCTTTTGACTGATTAAAAAGGATCAGTAGGGTGTTCAGTGTGTAAAAGAGTATAACAGGGGTTTAGTGCTTAACTTTGTTGGTGTTTTGGAAAGATTATCTGTGAAGGAGTCCAGACAGAACCATGACACTTCCTTCAGCTGTGTCATAAATAGCAAGGTACACTCATATATGTCCTGAGTCAGGGCCAACTGTAAATGACTGACAATGCCAACATCCTGTCAGACAGACCCATACATACATACATACCCACCTCCCACTGACAAAAGGCCCTATCATCATACCAGGAGATATCACATGTAGAATGGGTAAACAGCTCCTTCCAAAGGTGAAAACATGGCATCAATTGGATTACATTGTTTCCCTATATGTGTCATAAGTGAACTGCAGAACAAACAGACCCTGCACCTGAACAGTCTGTTGAGCCTCACCCTCTCTACAGGATCTGAAACTGTTGAATGTGTTACAGCAACATATGGCACACCCCACAAGTGTTGGTGCACAACAGACCATGGGAACTATAGTCCTATAAGCCTATGATGTCTGATCTGCAAGGCGATTGAGTCCATCATGATAGAAGTCATAAACAGAGCTATTGGAATCTGACAAACACACAACCCTACCAACTTTGGTTTGGTCATGGGCAGATCATGATTCCCAAACCTGCTAGACTGTTTGCAAGGCAGCCACCCAGGACATACATCACTGAAATGAGCTACACACATCCCACATAGACTTTGAATAGCCCTTTTCCAACATCCCAGACACATGTCGTATCCACAAAATCAACAATCTGTGCATAAATATGTATTGTCATATGATGGATTGGCAACTGCTCCACAGATAGATCACACAAGCTAAGAATTGTGGAGTCCTGTTCAAGCTGTTAACACCTGCTGTCCCCCATGATGCAGTCCTGGGATTGCATAAAACAAAGTGCACACACATTACCATGTCCAGTCTGATGATGTCAGCATCCTACAAATATAGTAGGAAAAATGAAAACACCCAGTAAAGCATATAGCGTGTTGTGTTAATGCATATCTCTCTAGTATCATAACATAGTTAGGTAGGGGGTTGAATCCTGTAATTGCTGTGTGTGGGGGGGGGGTGTATGTTTGTGTGTGATTTCCTTTGAGAGGAGTGCCCTTTTTGGAGACTAGGAAAACACCTTAACAGAGGTATATACCTCTTTGGCAAGTCTGATGATGTCAGCATCCCACAAATACAGCAGTGGAAATGAAAACTCCCACTAAAGCATATAGTGCGTCGTGTTAATGCGTATCTCTCTAGTATCATAACTTAGTTAGGTACGGGTTTGAATCCTGCAATTGCTGAGTGTGTGTGTGTGTGTGTGTGTGTGTGTGTGTGTGTGTGTGTGTGTGTGTGTGTAATTTCCTTTGAGAGGAGTGCCCTTTTTGGAGACTAGGAAAACACATTAAAAGAGGTAAATTCCTCTTTGCCAAGTCTGATGATGTCAGCATCCCACAAATACAGCAGTGGAAATGAAAGCTCCCAGTAAAGCATATAGTGCGTCATGTTAATGCGTATCTCTCTAGTATCATAACATAGTTAGGTAGAGGTATGAATCCTGCAATTGCTGAGTGTGTGTGTGTGTGATTTCCTTTGAGAGAAGTGCCCTTTTTGGAGACTAGGAAAACACATTAACAGAGGTATATACCTCTTTGGCAAGTCTGATGATGTCAGCATCCCACAAATACAGCAGTGGAAATGAAAGCTCCCAGTAAAGCATACAGCGTGTCATGTTAATGCGTATCTCTCTAATATCATAACATAGTTAGGTAGGGGCTTGAATCCTGCAATTGCTGTGTGTGTGTGACACTGTTGGTCAATGTGTTGTGGGTTTTGCTTTTACTACTGTATGACATATCAGTGAAACAACAGTATGTGCATTGCACACTTCAGGTATCTGTGTGGCAAATACATATATGTACATTTGACCTCAATTAGTTCATAGGTGTGAAACCTGCTTTCTACATGAATACATCTGTTACCTTTGACAGATTGTGCTGCTGCTTCTCAGACCTTAGGTCACATATGTATGTTTGTGACAAGGCCAGCCACTGTAGTGATCTGTGGCCTAGGTCATCTGTGTCACACACACCCATGACAGTTTCTATAGAATAGTGTGAGTGAGGGTACATGCCTGGGGTATATTTCAGACATGTTCAAACACAACAAAGTCTGTCAATAATGGACATTCATTATAGTTGTGCAACAACTTTGTTGTATATGCATACAGACCCCTTATTGCTTATGTGATACACCAAGGGACTTCAGAATACCTTTGGAAATGTGACTACCAAAGGACAAATGACATAACATGTGGCTGTATGTACACATCGGTACCCCTTCTACATGTCGTGGGCTACTACCTATGTGGTACTGTCGGGATACTATGTGTAGTAAATGTGGATGACTATGCTATAGTTGGCTTACAGCTTTACAGCATGGGTTGGTCAACAGGTATCTGTCTGTATGATACCCTTGAGGAGGATAAGTGTCTCATCCAGAGAATGCATTGTAGGCCACTGTATGCATTACCAGATGTGGACGGACATATCCCTACTGCATTTGCTTGTACCTAAGAGGGCTATATGCCAAACAGGAGTGGTCCCAGGAATGGGTGGCGGTCAATACCACTGGTTACTGGTATAGTATTACACCGGAGGAATCCAAATGCTACTGTGTTTCCTACATGTGTGTGTCAGTTGTCAAGACATCAACTAACGACTGGTTATAGTCAGGCTGTTGAGGTTGTGTATGCTACCAGAATGCAAACCAATGACCGATATTATCAGTATCACCCACAGCATAGTGTCAAACCATGTCATACACATGTGTACCCAAGTTAAAACATATGTGTAGTAAAATGCATACTGGCCAGCAATAGAAACTATGAAGTGTTAACACTGTGTAATACAGGGCATGTCACCCTTCCCATGTGTCCACTATGCACATACATGCAGACAATGCACCTCCACCATGTTCACAAATGTACACCTGCAAATCTGTACTGCACACATCACACACATACTGTCCACTCACCAACACATGCTGCCAGAACTACACACATCAGCCAAGTGGCACATGGGCGGACAATACATTTTTGGAATTAACACTGGTGTAAACAATACTACATTGATAATCATAGCTTTAATGCATCATGCCTGCTCAGATATACCTACAAGGATATCATTACACTTTACTGTTGACAACATGCTAACATTGCTACACTGCTATTAAGTCACCCTGTGCATCAGCACCATGTTAGCCTGTTCCTGCATTAATGTTACAGATGACAGGAGGTGGCACAGTTTCATCATATGCACAGGGTGTGTTGCTGGTTTGCTAGAGCCCGACAGTGACCCATCCAATCGACATGTGTGTGTGTGTGTGTGTGTGTGTGTGTGTGTGTGTGTGTGTGTGTGTGTGTGTGTGTGTGTGTGTGTGTGTGTGTGTGTGTGTGTGTGTGACGGACAACAGTACAGCATGGGTCAATGTTGATGTAATGTGTGTGTGTACGTGTTAGCCCTAGGTGTTTGGTTTATGTGTGTGTGCTTGCATGCACACAGTTCCACCATGTGGCTGCCAAATACGGGAGGTTGTGGGACAGCCACAGACTGTACCTGCCAGGCTGTACAGATCACCCTCTCTGGCCACGGACACAGTACCTGTGCCTGGCAGGGGTGTCACGGACAGTATCGGGTACTATGCCAGACTGGGTACTATCATCAGAGGCAGAGGGATGTCGACTGGACCCATATCCCTGCTGGGACTGGCCAGAGCCATGTGCACGTGGTCTTCTAGGATGGTCTATTGACAGCCCAGCCCCAACATTGCTGGGGCTGGTACTGCCACTACGGGAGCGACTATGACTTGTGTGTCGTCTGCGATGACTGCCAGCTGATGATGTTGCTGGCATACGTACATGTCAACATCTCAGCCGTCCTGCACTGTCCTGGCACGTGGACATGACATTGCGGAGGACATCTAGTGTTTCCCCCCAACGTCTATCAATGACCTTGGTGTAATTACGGATGGCACCGGCAAGGTCATGGATACTGTCATTGATAGCAGTGTTATGGGCCCTCTGTGCCCTTAGTCCCTGTCTGGTGTACCGTTCCATATGTGCCTGTACCTTCATTACAGCCCGGAACATACCTGAGGTTGTAAGACCTGTCGGGGCACGTCTTCCAGGGGCATTACGACCAGCAGTGCTCCCACGAGAACCCCTGGACATCTGCCTGTGTGGTACCATTCCAGGAGTCTGGGTATGGCTGCTGTGAGGGGATGCATGTGCCATAGATACTACACTATCCTGGTCAATGCCTACTGTATGCTGTCCCTCAGCTACGGCCATTGGTGATGAGGGATGTATTGGCAGTATGAATGTGCACATAGATGGGGTGGAAAGTTGTGTACTGTCAATTGGCGGACCAACGACAGACCCTGTCAAACCTGCCTGTGCCACAACCCGTTTCATCATTTCCACTATTTGTGGCAGTGACTTCAGGTTCCCTGCTGCACTCAACCAACACAGCCTCAGCACCTGTGAGAGGAAGAAGGAAACACACTTTACAATCTGTACATGATGTTAGCACACATGGACACATGCACACATGAACACATGCACATGTGGACACATGCACACATGCACACATGAACGCATGCACACATGCACACATGGACACATGAACACTTGCACACATGCACACATGAACACCTGCACACATGCATACAAATACATTACTCAGTAAAGTTGACACACACACACACACACACACACACACACACACACACACACACACACACACACACACACACACATACACACACACACATCAACAGCAATCCAGAACATACTCATTAGTGGTTGATGGTGAAGTACAGTATCACAAGCCAAAGAATCCTATCACACGTGTCAGCATGCAGGATGTGTGTTGCTCAACAGCATGCAGTGCAAGTGTAGAGAGCCCTTGTTGATAACAGTATACATGTCTTTGATGCATGTGTGTTGTTCAATGATTGGCCTCACCCTGGAACACAATGTGTACATGGACACAAAATTGCTGTGCAAGTATTAAATGCTTTCCAATGTCCTGTGCACCATCACTCATAGGTATACATACCATGGCCGGATGCACACAATTGTCAGGTGTATAGCAATGAATGCTATGTGTAGTACTGTAGTTACTGTAACTGGATGTAGTGTAGTACCATGAGCTATCATCAGGCAGCATCATGTGGTCACTCAAGGCCACTAATGTGTGCCACACTGGCAACTATCTTGCTGTACCTGAACTGCAGCACTTTGTCTACATTAACCATTTCACAGGCAGTTGTTATTTGGGAATGTAAGGTGTTCAATAGGGAGCATTGCCTAACATGAATGTGTTGTGTGTTGGAGAGTGTCGCACTGCCCCATGATAGGCCTCTACGCCTCAGGTATAGTATATGTGCTGTGTCGATGACATTTGGGATACTGAAGTCTGACCTTATAGCAGGTGTCTAAATAGGCCATGTGTATCATATTAACACTGACTGCGTATGACAAAGTGGTGTATGTTGTGTGCATGTGTATTGACTCTGCCTATACAATGTCCACTACAGTGTACCACAATTGGTTGGGATTCTCTGTGTATTGCATGTGTTTGAGGCAGCTGCTCATGTTACTGGGACGTGCATAATCCCACAGAAAACATGCAGAGCATGCATTATGTGTAGGTGATTTAGATGTGTATATAGCCTACAACTCACCTATGACATGCACATGTTATTTGCTATATTAAATGTAGAACACTCACCAGCATGGGTCTGCTGTCTTGCTGTCACACCAGAGGGACCTACAAGGATATGAGACAGTTTGTCAGTGTCAACAACTATGGCATTGCTGCTGTGAGTTTGCAACTTTACAGTAGTACAACATGTGACAGTCACAGGCATACAGATTATGCTCCAAATTATCAGTATTGCACAACACCAGGCTTCACATCTTCTAAACACACAGTACACATCTGACATATGCATGTTCTAACAATCGAGCTAACAGTAGTCTACAGATATGCCATGTTACCTGAATGCTCTGAGTCAACTTGCTGGGTGACTCCGGCCTCCATGATGACACGTCTGTTGTAGTGGTTGGCCAGGAGCAATGTGAACATACACCATACTGTACTGTTTAGGCCTACAGCTTCAGGTAGTACTACAGTTCATATGGGAGTTGGATTCACCAGCAGTACCACTCACTAAGCATACATGTATTGCTTTAGCCTACAATGGGACACCACAGTCGACAACAAGGGACTATGTCACACCATATGCCATACTACTTTTTCTGCCTAGCAATAGCATACACATCTTTTGCTGGGATCACAGCTAGGACACAAACTACCATGACAGAAACAATTTCACAATAAGCTATCACACCTTTACAGACCTTGCACACATTCACCAACACATACACCATCACACTCAGTCAACCTCACATAGCAATTATTGCACTAAGTACATGTGTGTGTGCTTCGTGTCATGGGTAGGTAATACACTATTGGCCCTAGGGCCTACAGCAGCATAGCCATATGCTACCCTGGCCTTTGACACACATGTAATTTAATTTCATTTGCCCCTGTCAACCAGAGCCACAGAGGTGATTCCCGGGGTGTATTTCCTATCTCCCAAACAATCATCTGGAGTATTTATGACAACTGTTAATGAGGAGCTTTGTTTGATATTGACAGGTGGTCTGTTCCGGAGTATGGCATGTCTCTGAGTTAGGACTCTATCCCTCCAGCATGTGCTGTTTAGTGAGCTGACAAGGTGTAGGACCCTAGAGGTGTATCTGGGAGGGATTGTAATATGTTTACGTGGAGGATGTCCAACAGCTATGGGTGTAACATAGCTCAGTATGTTATGCAGAGGTCACCTCTGGGTAGGCACTATGCAACACAGTGTAGCTGTGGTTTTGTGAGTCAGTCTGCATAGGGCATCTGTTTGAGGCCGGTATTACTCTTTGGGAGGTATGTCTGTGGCCTTTCCAGTTGCTGTAGTTGGCATTGTACTTTCTAATGGGTTTTAAGTGTGATAAGTAGAGGGGAACACTGACCTATATTTCCCTAGATGACACACCTTTTGTGATGATGTGTACCACGTAGACAGAGTACATGACCAGTATGGCACTGTGATTATCAAAGGGGAGGCTACTGTACACCTGTGTCCCAAGTTCCCTTATCACACCTTCGGTGTTAGGTAGACAAACACCTATGTGGTAGTTAATGGATACAGTGTTCTGGCAAGAAGGGATGGCACTGCAGTGTCAACACTGAGCTTCAGTCCATACCTTGGTCGCCAAGCATCTGTCTCAGTAAGTATGCCCCATGTCTCTCTCCCTCTATCTATCTATATATATATACATATATATATATATATATATATATATATATATATATATATCTATATATATATATATATATATATATATATATATATATATATATATATATATATATATATATATATATATATATATATATATATATATATATATATATATGTCTATATATCTCTATATATATATGTATGTATATATATATATATATATATATATCTACACACACACACACACACATATATATATATATATATATATATATATATATATATATATATATATATATATATATATATATATATATATATATATATATATATACACACACACACACACACACACACACACATACATATAAACATCCATTGCTGTACATATAGATGTACATATAGGCACATATGCAGTCCACTATTCACGGAGGGAATATCACTTATGCGACAGTTGTGAGATATACAGTTATGTAATAATATTGCACAGTATTGTGCAGGCTGCATTGAAGGTGTCCTCAACCCATGTAGCTTTAGCAGGCCACACTGGCTACAACACTGCAAAACTGACAGAGCATACCCACAGCATTTAACCACCACATGTCATATACCAGCACTGCATGCTATTTTCTTTTCCACACACTACAACCTACATAGAAATATGCACATAACAACCTTCAACAAAGTATATATGTACACCCTTCACAAACAGTTGCAGTATGTCCCTTGCCCTATGCACATGTACAGCTACATAGAGCTACGTACTGCTGCCACATATGGATGATTCACAGTATGTATAGTACTCTTCATAAACATCTACTACATGCCAGCAAATACATATGTGTTACATACCTTTTGCTTGTATTGCTGTGTTCCATTTGTTTTTAAAGGAAATGTTTTTTTTTTCGTTTCTCTGTCTGTGGCTCTTTCTTTTTCTGTGTTTTTCTGTCTGTCTTTGTCTGTGTCTGTGTCTCTGCCTCTGTCTCTCTCTCTCTCTCCTGCTGCAATGAGATTATTGCATGTGTAGACAGCAAGTACAGCCTGCTTTTCTAGGTATCTGCACATGTGCATGTGATGGCCTCTGCACCAATTGGTGCCCACCATTTACTAACTGCATGCAGCCTGCTGTGTGGTAATTGCACTACTCACTGTCATAGCAGCCCACTGCTATAAAATGCTAGGTTAGGTAGGTGTTGCCCTTTCAGCTTTCCAAAGTGGGGCCCATGCTTGTTTGCTGTGGACACCGTTGTGTCAGTCAGTAGGTCGGTATACTTCTTATCTCTGAAGCTAGGGTTGTAGCCAGTGATTTCCATGTTGTACTCAAACCTGAATGTTGCTGCTTCTAGTACACACTTGTCAGTGTAGAATTGTACTCACCCCTCCACATGCTTACACAAGATACATGGGAGTATGTACTTTCTTTTATAATTAGACAATTAACTGCCATACAAAAGTAGTTATTGCAATGTATTCCTCAGGCACATGAACTATTTGTGAACTACTATACTGTAAATATTAATTACCTTACTTCTGAACAGTTTGTTTATTTGTGTTGACATTAGCACAGGCTGCTCAAGACAACTGGACACATTTCAGTACTGAGTATGCCTACCTACATCCTTGGTAGAGCCTGAATACACAGGTATATTGTTCTTTTGGGTAGGGGTGCAGAAGTACAGAGAGCATTATATATTATTGTGTGATGTTTATCTTGCTGAACATACAGGGTGGCTGTGTACCTGTTAGTCTAACAAGGCAAGAAGTCTGTCTGCGTAGTTCCCACTTGTGGACATATCCAGATGGTAGCAAGAGGTTAGCCTATTATTCTTTGTCTGTGCACCACACCGGTCTTTTCTGCACTGGAACAATGGCATTGTCACAGTTGGTTGCTAACAGTACATGGCTACATCCTTTGATATTTCTGTGTTGTACTCCTACATAAGGGTATGCTTGTGGGACTCATTCTAAAGCTATTTGCAGAGTGTGTAACAGCAGACAAGCTGAAATGCCTGTGTGTTTCTGTCTCTGCCAGGCCTCTTATACACTCAGGTATATATTTGAACAGCCCCAGGGAAAGGTACATATAAGTGGTTTACACCTATAATATATTACAGACATTAAGTTGAGACTGTGAGTGAATCAGAGCATATGTATTAATACACCTGTTCTGACATGCATGCAGAGTGTACTATTACTTATTGACATTATTCATTAAGTGTAATTCCCCACTCTTCGGCCTACGGTCAGTACTTTTCAGTGGGATTCTGAGGGACAAAGCTAAATTTTTTTAGGAATCAGGGACATCCCTGAAAAGCAGTCACAGTTGGGAAGTATGGCCTCTGCCCTAATCAAATATGCCAGTGTTTATCCTGCTCTGATACTGTGTGGGGTTCGTAAAGTGCTAATGTAACATTATTTCCTGCTAGAATGGCTGGCTCTCATTTCACAGTCATGTCATGCAATTCCACAACTGCTGGTAAAGATACACAGAACAAGATTTGTGTTATGACATTCCTATTTTCCCTTTACAATCACTCATTGTAATGCATGATATATTTATTACAGCACCAACTTGTTGTAAATCTACTGTGGCCTAGTGGTACTTCATGCAGTCTAGTGTGTCCAAGGTCCGGGGTTTGAGACTGACAGAGGTGTTTTATTTTGCTGCTCAGCAGAACAAGGGCCCTGCCATGCAGAGTGACTAAGGCACTTCTAAGCAGTTGTAAGCTGGTTTGCGCGGGTTTGCGTGATGCTTAGCAATGCTTAGCTAAGCGCACACATGCGCACACTCACTTAAACCCGCTTACTACTGCTTAAAAGGGCTTACTCCTGCTAACCCCCGCACTAATTTCTTTGAAAGAAAAGTAAATGGGGAGATAGGAAAGTGGTGAAAAAGGGGGCACAAAGAGGGAAAGACAGTAGGGAAACAAGCTCGGGATGTGCAGGACAGGTGTAGGGAAGGTCCATAGCTGCCCATTTCCTTACCAGCAACAGCTGTGCATATGCAATAAATTTAGAGTGAAATTTGAAACCTTCCACCCCTGAGAGAGGGGTGAGGACAACAAAGTCTGTTGTACTGCCAATTATGATTATCAGTTTACATGTCCAGCGGACATGTGTGAGAAATGGGCAGCTATGATGGGGCGTAATATTTTTTGTGGGAACAGATTGCCCTTTTTTTTTTTCAGGTGAGAGTGGAAAGTGAGGTAGAGGAAGTAGGTATATTTGAGGAGGTAGGTTGGGGAGGTAAACAGACAAGACAAACAAGATGCATACAGGGGTGGAGTATGACACATGGGGTGGGTGAACACAATTGATGGGGATGGATGTTTGGAAATCGCAAGCCCATGAGCCCACAGATGGTAACAGTGGAACTGAGATCCCCACCCATGGGCAGTCACCACTGCACCTTCACATCCCCAAGGGTGGCTGTGCTGGGGGCTGCGTATGAGGGGCAGGCTCACCCATGAGTCGCTCCACTCTCGCCTCGAGCTGGCGTAGGGGATCAGCGACTGAACATTGGATCTCCCTACGCACTACAGCCTGGACCCTTCGGAGGGTGACAGGTGGCCCTTCTCCGCCCATGCTTGCACAGGAGGGATGAGCCCCATCCCCTGCAGCACTTCCCACCCGAAGGTCGCACAGGACAAATGGAGGAGGGGAGCCCAGGCTGGGCACTGGACCTGCTGGTGCCAGGTGCAATCGCCAGCTGAGGAGGGACAGGTGGGTCTGCTGTGACCGGCCTTCCCATATGTTCTGTGATTAAGTGTGTTTAATTACAACATAAACAACAGCATTCCAAATTTGTTGTAACAGCATGCAGTAATATTCTCATTAACCCAACACACCAAGGTTCCAACAGTTGAACAGCAAGCATAACACATGCATATATTGAACGACAGTGGACATTCCAACAGCATGCAGGGATGATTGGTGGCAACAGGCCACCAAGATTGTGGTGTTTGAACAGGGCACATGCATCAAAGTAAATGCAGATATTTATAGAACAATAGGACATATGTCCCAACAAATGTTTTGAGATTAGACATACCCATTGAGGTGTGGAATTGCATTGTTTATGCACATACAGTAGGGTGTAGAAAGAAACCTCAGTTAAAATCTTATAAGTACTTTTAGTCTACACTACATTCCTATTGACTGCAGGTGTATATCCCCTACATGTATTATCACACTTGGCAACATGCATTAGGTTGTGTAATGGGTTTGGCTAGTTCATTATATGCCTGACCTATATCTGACATACTAACTGTCCAAGATGCAGATGTTACTGCTACATAGTTATTTATTTTATTTATATTTCTATATCTACATATCTGGATGTGTTCACGTGACATTTTCAGTTAAATTTCTACAGAACACTACATTTTAAACTTTATAATTGATGGGAGGGAGCTGTGTGTCTGGACTATTTTCAACGTTGGTCGAACTTCTAAGCACTGGCGACAGAAGGTGAAAAAGTCACATCAGCTATCTGCAATGGTGCAACTTTCGCTCTCCCAGTTTCGCAGGCTTTCTCCCCCTGGAGAGGAAGAAAAAGAGAGGGGTCGGAAAATGACAAAACAAAAGCAGCATAGCCCGGCGTCGAGCCCAGCGGCATTCTCTCCGCAGTCTGTCCATTCATCCACTGCCACCTCCCTTTCTCAGGCGTATGAGACGTACATTGAGAACGGACTTATCTGTCTGAAACACAAGATTCGCAACATTGAGAAGAAGAAGGTGAAATTAGAAGATTATAAAGTTTTTTGACTGGGACAACATTATTGGTGCTGTTACAAGTGTATTTCATTTCGTTTTGCTACCATCATTGAACTGACTTGTTTAGTATAGTTCATCTTTCTTTTTATTTCGTGTAGCACACTCAAATTTCTGGGGAACACATTAACAAGCTACTCATGTGCCAGATTTACTTAAGCATGCCAGCCATTAACTGACTGTTGAGGACTGTATATATGCTTCACAGCTACTGGCACTTCCATCATCCACTTTATATGGGACTGCCCAACTGTGGGTTGACAGCTCTTATTACAACAGTACTATTTGTATAATGCAAGGGTACAACAACATTTCAAAGTAAGTGACACAGACACACTCCAAGTATTATACCTTTATTAATTACATTACACACTTTTCTACAGGTTCTCTCCTTTATTTGATATTACAGTGCATACGGAAGACATATTCAAGACATATTATACCTTTATTAATAGGTTACAACACTCTTTTTCAGGCTTGCTCACTTATTTTATATGACAGTACATGCAGAGATATTATTCCGGACTTATTTTACCTTTCTTAATGGGTTACTACACTCTTTTTCTGGCTCTCTGACTTATTTTATATAACAGTACATGCAGAGGTATTATTCAGGGCATTTTATGGCTGCATTATTGGACTACAACACTTTCTTTCAGGCTCTCTCACCTATTTTATATAACAATACATGCAGAATAATTACTAATCTGCCTGGTGGCACAACCTTAGCAGCCTGCCTGCATAGACTTGCTGATTCGCAGCATGGACACCTGCAGCTGTGAAGTAAATAAAGGGATATTGAGACATACCTATCCATTATATAGACTAAATTAGCATGTCTTACATATTGCATTCCATGGCTACCAACTTAGTAGTAGGGCATCTTGCATGTCACGGGCCTCCTGTATCCATTGGTTCAGTAGGTCCTGCTTCCATCTCTTCAGGTCTGCATGGAGGTGACGAACCTGCTCACCAGTCCAAGGAACGCCTGTGGCACTGGTGAGATAATTAGCTAACCGGTTCCAAGCCTCTGCCTTGTACTCCGTCCCTTGGAACTGGCCCTGCAGGAGTCTTGACTCATGACAGTGGACAAGGAGCCAAGCCATTTATTTTGACTCCTCGATGCCCCAGTGTTGTGCTTGAAAGCAAGTACCCTCTCCAGCACCAGCCATTCTAACTGCAGATGAGAGCTACAATCAGTTATGGCGAGTATTCCCGCCTATGTGGCTTAAATATGCAGCATTTCCCGCATTTTTTTGTGATTGTCCGTTTTTGTAAATTCTCTGCTGACTGCAGACCTGCTTAGCAATGGTTAATCTACCATTTATAAGTATATGTATGTTAACAGTGGCTGTTTATCCTAAGCTGTCATGGCTTAGTGGTTCAGTACTTTGATTATGGTGCATAGTGTCTTGGGTTCGAATCTTGTCATTGCTTTTAATTTTACTACTGTCCAGACAGGCTAGGGGGTGTGGCTGTGTTTAGGCAACTTTGCTCTACATTGCTCCACGTTGCCCGACGGTGCACTGGTTGGCGCGGCACGCACCTCCACGCAAACTGATTGTGCTGGGTAAAGCGCTATTTAACGATGGGCAACTCTATTGCGCTGGGTAAAGCACTATTTAGCTATGGGCAACTACAGTGCACTGGGTAAAGTGCTGCTTAACTACGGGCAACTATATTGCACTGGGTACAGCTCTATTTAGCTATAGGCAACTCTATTGCGCTGGGTAAAGCACTGCTTAACTGCGGGCAATTATATGTCAGGATCCTTTATAAATATACATTTTGTTCACTGATACATAGGCCATTTCAGTGCTTTTTAGTAAAATTTTAATCATATATGTCAGGAATTATTTCATAAACTAATTTAAAACATAAAATAGAAAGGGGAGTGGTGGAACTCAAACCGTGACTGCCTCCTCTTTGTGCGAAGGCTCTACCACTACGCTATTGTTTGCATAAACATTCCTTATTATGCTCTTCAATGTCGAGATTGCTAACTGCAGCTAAGGAATGGGCACACCCGCGCAAACACTCGCAAATACGGGCAGCTATATCGGGAATTAGAAAACAAAAATTAAAGTTTTACTTTTCACAACTGTACTGGGGGGTTACAATGTGAGGGAGTGTAGTGCTGGGTACGTAGACATTTGAGCGGACTCGCTCATGTGTGTTGACATTTCACAGTTCAGACACTTGCAGGGGCGTGGACCTTTGGACTGCTTGGCAGTCAGACACGCCCCCTGCCTTCCTGCATGGTCCGTGTTGGACTTGGAGTGGAGTCAGCGTGCCCTCATGAATATGCATGGCATGCTGATGTCATACCGTTCAACTGCAGTTTCCGAGTAAGACTTATTTAGTCTTACATGGAGAATTCGTGAATCCGGGGGTTCTTTTTACTTTTTAACATACAAGAAATATTTATTAATATGCAACGTATTAGTGAGATCAGTTTTTACTGTATTTCACTACTATTTTTATTAATATGCAACGTATTAGTGAGATCAGTTTTTACTATATTTCACTACTATTTTTATTAATATGCAACGTATTAGTGAGATCAGTTTTTACTATATTTCACTATTTTTATTAATATGCAAAGTATTGGTGAGATCAGTTTTTACTATATTTCACTACTATTGTTATTAATATGCAACGTATTAGTGAGATCAGTTTTTACTATATTTCACTACTATTTTTATTAATATGCAATGTATTGGTGAGATCAGTTTTTACTATATTTCACTACTATTGTTATTAATATGCAACGTGTTAGTGAGATCAGTTTTTACTATATTTCACTACTATTTTTATTAATGTGCAACGTATTAGTGAGATCAGTTTTTATTATATTTCACTACTATTTTTATTAATATGCAACATATTGGTGAGATCAGTTTTTACTATATTTCACTACTATTGTTATTAATATGCAACGTATTAGTGAGATCAGTTTTTACTATATTTCACTACTATTGTTATTAATATGCAACGTATTAGTGAGATCAGTTTTTACTATATTTCACTACTATTGTTATTAATATGCAACGTATTAGTGAGATCAGTTTTTACTATATTTCACTACTATTTTTATTAATATGCAATGTATTGGTGAGATCAGTTTTTACTATATTTCACTACTATTTTTATTAATATGCAACGTATTAGTGAGATCAGTTTTTACTATATTTCACTACTATTTTTATTAATATGCAACGTATTGGTGAGATAAGTTTTTACTATATTTCACTACTATTGTTATTAATATTCAACGTATTAGTGAGATCAGTTTTTACTATATTTCATTCTATTTTTATTAATATGCAACGTATTGATGAGATCAGTTTTTACTATATTTCACTACTATTTTTATTAATATGCAATGTATTAGTGAGATCAGTTTTTACTATATTTCACTACTATTTTTATTAATATGCAACGTATTGGTGAGATCAGTTTTTACTATATTTCACTACTATTTTTATTAATATGCAACGTATTAGTGAGATCAGTTTTTACTATATTTCACTACTATTTTTATTAATATGCAACATATTGGTGAGATCAGTTTTTACTATATTTCATTACTATTTTTATTAATATGCAACGTATTGGTGAGATCAGTTTTTACTATATTTCACTACTATTTTTATTAATATGCAACGTATTGGTGAGATCAGTTTTTACTATATTTCATTACTATTTTTATTAATATGCAACATATTGGTGAGATCAGTTTTTACTATATTTCACTACTATTGTTATTAATATGCAACGTATTAGTGAGATCAGTTTTAGTATATTTCACTACTATTTTTATTAATATGCAACGTATTGGTGAGATCAGTTTTTACTATATTTCACTACTATTGTTATTAATATGCAACGGTATTAGTGAGATCAGTTTTTACTATATTTCACTACTATTTTTATTAATATGCAACGTATTGGTGAGATCAGTTTTTACTATATTTCACTACTATTTTTATTAATATGCAACGTATTGGTGAGATCAGTTTTTACTATATTTCACTACTATTGTTATTAATATGCAACGTATTAGTGAGATCAATTTTTACTATATTTCACTACTTTTGTTATTGTATGCATTATTTTCATTATGTTCCTCTGTTCTTAGATGTATATGTTTTGTTCTATTAAGAAAAGCAATATTACTTCCAAGTTCTTTTTGAGGTAGTGTATGGTCCAATTGGTTTTCTAATTGCTATTTATTTTAACCATTTTACTTACTTGGTCCCTTTAATAAAAGAAATATTCATTGCATATACATATATGGGTCTACTTCAGTAGGCTGATGTTTCACTTACCTGACTCCCACATCACCGAGACGAAAGGACCGATAAACCCAAAACACTGACTTTCCACTCAAGGTAAGTAACTGCTTTGCCATCCAGTTGAACATTGCCCCTTACCCCCATGGTAGTGCAGTCTCGGAGTTGGTATATTTAGTTTGTTGGGGAGGGAGCCTGCCACATAGGGTTGGGTGGGTTTAGTTTTGTTCAGTTCATTTTTGGGGGGGGGGGGGCCAAGCGATTATTTACCTCAAGTGGAAAGTCGATGTTCTGGATATCAGTCTTCTGGGTATGTCAGTCCTTTCCTATCGGCGATGTGGGAGTCAGGTGAGTGAAATGGTCTACTGAAGTAGATATATATATATATATATATATATATATATGTGTGTGTGTGTGTGTGTGTGTGTCTATATATATATATATATATATATATATATATATATATATATATATATATATATATATATATATATAAGATTTGGGTAACTGAAATTAGTTCTGAAAAAGTCTTGTATTACAGACAAAAACACTGACTGACTGATTGGAAACTTAGTAGCTTTAAACACTTGTTTTTATTATTTTTTTTAACTCTTTGGAGTTTATTCAAGTGTTTGTTCCTGACTGCACTCCATGATTTTCCCAGCACACTTATATTGTATATCTACTATTTCTTGAAGCTTTCCTTCCCAGGCCTCTGCTGAAAATGAGCATTGTACCCAGGTGGACTTTCCCAGTAAACAAAAGCAATTAAATAAACAAATAAATCTTCAAGTAATGATTCAGTCCCACATGGAAGGTCAATATCAAAACTGAAATGGGGTAAGTTTATGATGAATGCTTTGGAACTGAACTGCTGCTTGACTGAATGATAGGACACAGAGTGTTGTGGTGAAAATGGTAGTGTCAGTAATTATGAACTGTATTAACTGTGCACCATAGTGTGTGTTGTGAGTCCAGCAAACTTAGTGTGTCTTTCTTAGACTAGTCTAAGGGAATACTGAAAAAAGTAAACCTTTTTCAGCTAAGGCCACAAACTCAGGTACATCAGTGGAGGATTGTGGGTGGAGATCTGGAAAGGCTGACCAAGTAGGTAGCAAGGTAACAGGTGAGGTTCAGTATAAACAAATACAAAGCATGGCCCTTGGGTCACAACAGCTCTGCTGTAAAGTATCAGCAAAGTGCGGTGACCTGATGGCAAGAAACCAAGACAAGGAATTTGGGATGTAAATCAGCATCAGACTGACCAACTACATGAGAAAAAGAGAGATGTGGCAGCAGCAAAGAGAATGCTGGGAATGCATCCTTAGGAAGATAGGCTCTAGAAGGAAATTGATAATCCCTTGAGTTCTGCAGAGCCCTATTCAGCCTACACCTTGAATGTTGTGTGCATTTCTGCAGACCAAAAAGAAAACGCTCCTGGGACCTCAGCCTCATTAACACAATTATCAGAACATGCTGGAGGGACAGGTTCATAACCCAGAGACTGCCCATGCTATGGGACAGACTTTCCATACATGTCAAGCAGAGCACCTCACTGACCCTCTTCAAGAGAAATCTTGATGAGTGGATGGGAAATAGAAAGTTCACCCTGGGGATCACTGCAGTGCCTGTACTAGACAGAGGCACTGGGAACTAACATCGGGTGACATGATGCCAGGGCACTTCTATGGACTAGGCTTGTAAAGGCTCCATGGCCATTACCCTAGTACACACCTATGAACCTATGAAAATGACATCCAGCTGTTGGAAAGAATCCAAAAACAACTACCTCAAAAATCCGTAGGATAGACCAGAGAATAGAACAGCTGGTGTTGTTCTCACTTGAGGTCAGAAAAGATGGGGGGAGGATGGTTTTGGTGCACAAGGTTTTGACATGGAATGTGTAGGAGTCATCCTGAGCAGGGATAATAGGAGGGAGAAGGAGGGTACAGACAGCAAATTAAATGGAGTAACTACTCCTCAGATCTTCATAAGTACAAAGTGCCATAACCCCTCCTGTTTAATATATGAATTTTGAGAGAGAGAGTTGTGAGCCCATGAAATGTAACACTGAAATGGATGGTAGATAGGGAATACAAAGGGGCACTCAATTGGGCAAAGGATTGGTAGAGAAAAGAAAAGATGAAAGGTAGGGACTGAGGGAAGGTATACTGTTAAATATCGTAAAAGCAGAGTAGATGCACTCCGTGTCTCCTTCTGCCATCAAGCAGATGTATTGTAACGCAGTGCAATGCAACATACACTGGATGAGCAGTAACACTATGTAAAAAACATGGCACATTCAGAAAATATTGACATTTTTGCTTAAGTACGAGCTTGAATTAGGCCACTTTGGTGGCACAAAAGGATAAATACCTGCCCCTGACGATGGCCCAGCCAACTCTGGTTCAGTTAGCAGCCCACTTGACTGATGGAGTGGCAGGGAAGGGATGGGTTTGCCTGTCCTAGGTGGAAGGGCACTCATTGATATGCTTCTAAGAGTAGGCATGGACCAAAGAGGGGAGTTGCCATCAGACATAAATGAGCATGGCAGGTGGGGAAAGGGAGTGGGTAGGGTATAAAGGAAAAAAAAAATCCCCCTCAGACAGAAGCAAAGATGAACTGAGTCCCTAGGACACTGTTAGGATCCATGACCCAGCCCAGCATAACTGGAGTATGTCGGGGGAGAGGAGTAGCTGGTAGACCCAGTGTGGATATGAGTAACTAGAGGCTGGGTTGGTAACAGTAAGGTCCGAGGGAACCAAAAAAGTATCAGCTGGATTTTACTTCTTAAAAATATGCTTCAAATACAGGAAGAATCACGAAGAACACAATTCTAGTGGATCTGTTAGGGAAACAATAAAACATTCATCACTGGCTTCTATAACATGCTTCAGTACATCTGTTCAGATAGGTCATTATATCCCAGTTACAGAAAGATATGCTGTACTTTAATGGAGACCAATGCTGTATATAATTATCACAAGTTAGTTTACAAAATCAGCACATATGAACGGACAGCATTATGATCCAGTCCCCATCATAACTAGTCTATTATGTGCTCAGGAACTGGACTTCAAGAACTTCACCTTAAGACTGATACTCAGTACGGGAAGTTTTGAACTTCATTTCAGGAACAGAAACCTTTGCTATAATCAACAACCTGATCCTAATTTTATTTTTTTCATTTAAATGAGAAAGTAAAAATGCATTCATACTGCTTAAGTACTAATGAATCCTGCAAGATGCAAGATTTGAACTTGGTCTAATTCAGCACTGAGAGTAGAGCTTGCTCTCTTCTCTGAGCATCATCTGTCAGACTGAGCTTTTTTTCAGTTTTGGCAGTCATTTCTTTGTGCACATGGCCACGGTTGAACCTCATCAGTGTCAAACTCTTATGCATGAACCTGAATATAAAGCTAATATATACGGAGGCCCTTTGTAAGAAACTCTCAATGACAAGCTAATCATTCCTTATTTACTCCTTTTTAGCATAATAAAGCATAATAAGGGTGTGTTTTGTATGACAACAACATTTTGAAAGTAAGCTATAAAGGAACAAAGCCTGATATCCTGATTGGGAAAGGTATCACCTCACTGTTTTTTGTCAAGTTTAATTAAACAAACATGGGAGGTATGTCTATTGGTGTGTATGCTATGTGGGACTAGATGTCAAATTGAACATTGTAAGCCATAATGTTCTGTATTTACAAGACATACCAAGATTAAAAGTGGCAGAAGCAATGTTTTTTTCTGCTTTAACACTAACAATAGCATTTCTGGGAAAATGATTCAGAAATTTGTCATTTGTGTATGAATATAAATCTTTCTGTGAAAAAAAGAATTACAGATCTGCTTTAATGAAGGCATTGTTGAGGACATACAAATTACCTATTAAGAACATATTTATGTCCCAACACACACACGTATGTCTTAAAGGGATAAGTTGCACACCTTCTGTCATGTCTTCATATGGAGTTGTTTGTTTTTCTTTTTTTCACAGATGACAATCTGTCTTGCTAAGGTAATTCTGGCTGGTCCTATATGCACTTGCTGTGAGACCTTTTTGATTTTATATTTGTAAAATTCTTTTAAAATGTATTTTATTTCATAAGGATACGTATTCTTTTGATAATTTTCTTGAGGAAATAATAAATATGAATGCTATTATCAGCAATACTGAAATTCACAGGCCTGAATTCACAGACATTCATAGCTGGAGCCTTCCTGTATCCAGACAGAGTGCTCTTCAAAGTACCTGGAGCTATACAGAGCTAAGTATATTTTTCTGGCACTTCAGAGTTGTATACCGTTAATTGTTTGACTAATTTTATATCATTGCTGGCTGACTTCAGAGTTGTGCAGTGTTATTTTTGCTTCACTGTATAGTTTTTCATATATCTGCTGAAGGTGTTGGTTTTCCCCTACCCACCTTCCTTATTCATTCATGTCTTGTTGATTAAATTTGGAGGTTTTTGCAGTTGCCCGCCCCCTCTGTAGATTCGATCTGGGACACTCTGCCCAGTCCCACTTCTTTACCTCATTCTACCTAACAGACTCCTTCCGCACTTGTTTTAGTCATTTTTAATTTAATTGGATTTTTTAAACTGTTTGGTCTAACATTGCTACATACTCAAGTATGCTAGCTTGCACTGCATTTGAATTGTTTTTACTGCTGTTTTAGCTACTTTTCTATATATATATATATATATATATATATATATATATATATATATATATATATATATATATATATATATATATATATATATATATATATATATATATATATATAAAACTTTCCAGTAACTAGTGTAATCCAGATTCAGATTTGCTGTATCCAGGACTGTATGTAAGCTTCTGAACCCCCCCAAACTTCCTGTGCTGGAGGGAAGCCTTCTAGCTTATCAGTGGGAGTGGTAAGCACTAGGTAACCTATCTACCACATAAGGAGTGGTTCTGGCCCAGAAATTGTAGTTATTGGCCGTTTGGGCAGTTTTTCCATCTCTATCAACTTTCTGATATAAAAGCCCACATTTGCACTTGTTTCCCCCTTTCCTGTAACTAGTTTAGTCCAGATACAGATTCTTACTTTTAGCACTTGAATTTGGTTATTCATGATCAGCACTTGTTCAGAACTTGTAAGCACTAAATAAGCTGCTAATTACTACAGCACTCAACCTTCCTCATTACCTAGAGGAAAACAGTTTTGGTACTTACTTTCTGCACTTGCTTAGAGAAAAACAGCTCTTGTACTCACTTTCCTCACTTATCTAGAGGAAAATAGTTTTTTATTCAGGCATGTCCAAGGGTCAGCTCCCAGTGTTCTCTCCTGTCTATCTGATGAATCTGGTCATCTTGGTGCAATGTAGAAATTGCCTCGTGTACACAGACAACCCTCTCCTCCTACCACACAACACTACAACCTGTGAGAGATGCACTTATCTAGCCAAACTGGAGGTAAAGCTCTCTCCAATCAAGACTGAACTTGGCAGTCAAGAGGAGAAGGTAAACACTTGCACCACACCACACTCATCACATAGTTTCACTAAATCTACACCACCAAAATCCACACATAGTAACACAAAAACATTTGCAGAGGCTCTCAATAATAATCTGTCTAAGCAACAGAGACCTCCAAAGCAGAAACGCAAGCAACCTCCATCCCCCAACACAACCCAAATGACACATAGCCCGCAGACTGAGTGTGCCACTCAACCACAGCCAATAAGGCAAAACAACATATCCAACACACTAGTCATAGATGACTCTTTAGTCAGGCACACTGATGTCCCACTCACCAGGCTAAACAAGGAGAAGGTTACTGTCAACTGCCTGCCGGGTGCCAGGATCCGCCACATAACCCACACACTCAGGTCACTTCACAACAAGTACAAATAGGATTCCGTCATTGTCCATGTTGGTGTGAATGACCTGAGAAGTACCTCCCTGGACTACATGAAAAGAGACGTGGAAGAGCTCTCTGATCTTGTAGCCCAGGCAAGTATGACCCTAGCCCTGAGTAGCATTCTGCCATCACCCAGAATGATGACGCAGTACAAGGACAAAATGATTGACTTCAACAATTGGCTAAGCTTCTGGTGCCATTCTAAAGGGATCCAGTATCTGTCTGCCTGGGATGACATGGTCAACAGACCACGATGCTTTGCCAGAGATGGCCTGCAGCTGTCACCCCTGGAATTCCGGATACTGGCTAAGGTTCTTGCCGCCCCTAGAGTGCCTTTTTTAGGCAAGGTTCAAATGACAAATTCACCACCGTAAAAGGAACAGGCAAGCAAAAACTGAGGGTGATGCTACTCAATGCTAGAAGTCTAAATCTCAAAATGCACTCACCTGAGGCAGTCCTTAAAATGGAGAACATCGATATCTGGGAAGTGACTGAGATCTGGTTCAAGGCTCCAGAGAGCACCCCTGCACTACCAGGCTATAACTCATATCACACTTTTCGGCCATGTAACCTGGACCAGAACACCAAAGGCAGAGGTGTGTCCATATTCATTAAGGATATCCATACCTACAGGCTAGTTGCTCAGCATAATGCAGCCGAAGTTATCCAAGTGCAACTAACTCTGGGCAAAACTGCAATCCAAATTGTAGCTTGCTACAGATCACACACCATGCCCCAGGATTCCCACTCCTCTTTTCTTGATGTATTGGAAAATATTAGGGTTCAACCAAACCCCCTAATAATGGGCAATTTCAACTACCCCACTATTAACTGGGAAAACTACTCATGTACCAAATCCTTTGTTCAACGCTTTCTGGAATTCATAAATTCCAATGCCCTGGATCAACTTATCCACACCCCCACCAGGGGCAACAATATCCTAGATCTAGTCATTACCAACATGAGTGACTGGTGTTCCACACCTGAAGTCAACGCCTCATTGGTCCGATCCAACCATAAGCTAATTACCCTAGATATCCACATCCTGCCCCCACCCCCCATTAAGGAAACCATGGTAAAATTTTTCTCCAAAGCCAACTTCATGCTTCTTAAGACAGAAGTGGTGAACTTCATGACACTCATACAGATGGATAATACAGTTACAACTACCGAATCCTACAAAATTGCTCTTTATAAGCACTGACATGAGTGCATGGATCATGCTATCCCAAACAGAACCAAGACACTATCCTCCAAAAAAAGGAAGCCAAACTGGTGGTCCCCTGCCATAAACAAACTGTACAAAAGAAGGAAGAAACTGTTGCAAAAGAGAGTAAACTCCCATGAGTGGAGGAGCTCCCTGGTCAGCCTCAGTAAGAAGCTGCGATCCCTGATAAAATCCTCTAAAGCTAGTTACGAAAATAAAATCGCCACTGACTTTAAAGACATCCACAAAGCATTCTATAGCTATGTCAAGAATCTCAATAGCAACACTCAGATCTGCTCTGAGTTACAGCACAATGGCACTAAATATACAGACCCAACTGATATTGCCAACATCCTGGCAGATAGGTTCAGTGCTAACTTTACCCCTCTCTCACCCCCTAAAGAGCCCATCTCTATACTGGAAGAATGCAAAGTTCCTGTAATCACGGCTGCACAGGTAAAAAACACACTCTCCAAAGCCAAGAACACAGCATCCATGGGACCAGACAACATCCCAGGCTGTGTTCTACATGAACTACAGAACGAACTGGCACCCCATCTAAGTACCATGTTCAATCATAGCCTCACCTCAGGCTTTGTGCCTGCTGAATGGCGCACAGTGACAGTTATCCCATGCCACAAGGGGGGAGCCACCATGGACCCCAGGAACTACCGCCCCATTAGCCTGATGAGCCTGGTCTGCAAAGCCATGGAACGTATCATCATAGAACTTATAAACAAAGACATTGGTAATCTCCAAACTCTGGACCCCACCCACAGACGGTGGTGGAGAACTTGGCTTGGAACACCCAGATGAGGATGCAATTCTCAGCTGGTCAGTGTGGAGTCTTATTTGGGGCGTGGAGGGGAAGTCCAGCCCCAGGACTGGATTGTGTATTCCCTGTGTACTCTTAAGGACAATTGTGCTTTGCTTAGAGAGCTGCATCTGAAAGTACTGTGTGTATTTATTCTTTTCTCAGTAACTTTCCCAACCAGTGTCAGTGGTGAGGATTGAGGCTCCTTGATCACTGGCCCAAAGGAGGGACATCACAATGGGCAATAATGCTCTTCTAACCTGCCACTATACAGCCCAGTTACCTTTTTCAGTAAAGCAAACATCTGATGAAATGTCCATTTGATAACATGGACTTTTCCACAAACAACCCTGCATCTGTGGCTGTTAACCAAAGGAACAGTGGACCAAACACACAACAACCATATATATATATATATATATATATATATATATATATACACACACATATATATATATATATATATATATATATATATGTGTGTGTGTGTGTGTGTGTGTGTGTGTGTGTGTTAGAGATTTTGTGCATGAGTCCAAGATCCTCCAGCCGAGACATGACAGTTTTCCAATCCTGTCGCAGACACCTAGAATCAAAGAAGTAAATAAAATCTTTAAAGTTATAGGCTAATCCTGAGTAAATTATAATTTCAGAATATCACTGTATGAAATGAGATGTAATGAAGCTATTTGAGTGAAAATGGAAAAATCCAACAAAAGATGTATAATGACTGGCCTTTATTCAAAGCAACCAGAGTTAAGCCCTTTCGCCACTTAGACAAGTGAGAAAAGTCTAAGTGACGAAAACGTTTAACTCTGGTTGCTTTCAATAAAGTGCAGCCGTTATACATCTTTTGTTGGATTTTTTCTGTTGCTCTACAGGACAGTGTGGTTTATTGGTTTACTAGGTGTACTATACATAATCGAAATAAAAAAAATTCGACTACAAAAACATTGACTATATCAGGTTGAGGACACCAGTGTTAACACACTGGCATGCATACAGTAAGAAACAACCTCACACATGCAAAATGTAAGTAAAAGAAAACATTAAAAATGTATTTTGCAGGGGCAAGCTCCCTTGCACTTCCTATGGGAGGGGGGTTGTGCCTCCCACACCCCTGCTTATTATATATACTAACTCTGAGACTGCACAAACTCAGGAAAAGGATATATTGTCCGGCCCTAAAAACTGTGCGATCTCGCACACCTGTTAACAATCTGTTTATTCGATATCACTGTGTAGACTAAACACATGCCAATCTAACACATGATTGACCACTTATATTACTGCCATAGATATATATAGTTTGGGGGTGTACGAGCTTGCCCCATAGTGAGGAAAGTTGCAGAGGTCCCCCCCCCCCCCCGGAAAAAAATGGTTTGGGTTTTCTGACTTTGGGATTGCCCCTGTTATTCTCCCAATCCTTTAGCTATTTTTGGGGTCCAATAACTGCATGGCAATTAAACTAGGTGAGATTATTAAACCACAAATTATCCAAAAATAAAAATAGAGAACAAACCCACATGACAGAGAGACTTTATTAACACAAACCTAGTTAAAAGATAATGTGGTTAAGGCATAAGCAATTTTGGCTGTGCCTTCTTCAGATCCAACAGAAAAAAATCCAACAAAAGATGTATAATGACTGCACTTTATTGAAAGCAACCAGAGTTAAACGTTTTCGTCACTTAGACTTTTCTCACTTGAGGTGTGATCAATCAGAATCATCTCTTCAGTTGACACTCTTCAAAACTAATTTCAAAGGAAGTATATCATTCAGACCTGGTTCTCGATCAGCTCTCAAGTCAGCTATCCATTTTGCTTCCTGAAATTCAGTAAAGTGTTTAATATTACCCATCCTTGGGTTCTCATAAACTCTGTCTTAAACTAAAAAGCAAAAACTATGAGTTAAATATTGCAAAATATGCTTCGATAGCACATTTGTGCTAATCTTATTTTTTATGTTCCTTAAGTGCGCTTTAATCCTAATTCTAAAGTGACAGTTCGTCTTCCCAATATAAAAGCTGGGACAGTTTCTGCACATTGCAACATATATAACATTCTTTGCACCACAATCAGCATCTTCTTCTTCTTCTTTCGGCCTTTCCTGTTTAGGGGTCACCACAGCGGATCACCTGTCTGCTCATGACTGGCAGTGGAGTTTTACGGTGTCGAGTTGCCAGCCTGGCACCCAACCTTCCACAGAAAGCACACACATCCACACACTCACACCTAGGGCCAATTTAGAGTGTCCAATTCACCTACCGCATGTCTTTGGGGTGTGGGAGGAAACCGGAGCACCCGGAGGAAGCCCACGCAACCACAGGGAGGACATGCAGACTCCGCACAGAAGGCACCCCAGCCAAGGATTGAACCAGAGAACCTCTTGCTGTGAGGCGGCAATGCTAACCACTGCACCACCATGGCTGCCCTTGCACCACAATCAGCATAACATCTCAATTTGTATGTCCTCTTGGTTACTGGATGTTGAAAGCAATTGAAGGTCGAAATATATGGGCAAGCTGTACACTGGCCACATTTAAAAGTTCCCTGTTTACTGGCAAAAGTCACAGTCTAAATGATATAAGTATCTCTACAAATGAGTTGTTTCAGATTTGGTTTGTTCTTGAAACAGAACTGTGGGTGGTCACCTACTATCCATTTAATACTGTCATCTGATGTCAAAATCTTCTAGTTCTTCCTTATTAGATCACATAACTGTCTCACATCTTGACTATATGTAAGCATGCACTGCATTGGATTGGAGGTCGTTTTCTCAACACACATTATTACCCTCTGTATAATGCCTATGGAAATATGGTTTCCCTTTATCATTCCTCTGTTGTACAACATCCCATAGTAAATTACAGATTTTAACAGGTTGTAACCTCTCTCGTAGAGATGGTCTGTAGTCTTCAAGTTTCCAATTTAGATTTATTGTTATTGGTATTCAATTTTGAATTGCAAAGGAATTGACTTCTAATAACTTGAGAAAGGATATGTTGAGGGTGCATACTTGTACAATGTACAAGATGATTCTTCCAACAGTTCTTACAACATACCTGAGTCTCAATGAATCCATTCTCATCTTTAAAGTGACATCCAAGGAATGTATCATGTGTGGAAAACTGTGTTGATCAAAGTCTAAAAAACTAGTAGTAGATATGAGATATTCATTCAACAAATGAGTGTAATTTTTCCACATCACCATCCCATAGAAGAAATATGTCATCTAGAAATCTCTTATAGAACAACAAACAGTTCTTCCAGTTGTTGGAGTCAGTAAATATATAGTCTGATTCCCATTGTACAATCACTAAGTTTGAATAAGAATTTGCACATGAGGTGCCCAGTGCTACACCTCATTTCTGTATATAATACTCCTCTCCAAACAACACCACATTATTCTCTGGAATGATTTCTAACAGGGAACAAAGTTGTGTAACCTCATTATTCCCATAAACACCATTTGTAGTAAAAAATCTCCATACCGAGTCAATGGCAAACTCATTAGGAATAACGGTAAACAAATTCCTCACAACCATGGTAACCAATATTGCCTCTTTCATCCTTTTGGTCACTTGATAATGTCCAGATAGAACTCTTAAAAATCCTATTTATCTTTTAAAACTGTAGTAGCTAAATTTAATGATTTCTTCAATTTGTTTTCCATGTAAATGGACACAGGTTATGTGGACCATCTGTTCCCAGATACTATTGGGCACATAGGTGGATCTAAATGGTCCTTGTGGATCTTGGGTAAGCCCTTTAAGACCAGAATCACGGGGTTCTTAACTTGAAAAATTCATACAACTCTGGAGTGATTAAGTGTGTGATCATAAGATCATTGATACTGAACTCAGTTCTGTGAATGATCTTATTTATTTCATATCTCTGAAATGGCTTATAAGTTTTTCTTCACTCAATAGTGTTTGCATTTTTATATCATACCAGGCTCTGTCCATGATCACTATCACCCCTCCTTTGTCTGCTGGTCTCATAACTATATCCTTGTTGTCCATTACATGCTTCAAAGCCTGTTTTTCTTCTCAGTTCAAATTGTGAAACCTTCTCTTATTATTATTATTGTGTAAATGAAATACCTCATTTTCACAAATCTTCATGAATGTTTCAACTACAGGATGAAGCACAGGCACCATTGTGCTTGGTTTCTTGAACATTGTGTCTCAGTTCACATTCTTTGTTCCTAAAGTGTATGGAAACACACATTTCAGGTCCACATTCCTCGCAAAACATTTAATGTCAAATACAAATTCACTATGTCTCAAGTTCGGCTCTGGTAAAAATGATAAACCTCTATTTAATAAATCATGCTGCATCTCAGTCATTTCATAATTGGATAAATTCACTATCAGACTCAAATTACTAATTGAAAGACATGCTATGTGGATATTTTGCTCTTTTTTCTGTCCCTACTCTGTGAGTAATCTTTCCTGTACATCTCTCTTTGTTTCAAAAGTATTGCAGGATCCGAAAAAAAATGATGGATGTGTTATTTTTTCTTTAGGGCAAGCTCCTGTTGCCCAGGTACTTACAGATGCTTGTGTACCATTGGTTTCATCTAATATATTGCTGTTAACCCTTTAGTCATCATCCGATTGTATGCTCTCTGTATGTATTGTAACTGTTAGGGGCTTGCTGCTCTTTTAAGGATAGTATTCCTTGTTTTTGATTCAAATTGCTATGCCCCTTTCTTGTGAATGAAATCTGTTCAGCTATGTTAATCGCTGGAGGGTCAGCATGCAACTCCTGTTTCTCCTGAACCTCCTTCTTAGGCCATTCAAAAATATATAATTGCTTGAAATCATTGTAATCACGTACAAGTTTTTTTGTTTTTATATTTTTCAACTTGTCATCACAGAGTATAAGCACATGCTGGAAATCTTCAAATTTAACCAAAAGTGAGTCTGGTAGATCCGCCCCTTCTAGTTCGACTTGTTTTGTCTCTACAAATGCACCACATCCTTCTCTATGGGTTTAAAATATTCAAGCAGGAGTTTTATGTACTTGAAACTCATGCTCAGATTGATTTCTTGCCATTTGGCTACCAATTCAAGATATATATTACCACAAGAGGATATGCATTTCACATGCATACCTCTCAGTACTATATTATAATGTAGGCATGCTTCAAGACAAAAGCATTGCCACTGTAATCTTTTCAGTTTAAATGCTGCCGCTTCCACCTGCTTGTAGATAGTATCGAACTGCTCTATAGTGGAGCTCAAGAAATCATTATTCAATTCCGTTGTATTAAAATTCAGATGTAGCAGAGGATTGGTATTAATGTTAGCTGTGAACATTTCTTTCACTGTATTGTGTTCATTCATATTTTTGTTAGTCATGTTTACCTCTCTTTTAGGATGATAATCCAGTTCTAAGCTGTTGCCCTCCACCATGTCCGATTAGACTAGAAAACTACTAATCACACCACAGTCCAAGTCTAAACAGTAAGGGCAGTCTCTACAAATTATGCAATGAGCTCTTTTGCTATAGTAGTTTTTTCATTGTAATACATTCCACCTCAGATTCCGTTCTTCTATCTACTGTTGTGATTGAGTAATAATGCAACTAAGGTTTATTATTTGCATATTTATAAATCTGCAAATATAGTTTTGTCAGGTGATCCCAGCATAAAAAGAAAAACATCACTATTTAGGTAAGATTGCCATACAGTGTGTGAAAGGAGGTGTTATCCAGCATCTCTGATGCATTGTTGTTATATTCTGTGTCATTCAGGTATTTCAGGAGCTTTTTGATAGATATGGCCTATTTTAGCCTTTTCTCTGAGTTCAGCACAGAGAGTGTCCCAATTCACTGAAACAATTATGGTGAAGTATTTTTCACATACTTTAACGTCAAATGTTGCTTGCTTACTGTAGTATTTCCTTATTTTACACAATAAACTATTTTTCTAAACAAACATCATAGTTTGAAAGGCAGTATATTTGAAGGCTGGAAATTGTGAAAAAGGTGTTGAAAAATGTATCATACCCTGGCATAAACTTTAGAAAAGTAAAAGTTGAAATGCATCATGATTACTTGAAGGTATATGCCCCAGTACACAATATTCCAGGAAATAATTGCTATAACCCAGCAACCTACATACTGAAATGCTCAACAGATATGTACTTGCAGGTGTCGTGGTCTTGAGCAAAAAAGGCATAAAAATGTTGTTTGCAGAAGGAATGCCATCGGCCACTACCACCCCCTTCCTGTTATTTTCCTGTTATTTTCCTGTTATTTTCATTCTGAGCTCACTGCTCTTTGGTGAAAGCAAGCAGTAACATACACAATGCATCTGAAATTCTACAGGTGCAACTGAGACTAGGTAAGACTGCAATCCAAATTGTAGCTTGCTACAGATCCCCCAGCATGCCCCAAGATTCTCACTACACCTTTCTAAAACATACCATAAAATATTAAGATACAACCAAACACCCTAATACTGGGTGATTTCAACTAACCTGCCATTAACTGGGAAAACTGCTTGGGTACCAACACCTTTGCCCAATGGTTCTTGGAATTCATAAATTCCAGTTACCTGGACCAACTAATCTATAGTCCCACCAGGGACTCAAATATCCTAGACCTGGTCATTACCAACATGGGAGATCGATGCTCCACACCAGTGGTCACCCCCTCGTTAGTCATGTCTGACCATAAGCTAATCACCCTTGATGTCCACATCCCAGCCTCACCCACCCCCAGTAGGGAAACCTCCATAACAAACGTCTCCAAAGCCAACTTCATCCTACTCAAGTCAGACGTGACAAACTTCATGACACCCATGCAGACGGGAACTGAAAGTTTGACTGCTGAATCCTACGCTAAGGCACTGTACGAGCACATCCACTCGTGCATGAATCATGACATTCCAGACAGAACCAAGACGGTCTCCTCCAAGAAAAGGAACCCAATCTGGTGGTCCCCTGCCATAAACAAACTATACAACAGAAGAAAGAAACTGTTGCAGAAAAGAGGAAAATCCCAGGATGCAAAAAACTCACTTACCAGCCTCAGTAAGAAGCTGAGATCCCTCATAAAATCGTCCAAAGCTAGTTACGAAAATAAAATTGCCAAAGATTCCAGGGAAAACCACATGGCATTCTATAGTTATGTCAAGAATCTAAATGGCAATGCTCAGATCTTCTCTGTGCTACAACAAAATAGCATTAAATATACTGATCAAAGGATATTGCCAGTATCCTGGCAGATCGATTCAGCGCCAACTTCACCCTCCTCTCACCCCCTAAAGGGCCCATCTCAGTACCAAAATATTGCAAAATTCCAGTAATCATGGCCACACAGGTAAAAACCACACTCTCCAAAGCTAAGAATACAGCATCCATGGGACCAGATGACATCGCAGGCTGTATACTACATGAACTACAAAATGAACTGGCACCTCACCTAAGTGTCATGTTTAATCATAGCCTCACCTCAGGCTTCATGCCCAATGAGTGGTGCACAGTTACAGTTATCCCACTCCACAAGGGGGGATCCACCTTGGATCCTGGGAACTATCGTCCCATCAGTCTGACGAGCCTGATCTGCAAAGCCAGAATGCATTATCATGGAATGTATAAACAAAGACATTGGCAACCTTCAAACACTGGACCCCACCCAGTTTGGGCTGATCTTGTCTCCTCAACCTGATTGACCTCTTTAAATCAGTCTCCAGAGCTGTGGACGAGGGTAAGGCAGTCCACACAGCCTATTTGGACCTCGCCAATGCCTTTGACACCATCCCCCACTCTGGAATTATAGATAAACATACTAAGCTGGGTATTAATCCCTACGTCACTCGATGGGTTGCCCACACTGTAAAAGTAGACAACTCAAAATCCAGCTCCAGACAAGTGACAAGTGGAGTACCTCAGGGTTCAGTCCTGGGACTGCTCTTGTTTGACATCTACTTCTCTGAAGTACAGGCCAGCACTAAGGTGCTCTGGCTAACAAAGTTCACAGATGACTGCAAACTGGGAGCCTTTATTGAATCCCCAAATGATGTGGATATTCTACAAAAGGGCCTTACAGAAACAGATGCTTGGTGCCAGAGCCATGGGCTCAAGCTCAATGCCAAGAAATGTACAGATGTTCTTCATTCCACATTGCTGCAGTCCTAACTATTGGGTAGTCCGCTGTCCAGTCGGCCCGAATACCAAAGTATATGGCTGACGTCGGTCAGGGCGCATTAGACTGACGTCAGTACGTCAGGGTACTAATGCGCATGACCGACGTCATATCCTCAGTCTTTTTTGCCGCATGGTCCGATGCAGAAGCAATTTTGCGAGTGCAGGTTGGCGTTCTGAAAGTTTCTGAAGTCAGAGTTTCAGACCGAATCAAAGTTGGCTAAGTACCCCGTTGGGGAATATTTTGGTTTTTTCTTGCCTCAGTATTTAACCGGATGTCAGAAAAAGTGAATAACTGTATTTCTTGTGGGAAACAGATACCTCATAGGGATTACCATACTTTGTGTATACCTTGTTTAGGGCCTGAGCACGACGTTGTTGGATGCCGCTCTTGTGCTAGATTTAACAAATGCACTATTAAGAGAAGGTTAGACTGTGCCAGGTTAGTTTTTGGGAAGCGTTGTAATTATAATATGCCGTCGGATGCTCCGACGCCCGCTTCGGCCAAAAAGCGCAAGGACAAAGCAGCAAAGCCTAGAGTGGAAGAACCGACAGTTCCAGACGTCGGTTCTTTAGAAGGCTCAGTGGAGCCGGAGGTTCTGCCAGGAGTTTCTTTGGAGTCTCAAGGAGAGACTTTACTGTTACAGGATGTATCCTCTCAGGAAGTAGGCCAGGCTGAGGGGGCTTCTCAGGTGGCTGTTCTTCCCTCTCTTCCTAAGGTGGTTAGAGCCTCCCCTTCTGTTTCCAAGGCTTCTTTGAGAGGCAGGCCAAGTTTAGCTTCAGTGGGGGTTTCTCCTAGTGCTTCAGGGTCTTTGCCTAAAAAACATATGCTTAAAATGGCAGAGGATTTGATTACTATGATTAGAGGTTCTATGCCCCCTCCTGATAAGAGGCCTAGGGTGGAACCTGAGTTTGAGAGTTTGGAGCAATGTTCGGAGGCTTCTGAGTCTTCGGCTGAAGACTTGCAGGAGTATCCTCCTTATTCTGATTCTGATGTGGATGATTCTACTCCTTCAGCTTCTCCTCCTGAGGATTTTTCTTTTTCAGGGACTCTGCATTCCATGAGGGAGCATTTTAAATGGGAAGGTCAAGATTTCTCTGATTCCAGGAAGAGGCTTAGGGAATTCTTGTTTTTACCCCAGCATAGGCCTTTAGCTATACCTCCTGTTTTGAATGTGGTGGAAGATGTTTTTGCAGAGGCTTCCCTGAATCCTGATTCTTTGCCTCCTGCCCCAGTTAAACCGGATAGGTACTATAGGGTGCCTGAAGCTCATAAGTATCTTTTTAAGAGTCCTAGGGCAGACCCGAAACTGTCTCTCAGGGGCCTAAAGGTGTGAAGGCCTCTGTTGTTAAAAATCCTGTTCCTCCTGATAAAGAGGCAAGGGCTTTGGATAGATGGGGAAAGAAAGTGTATACTTCTTCCACTTTAGCCATGAGGGCGTTGAATTGTCAGTTTCACATGTTAAAATATCAGAATTATCTCCTTTCACAATTGAAATCTAAGGTTGATGCTCTGGCAGAGGGTATTGAGTGTAAAGAGTTGCAGGATTTAGTTCATGTGTCTGAACAGGTGGGTAAACATTCCTTGCAGTGTGGTTTTGATGCTGTGCAGGCCTCCTCGAGGGTGGCTGCCACTGGTTCTGTTCTTCGAGGCACGCCTGGTTGAGAGATCAGAATTTAGCTGAGCATGTTAAAACAAGGATTTTGGATGCTCCTTTACAGTCTGATGTGTTGTTTGGTTCGCCTGTGGAAGCAGTTTTAAAGAAAATGGAGGACAAGGCTAAGTCTATGCAAACTGTTAAGGATTTTTGCAGGTGCAGCCTCCAAGTTTAGTAGAAATTGGCCTACTAAGGGATGGACTTATCCTGCTTATGATTCCCAGTCTAGGGGTAGGTCTAGACGTGGTAGGGGCAGAGCTCAAGGTTCTTTTAGGCCTAGGACAGGAGTTCCCCTGCTCAGACTTCTGGTGAGGGCAGGGGTCAGTCCTTTCGTAGCAGACACAATGACCTGCCTTTTCAGCTGCCAGTACATTCTCGCCTGGCAGCACCTTTGGGAGGAAGGCTGTCTCTTTTCAAAGAAAATTGGGATTTAATTACCCAAGACAGATGGGTTCTGGATATCATTCACCACGGTTACAGGTTTTATTTCCATACCTTGCCTCCTTTCAAAGGCATGCCAGACATTCCTCCTCTACAAAGAACAGAGGCTCACAAGCAAATTTCTCTGTTGCTCCATATAGGGGCCATTCAGCCAGTTCCTGTGCCAGAAAGGGGCCTAGGATTTTATTCTCGCCTGTTCCTAGTACCGAAGAAGGGGAACACGTGGAGACCAATTTTGGATTTATCTATCCTCAACACTTATCTGGACATTCCCAAGTTCAAAATGTTGACGTTACAACAGCTTTTACCTCTGCTGGGCAAAGATCACTGGATGGTAACTTTAGATCTCAAGGAAGCTTACCTTCATGTGCCTATAAGACTAAGTTGCAGGAAGTATCTGCGTTTTCGAGCTGGAAATTCTCATTATCAGTTCTCTGCATTGCCCTTTGGCTTATCTACTGCGCCCAGAGTATTCACAAAGATTCTGGCTCCAGTGATAGCTTACTTCAGGCTAAAAGGAATTTAAATCTATCCTTACTTGGACGACTGCCTGATTCTGGCTCAAGAAAAGGAAGACCTTCTACAGCATTTGGAATATGTCATAGCAGTGCTAAGATGCCTAGGGTATTCTGTGAACGAAATAAAGTCCAGTCTAGTACCCTCTCAAGACATGTGCTTTCTGGGTGTGAGACTGAATACAGCAGCCCAGATGGCCTTTTTAACCCCGGACAAACAAAAGAATCTTTCCAGTTACTTCCATCAACTATCTCTTCAGTCCGGGCTGACTGCAAGGACAGTCCTTCAAGCCTTAGGGTTCATGGCATCTTGTATTCTGGTGCTTCCCAATGCCAAACTGCATATGAGGAAGCTGCAATGGTATCTCAAAATGTATGGACACAGCACTGCCAGGATTTGGACACTGTCATTCAAATAATACCTTGCATTCAAAAGGAATTTTTATGGTGGGCTCAGGAATGTCACCTAAACAAGGGACTCTCTGTGACCCGGCCAGAGGCGAGTCAGATTCTAACGACAGATGCCTCAGACATTGCTTGGGGAGCTCATCTAAATGGAAAGTGGATACAAGACAGGTGGCCTGCCAGACTACAGCATCTACATATCAACATGAAAGAGATGTTAGCAGTCCAGTTTGCATTAATGGCTTTCAAGGAGTTACTTCTTCCAGGGCAGGTGTTGATTCTAACAGACAACACAACTGTCATGTGGTACATCAACAAACAAGGGGGAACACATTCTTACCCATTGTGCAGGCAAGCAATGATTTTATGGGAGACTGCGCTCAGCTTGCAACTAACTCTTCAGGCAAGGTTTCTGCCGAGCACAGAACTCCTTAGCAGATGTGTTAAGCAGACAAATCATGGATCCCCACGAGTGGAAACTGGATCTTCATGTATTTCAAAAATTGACAGTGTCATGGGGAACTCCAGACATAGATCTGTTCGCTTCTCCACTAAACCACCAGCTGCCAAAGTTTTGCACAAAGAGGTTTCATCACACAGCTTGGAAAGTGGATGCTCTTTCTTTCAGTTGGAAAAATCTTCATGTGTATGCTTTTCCACCTCTGCCTCTTCTCCCAAAGGTGCTTCTAAAGGTCAGACAAGACAAGCCAAGGATGATTTTAATAGCTCCAGATTGGCCTCGCAGCACTGGTACCCATTACTGAGGAGTCTGGTAAGGAAGCCTCCATGGCCTTTACCCTTGATTCCACACCTGTTGTCTCAGAGGGACGGTCACCTGCTCAATGTCAAGCTTCACTCTCTTCATCTAACAGCCTGGCATATTCTGTTTTGAAAGACAGCAGGTCTCAACTTCCTCAACAAGTTTTAAATGTGATTATGGAAGCCAGAAGACCTAGTACAAGAAAAGTGTATGCAGAAAAATGGAAGAGATTTTTATTTTGGAGTGCAGCAAATAATTTGGAGATTTCTGAGCCTAATTTGAGTGTGGCTCTTCAATATCTTACTGAGTTATTGGACAAAGGTTTGTCTTTCTCTTCCATTAAGATTCATGCTGCAGCAATTTCAGCTCACTATGATTGTGACCCACCATTGTTTTCGCATCCTTTGTTCAAGCAATTTCTTAGAGGGGCAAAGAATATAAGACCCCCACGTAGAGCTCCTACTCCTGCTTGGGATCTCAATTTTGTGTTGGAGAAACTTACTCTACAACCTTTGAGCCTCGGCTACTGCTGAATTGAAATACTTGTCATGGAAGACTGCTTTTTGTTGGCCATTACTTCTGCAAGAAGGGTTTCTGAGTTGCAGGCCCTTATGGCGTAGAGCCTTTTTGATTTTTCATAAGGATAGGGTATCTTTACGCACTAATCCTTCCTTTATGCCTAAGGTGGTTTCTAGTGTGGCTTTAAACCAAACTATTCATTTGCCTACTTTTATGCAGATCCCCAAAATAAAGGGGAAAAGATTTTGCACACTTTAGATGTACACAGGCAATTGCGTTATTATTTGAGCAGGACTAAGGATTTTAGGCAGTCTCAGCAGTTGTTTGTTTCTTTTGCTTTGAGTTCGCAGGGCAAGCCTGTGTCAAAACAAACTATTTCTAGTTGGATTGGGTTTTGCATTGCATTTTGTTATTCCCATCATGGCAAAGAGATTCCAGCTGGGATTAGGCCTCATTCCACTAGGGCTACTGCCACTTCAACAGCATTTCTAAGGGGGGTGGCAACTAAGGATATTTTGGAGGCAGCTACTTGGAGTTCAGTGCATACGTTCTCTAAGCATTATCACCTTCCTCTCTACTCTAAGACTAGGGCTGGTTTTGCCACAGCTATTTTGCAAGGCATGTTGTCAGTTCCTGCTTCCTTATGATTTGCCAGCCTCCCTTACCTCTGCTTTGGGATTCTACCCAATAGTTAGGACTGCAGCAATGTGGAATGAAGAACATAGTACAGTTTTGTACCTACCATAAATGTAGATGTTCGAGGATCCACATTGCTGCAGTCCAATTTTCCTCCCTCCTTCCCTCTGTGTTTGGGGTGGTTGTGTAGGTGAGGTTATATTCTGGTAATTTTGTATATATTGTACATATTTTTTGTGCAGGTATGTTTGGAGTTTTTGGTTTTGGCCTTATCTTTTCAGGGTCTTCTGACATCTGGGGCAAGAAAAGACTGAGGATATGACGTCGGTCATGCGCATTAGTACCCTGACGTACTGACGTCAGTCTAATGCGCCCTGACCGACGTCAGCCATATACTTTGGTATTCGGGCCGACTGGACAGCGGACTACCCAGTAGTTAGGACTGCAGCAATGTGGATCCTCGAACATCTACATTTATGGTAGGTACAAAACTGTACTTTATCCCCTTTGGGAAAAAACATGTACCCATGAATTCCCATATAAGTGGCAGTACACTTAACACCGAAAGTGTGATAAGGGGACTTAGGGACACAGGTAGACAGTGGTCTCACCTTCGATAACCACATAACCACAACAGTCAGGAAATCCTTCTATGTGGCACACCTCATCACTAAGGGCTTTTCATCCAGAAAAAAGGAGGTCATTGTCCCACTGTACTCACCCCTCATTAGACCCATTATAGAGTACAATGCCCTGTTTGGTATGTACCTCACAAGACATCTGCAACAACTGGAAAGGCCACAGAAATACCTCACTAAAAGAATCACAGGTCTAAAGTAGATGCCCTATGCTGACCATCTAAAACTAACTCCAGCTATACTCTGTCACATATCGCCTACTCAGAGGCGATCTCTACTTAACATACAAGGCCATGTCAAACTCAGGGGTGTTGGACATGCTACACTTAAAGAAATCCCAATCCCTCAGAACCACATGCTCCAGGGATCTAAACATGGTCATCACAATGAACAAAACATGTTGCAGGGATAGGTTCCTGACCCAGAGACTCCCCATACTCTGGAATAGACTGCCCATACATGTCAAGCTGAGCGCCTCTTTGGCCCTCTTCAAAAGGAACCTTAACGATTAGATGGGAGATAGGAAATTCACCTGGGGATCATGTCAGTCACCCTGCTAGACAGGGGACCAGGGAAGTAAAAATTCTGGGAAGAAATAGCCAGGGAATTGTTATGGCTAGGGCCGATAGCCTAGTACCAAACTATGAACCTATGAACCTATAAACAAATCTGTCTTACTCTACCCATGACAGCCTGTAAAATCTGAGTCTTTAAAAACATAATACAGTCTGAGCACTAACAAATCTCACCTATATTGAACAAGCAACTGTCCAGAAAATATTGCACCTTAGGCAGTTATGCATCTCCTAGCATCTTCAATCAAAGTCTTTCATAGTGTATGATATTCCTGATCAGTAATTATAGTTCAAACAAAAACCAAAGGAAAGAAAATATATTTGTTTTAATTTTATTTATATAGCATTTGTTTACCAGGAGAGTCAAACTGGGCATTTTCAGTGGAAGCTCTGGAAGAAAAGCTCCATAGACATAACACAGATTAATAAATATATGCATAATACTGTAAAAAGGACAATGAATTTTACAGAGAAGAACATAAAAACAAAGGCATAGAAATAACATATAAAATATTGTTAAAAGCCAATGAGTTGTACAAGAGAAAAAATGAGATAGCAGCATGCTTATAAGATAAGAAAATATTGTTAAGGGACAAATGGTTAGAGTCATTAGAATGTGTTCTAATTTTCCATCAGTTAAAAGAGAAACTCAATTACTACTTGACATGTTTATAGCTAGGGGCTACCCACTTCATTTTGTCTCCCAGATTCGTGAGCAGGTTATTAGGGACTGGGGTTTTAGGTATAAACCCTTACTAGGAGCAAATGAAGATATACCAAGTTTAACACAAGAAAAAGGAAAAAAATTTCACAAGCAATGGTGTTAACCTATGGTGAAACCTCAGGTGTTGTCCAAAAAATTACTAAGAATAACTGGACTATGTTTAAAGGCAATAAGGAATTATTAACCATTTTAGGTGATAAGCCTTTATTTACTTATAGGATTAATAGTAATTTAAAGTTCTTACTTGAAAATCCACATTTAAACAATAACAGGAAATTGAAAGGGACTACTAAGTGTGGGTCCTGTGAGAATTGTAGATTTATTTTTGACATTCCAAAGGTTAAATTAGGACCCTACAACCTAGAGGTTTCTTTTGTTGCTGGTTCATGTACCACAACAGGTGTGGTTTATTTAGCTATATGCTTGGAATGTGGACAATTTTATGTGGGTAAGACAGAGAGAAGATTGAGTAGAAGAATTTATGAACATTGTTATAGTATTAACAAAAAAGGATGAGAAAAATGCACTTTTTAAACACATTAACTTGTACCCTTCACATTCTTTTAAATTTGGTATTCTTGAAGTAGTAGGAAAAAAAATTAGAGGTGGTGACTGGACTAATAAGTTGTTTAGGGCGGAAGTAGGTGGCAACTTAAATTAAATGCTAGTGAATTCCCTGGTTTGAATGAACATGTTAGTATTAAACATAAATTAAAATTTAGGGCCGTGAAACTTTGATTGTTTGTTCCTTGGGCTTAACTATGTATCTATTTATATTACCACAAGTTAATTATAGGTTTTTCATCTCTAAATATTTTTATAAAACTTTTTCTTAACATTTAATGAACTGTATTTATTTTTTTAAAGTGATTTGAAAGTATGTTTATTTTTTTACCAATGTATTTAAGCACTGTCACTTATCAGGGTCTATAATCATAATTAATTAATGGTTAATTGAGTGAACCTGTATAAAAGAAGTTAGTTAACTGATATTTAGTTGTTCTGATGAAGTTTGAATACGAAAGCACTTGACCTATGTTTTGACTGTTTTACACTGCTTGGATTTACACCTTGAATAAACTGTGTTCATGGGTCTTAGAATATTGGCTTCAGAGTGGTTGGTTGCTTTTATTTGTTGTTTCATCCACTCTTACACCCTATTGTTTTTATTAGTTCAGTCAAGAGTGTGTGACAGCCTTCTAAGCCCATAACTGGTCATGGAAGAGCACGATCTTTTGCCGGTCTTTCAAGAGGAGTTGGACTCCTTACCCTTTCCATGTGGACAGCAGACAGAGGGTAACAACGAAAATTTGTTTTCCTTAATTTTGAACCTTACCAACAAGGCCTCGGAATTGCAGGAGGCTGTATTCAAAATGCAAAATTTTACCAGCCCTGTCACCGCAGGTAGAAGCGGAAAGCAACAGGGGAATGAAGCAGAAGTGGTACTTCCGGTTTCCCATAATCTGGGCCAGCAGAGTTCTCGGAATACGGAAAGTTGTATGCAACCCTTGATAAATTCTGGGCAAATAGGATTAAGATCTACTAATCAAGTTACAAACTCTATCCATGATCGTTTGAGAGACTGGTCCAAAAGGGACTGTGGACTTTTTCCTAACGTTTCTGATAATGGAACGGATAATGTGGACTCTAGGTTAGTGTCTATAGAAGTTAAAATGCATAAAGTATGTGCTCTCCAGAGTGACAATGCTTATTTGAAAGAAAGCATTGTCAAGGGGAGAGTACCGAAAGGTCTTCATGCCTTTAAGTTTCCTAATGGCATTAAGAAAGGCCAGGCAGAGTGTGACGAGTTATTAAAAATGTTCGATAGGCATGGTATCAAACTAATGGAATTTATTTTGAAAGTGAATAACAAAAGGATTAACGGAATTTTAAAAGATATTGATGAAATTAATGGTTTTATTTTGAATGATACTAATTTTAATCAGTATTCCTTTAGATATAACGCAATTTTTGATAAGGTTGAGAATGAAGTTTGTAACAATATAGATAGAAAGAAAAATAAATTGTTAAGAGATGAATATGACTACAAGCATGGCTTTGCATATCCCTTACCTTAAGCCTACTTAAATGGAATAGTGAGCAATAATACTGTTTATAACCCTGTGGTTTCTTTGAACCAAAACACTGTCAGTAATAGACAGAACAATAATGATAATACTTTTGACTCCGAATACCCTCCATTAAGGAGGTCTGAAAGAATTTTCAACAAAAAACATTTTAGGGCAGATAATAATGATTTTTTTAGGAGCCGGGGGGAAGGGACAATCAGATACAATTACAGGAAACAATCTACTTGGAGGAAGAACAGCTATGAGTAAATCAACATTTGGTTAAAAATACCCTACCTGAGGAGATTATTAGTTCTAATGATGGACTAGTGTTTTTTACAAGGGTTTTAAAATTTATAATTATGCAGGGATAGATTTAAGTAAAGAATTATTCCATCTATTAATGAAAGGTTTGAAGTTTGTTCCCTCAGTTAGGGAAAATGTGAGTAAAACATTAACCAAATTAAAAGTCTTTGTAAGAAAGTTAAACCTTAAAATGTTAAACAAAGATAAAATAGAGAATGGAAACCCTGAGAAACTGAATATTATAAAAAAGAAGAGCTGTTACAACCCTCCCTTACTCCCTATCTTAAGCTCCTTTGAAAATGTCTGCACCCAGGAAATTTATAGGGCCTTAAATGAACATAAAAGTAGGGTATTTAACCTACCTAAGGAAGAAAAGGTACTATTAGATAAATTAAGGGGTGAGGTTAACGTAAGATATATGAAGCCTGATAAAGGTGAGGGAATGGCCATAGTAAATAATGTAGATTATCACAATAGAATTACTTGTATGTTGAACGACCAATCTAAATATGAATTAGCTTCAAAGAATGAAATAAACCTTTCATATAGAAAAATTAAATTGTTGTTGGATGATTCTTTATACCAGGGGGTTATTAATGAAGAAGATTTTAATTTTTTAAATGTGGAGCATCCTACAATCCCAATAGCCTTTGGAATCCCTAAAACCCAGGACTTGCTTGACCCCCCCCCCCATATAGACTTATTATTTCTGGTCATAATGGTATTACATATCTCTTAGGAATATTTATAGACCGTGTAATTAAAAGTGCTTTGGTACCTATTGAACACATTTTGATTGATTCCTGGGATTCTTTAAGAAGAATTAAAAGTGAATTTTATGAAGGTGAAATTAGTTTTTCTACTGTGGATGTAGTTGATCTTTTCACCTCCATACCACATGACGAAGGTTTAGAAATGTTTCAAGATGTTTTAGTTGCAGAAAGTAATCTAACCAGTGTCATGCTTAATTTTATAATGGAACTTATGGACGTAATTTTGAAAAATAATTTTTTTACCTTTGGGGTGAATTTTTCAGACAAGTCAAGTGTGTGGCGATGGGTAATAGTTGCGCACCTATCTTCGCCAATTTAGTAATGTACAGATGGGAGTCTATTTTCTTATTTAATACTCCTTTTAAGGACAATTGGTTCTTATATTTGAGATTTTTAGATGATGTTTTTATTTTATGGAAAAAAGGAGGGTCACATGAGTAATTACTTGACCATTTGAATGGGATCTGTGACTATTTTAAATTTACAGGTACTACAAACAACAAACAGATTAATTACCTAGATGTACTTTGGTATAAAGATTTTAGTATTAATACTTTCCAGTCATGTGTTTATAGAAAGCCCACATTTTCTAATGATTACCTAGAGTTTACAAGTAATCATCCTATCTATGTGAAAAGAAATATTGTTAAGGGACAAATGGTTAGAGTCATTAGAATGTGTTCTAATTTTCCATCAGTTAAAAGAGAAACTCAATTACTACTTGACATGTTTATAGCTAGGGGCTACCCACTTGATTTTGTCTCCCAGATTCGTGAGCAGGTTATTAGGGACTGGGGTTTTAGGTATAAACCCTTACTAGGAGCAAGTGAAGATATACCAAGTTTAACACAAGAAAAAGGAAACATTTTTTCACAAGCAATGGTATTAACCTATGGTGAAACCTCAGGTGTTGTCCAAAAAATTATTAAGAATAACTAGACTATGTTTAAAGGCAATAAGGAATTATTAACCATTTAAGGTGATAAGCCTTTATTTACTTATAGGATTAATAGTAATTTAAAGTTCTTACTTGAAAATCCACATTTAAACAATAATAGGAAATTGAAAGGGACTACTAAGTGTGGGTCCTGTGAGTATTGTAGATTTATTTTTGACATTCCAAAGATTAAATTTGGACCCTACAACCTAGAGGTTTCTTTTGTTGCTGGTTCATGTACCACAACAGGTGTGGTTTATTTAGCTATATGCTCAGAATGTGGACAATTTTATGTGGGTAAGACAGAGAGAAGATTGAGTAGAAGAATTTATGAACATTGTTATAGTATTAACAAAAAGGACGAGAAAAATGTACTTTTTAAACACATTAACTTGTACAATTCACATTCTTTTAAATTTGGTATTCTTGAAGTAGTAAGAAATATTTTAGAGGTGGTGACTGAACTAATAAGTTGTTTAGGGCGGAAGTTAGGTGGCAACTTAAATTAAACGCTAGTGAATTCCCTGGTTTGAATGAACATGTTAGTATTAAACATGAATTAAAATTTAGGGCCCTGAAACTTTGAATGTTTGTTCCTTGGGCTTAACTATGTATCTATTTATATTACCACAAGTTAATTATAGGTTTTTCATCTCTAAATATTTTTATAAAACTTTTTCTTAACATTTAATGAACTGTATTTATTTTTTTTTAAGTTATTTAAAAGTATGTTTATTTTTTACCATTGTATTTAAGCACTGTTACTTTATCAGGGTCTATAATCATAATTAATTAATGGTTAATTGAGTGAAACTGTATAAAAGAAGTTAGTTAACTGATATTTAGTTGTACTGATGAAGTTTGGATACGAAAACGCTTGACCTATGTTTTGACTGTTTTACACTGCTTGGATTTACACCTTGAATAAACTGTGTTCGTGGGTCTTAGAATATTGGCTTCAGAGTGGTTGGTTGCTTTTATTAGCATGCTTATAAAATAAAATAATATATAATATAATAAAATATTGTACAGAATTAAGAAAAAAGGCAAACTCAAAAATATCCTCAAAGTAAGGACATTATTCAAGACTTGATTTAATTATGTCATCACAAAGAGGAATGTGATAGATTAAGGAATGAGAATGTTAACAAGGGTGATATTTCAGATGATGAGATGTTAGAAGTGGAGACAGAGGGGGGAAATTAAATTATAGGTAGGGAGGAGTACAGAAAGAAAAGGATTAGTAGAGAAAACAAGAAAAGATTACTTGAAACAGGGAGGAAATGGAATTACTGGAACGTGAAAGGGGAGGAGAATAAATGAAGTGAGAGAAGAAACAGGGTTAAGAAGAAAAGGAAGAAAAATGATATTAATGAATTAATAATCGATATTAACCTGGTGTAAGACAAGAACAGATATAGGAGTTAAGTAAAAAGGCTTGTAATCTGTGTTTGAACCGGTGAGTGCTAGGTATCGTTCTAGTGCCAGAGAGGAGTGAATTACAGGATTCTGACACTCAGTTTGAGTATATGCTTTGAGCCATAGATCTGTTTGGTTTATAAATTTCAAGGAGTTGTTCTTCAGATGAATGAAGTGGAAAAGTTGGGAGGTAATGATTAAGACGATGGCTGGTAACAGGGCAGGATGAAGGTCTGAATATCATTTCATGTGAAAGGAGAAGCTGAGTGAACTTAAAGATGGAGGTAGGGTGGGGAGTCTAACTCAAGCCAGTTTAATGATTTGATTGAAATGCAGTGATAGAAAATATAGGGCTAATTTGCTTCGAATATGGCAAACTTGTTGTAGTATAACTCTAATTTAGTTTGAAGGGAGAACAGGGGAGGCATAAAATAGAGAAGAAAAGTATTACACATTGACAAGTGTGACTCTAGAAATATCGGTGAGAAATTTGTTTACATCTGTAGAGCAGAAAACTAAAGGCCAACTCATCTCAGCAACCTACCACGATATGTTCAAAGCCTGAAACACAATATTACATCAAATATCTCTCAACAAGCTTGTCTCATATAATCTCAGTACAACATCCCTTACTTGGTTTCAGAGCTTACCGACAACAAGCCACCAAATGGGATAACAAAGTCTCCCCCTTTCTATCCATCATGTTGGAGTCCCCCAAGGCTGCATCATCGGCCCTCTTCTTTTTATCATATTTATCAACAATCTTAGTACTTCCACAGAACTCGATTCTATCACTCAATGTGCTCATGATGCTTGTCTCATCTGCTCTGCCCTTTCCATTAAAGAACTACAAGAAAAAACTCAAAATGCCCTCCAAGACATAGAAAACTACCTATCAGTCCATCAACTCATATTAAACCCATAGCAAAACCAAGTTCATGGTCTTCAGTAGTACCAGTGCAAAACCCCTCATACCCTCTCACTATCTACTCCTCTAATGGAGCTAAAATTGAACCTGTAGAGCAAACTGTTCATAGATTCATAGGCTGATACTAGGCTATCTGCCCTAGGGCATTTTTAAGCCTAGCCAGAGTATGTTTGGCTTTCGCCACCCCTTTAGAATAGTTGACTGTGCCTCTGTATAGTAGGTCACAGAAGGTAGCCCTTTTAAGGTTTGTTTACTGTACCTCTGTCAAGCGACACAGAAGAGATCCCAGGGGTATAGGTTCATAGGTTGATACCAGGCTATCTGCCCTAGGGCAATAGACAACTGTCTAAAATTCAATAAATATATAGCACTAACAATCAAAAGGGTTCATATAAAACTTGGTGCACTTTACAGGGCAAAAACCTATCTAACCAATCTCACCAGATTATCAACAGCCAGATCCCACCTCCTATCCACCCCACTCTACTGTTCCCAAATTTCTACCAACCTATTAAAATCAGATTTGAATAGCCTTGAAACCTGTTATAACAAAATAGCCAAATGTGCCTCAAACCTCCCCCACAGAATGCATCACTGATCTTCTCTTCATCATCTTAACTGCCTTGAATTACCCAACTTACTATCGCTCACCCAGCTAATAATTGTTCAGAGTCAACAACAAACCTACCAACTGCTTTCCACTCATAGACCTCGTCCAATCATATACAAACCTCAGATCCCTTAGATCATCTGACAAATTAATGCTCAAAGTAACTAAATCACACAACTATTATGGAGACTCCTTATATTCCTATAAAATAGCGAAAACCTGGAACTCACTTCCCCAGCATATTCTAACTTATCCTGATACTTACAAGTTCAAACAGCTACTAAAAGAATACTTCTCTAAGTATTATTTTAGTAGTTGTACTAAACAACTAGGTTGTAGTAAAGAATACAGGGTATAAGTAATATGTCCTGTGCAGACCACCTCAAGGCCCTATCCCTGTAGTCTGTCTCCTACTGGCTTTTGAGAGGAGATCTATGCCTGGCATACAGGCATTGTCAGGCCCTCCTTTGATGGACCTCCTGCATATCCACAAAACAAAACAGCACCAAAACTACCCATTCTAAAGACTTAAACCTTGCCTGTGATATAAACAGGACATGCTGCAGAGATAGGTATCCCAGAGACTACCCCTTCTCTGGAACAGGCTCCCTATCCATGTGAAGCAAAGTACCTCCCTAACCCAATTCAAGTGCAACTTGGACAATTAGATGGGAAACCAGAAATCCACCCCTGGTTTGGCACCCATGTCTCTAATGGACACTGGTAACTTGTAAATGTTTCATCTCCCAGGCCCATGGTTACACTATTCAAGGGTATCAGAACTTGTCAGAGATTTAGGATGCATGGCTAGAGTTAAAAAGGCCCTTGTGGTTGTTAGCCTAGTAAACACCTGTGAACCTGTGAACCTAAACAACGGCAATGTTCCTGCACATCTCCAGGCTAACTACACAAACTGTACTCTCTCCCTCTCTCTACTCTCATTTGCCTATTTTGCTTGCTTCCATAATCTTCCCTCCTATGACACATCCTATGACACAGTTGGTTACTATCTACCTGCTATACTATTAAAAAAATATATATATATATATATATATATATATAAATACATTTCTTTGTGTCTATTACAAATATGGCATAGATATTCTTATGATTTTTCTCTACATCTGAAAATTGTATATTGTGTACCTTCCTAGATGTTACTTGAACCCTGTAAATTAATGCTGTCACTGTAACTCATTATGTAACATGTATCTGGAGATTTTTTCCCCCAGGTCTCTGCTGAAAATGGGCTCCCAGCCCAGTCAAACACTACCTGGTAATCAAATGTAAATGAAAAATTAATTAAATACCAAGTTTCTGGCATGTTTTTATTATGCAATTTGTTACGTGAAGATTGAATTTCAGTTGATCTTCAGTTATCACACAAAGTCACTTGGTATGGGATACACATTTAAATATTAATCTTATAACATATAAGCTCAACCAATGAAACGTAAGCAAGGCATTGAAAAAAGTGTTCTGTATGCTTGGATATCTACAATTACTAAAATGAAAAACTTTTTGACAATGTATATGTCACAGTGTGACCATGTTAAGAAAACAAAGTGGAAGGGGGGCCTACTTCAGATGATCAAAGTTTGAAAACTTCAAACATCATATGGCCAAGGACCATATGATCAAGTTTTGAAACTTCAAACATCAAATAAAAAAATAAACACAAAAAAGGTTTATTTTATGCCTGCACCCCACACATCCCCATACCAATTTAATATACCAACTCCGAGATTGCACTACAGTGAGGAAAACAGTAAATGTCCCATTCCATGATGCACAGCGATCTCCATTCAGAATGTCTGAAGTTTCATAACTTCGATCATATGGTCCTCGGCCATATTTAAGTTTTGAAACTTTGATTATCTGAAGTAGACCCATGGAAGGGATATATTGACATACAAAAGAATAAATTTATTACTGTCTTTAACATAACATATAAGTTAACTACTGAAAAGTAAATATCACAGAAAATAACATATTTGAACATATTTATTTAACGAGACTTGAATAATCAAAAACAAAACTGATTGATCCAATTATGATTAATGAACCTCTGAAGGTCAAGAAAAAAATAAAAGTATGGATACCAAAAATAAAGGGGTTCATGTAGTGAAATACATAAAGTGAAGATATATCTATTTAAACAGCTTTAACAGACATGTTTGGTTACATAATAAATAGTGACAAGTTTTCAAATAGAAGAAATTACACTTTATTGCTATCCTGTTGTACAGATGTGACCAGAATATAATATGAACTGAAAGGAATCATCAAGTCCATTTTTAATACTTAAAATATACTGGTTTCTGCCTTTGCTAAACATGAATAGAAAGCAAAAATGCTTATTTGTTTGCATATCATATCCCTACACCAGCTTAAATAGATGCAGCCATTATAACTTCATAACTATAGTCATGACTATAGAAATGAACAACCCAGTAGTCATTTAAAAGGGAAGACAAGTGATACAGTATCAGAATTATCAGATTTTTAAGTATGACTTAATGGTTTCTAATAGAAAATAAGAAAGGAAAAAACATTTGAACACTTCATTAAAATCATTAAAGTTTCTATAGCATCAGAGTCCTACCCTCACTCAAGCAGGGAGTCAGGACTCCTATACCCCTTTGTGAAGAGGTTTGCTTAGAGGATTAAGAAGCTGTTAATGAGTTGTTTGCTGTCATCTAGAGGTGCAAGGTTTGATTCCCACAGCCTCCAATGCATAACTGTTTGACTCTGAGCAAGTCATTTAACTTGACCCCAGTCCTGGGCAGAGTCTGAAAAAGGTCCATAGAGATCAGTGCTGTCTCCAGAAAAAAATACATATGAAATAAAACAGTTTCATCCACATATTTATTGATCTATATTTGTTAATTAAAGTTTCCAGTGGTAATTTAAAAGGAAAGACTTGTGGTACATTTTGAGAATTATCAGATTATTTTAAATATGGCTTAATGATTTCTAATAGAAAATAAGAAAAAAAAAAAACATTTAAACAGTTCAATAAAATCCTTAAAAGTTTTCTATGGTGTCAAAGTCCTACCACCAGTCTATCAGGGAGCCAGGTCTCCTATACCCCTTAGCTATAATAATGAGCTTCAAGACTGCTACAAATGGTGATAGTCTCCCAGATGGCCCAACATGTGGGGTAAGAATGTGTTCAAATAATCCAACTGAAATACTTCAGGTCAACAGAATGATAAACCCCAAGTGTGAAAAAACACATATGCCTAGACATGCAACCTGGGACTAAGAATTTTAATATCACTAAAACATATGCCATGTAAACTGAAAGTATCGTTCTGCGTAGTTTGGAAAAATAAGTTATAACATTTCAATAAAGAATAAACATGTGGAGTGATATAAATAAAACGTAGATAAGTATCAGTGAAAACAAGCATAAACGTGGAGTGAAATAAATAAAACGTAGATAAGTATCAGTGAAAACAAGCATAAACATGGAGTGATATAAATAAAATGTAGATAAGTATCAGTGAAAACAAGCATAAACATGGAGTGATATAAATAAAATGTAGATAAGTATCAGTGAAAACAAGCATAAACATGGAGTGATATAAATAAAACGTAGATAAGTATCAGTGAAAACAAGCATAAACATGGAGTGATATAAATAAAATGTAGATAAGTATCAGTGAAAACAAGCATAAACGTGGAGTGATATAAATAAAATGTAGATAAGTATCAGTGAAAACAAGCAATAAAATAATATGAGTAGAGACAAACACCACAAAAGGATTGAACACAGAACATGCATAAGTTCAGACAAGGATATAAGTAAATCCACATAAATTTACTTTAATTGCTTTAAGACCCAAATATATATTCTCAACCATCTAGATACTGTTGGACTGTCACATTGTTAGGACTGGGTTAGAGACTGAAATAAAAACAATAACAAATAAAGTCACAAATGTAATTCTAGGAAGATGCAGTGGCAGACGAGGAGGAGAGCAGATGAAGAGGCGAGAACTAAGTCAGTAGGAAAAGGAGGATTTAATTTCAACTTAAAGAACGTGCAACATAGTTATGGTAACTGGCATAAAATGTCTCTATTACACTTTAAAAATATACTGGGTCACCATAATCAACTACTGAATACTGAGGTGAATACATTTATCCTGCATCAGAAAATAAATAACAGAAGACAGCTTTCATGTTAATCTCAAATGCCATTCATTTCATTGTATTAGTATGACAGAAGACTTATGAAAATTGGGTTGATTATTATAAATATATATGCAAATATATTTATGGGCCAACAACCTGCCCTTGCCATGACCCTACCTAGTCTTCCTTCCCTTTATGTACCATCAAAAGGACCGTACTTAGTACCTCATTACACCTCTCTCTCCAATGTGTCTACTATGCATTTGCACAATTTTATACAAACAAAAAATGTTTATTGTTGACCTCTTGAACTATATCAATGTAAAATTGTTACTTAGCTTCTTTTTAATGCAACTTTAACTTTATGCATGTAACCCAACATATGTGAATCGTTTTGCTATAGCTGCTATTATATCAATATTGTTTAAAATTGTACTTGTTTTAAAATGTATTACTGGAGCTTTTCTCCTTGGGTGTCCACTGAAAATGGGCCACAGGCCCAGTTGGACAAACCCGGTTAACAAATGTCAATAAATAAATAAATAAATAAAAACAAAAAAGTAAACTATTAATCAGCATACTTCACTTAAACTGATGTTGAAAAAAGACCAAAAACATGAACTGGGGTTTTGTTGGTATTTTATAGCCTCTCATATGAATGGTGATTTTTATATTGGTGGGAGTATAAATAAGTATTTTAGCATGAAAGTTTACTCCTGCTAATTATTTTCGGTTACAACAAACTTACTTCCTGGTTATTCTAAATGTTATTTTTCAGTTTTCTAACACAGCAAGTTTAATTGTGCCAGAAGGCTGGTTTTCTTAGTTTTCGTATTATTTTGCTGCCAATGTGTAATTCTTTCCCAAAAGTTAACTCCATATTCACACTGCATGGAATAATTGTAGCCAATACTGCTTAATGAAAATCTCTAGAGCACATTCTTAATGAGAGCCAATAATTAGTATGTTGAAATCTGGTTCCCATATGTCAAAAAGTGATAAATGTTGAACCTTTGTTAAAATCCTAACTGCCAAATCTAGCCATGGTTATTAATGCTAAAAGTCTGTGTTTCAAAAGCCAGGATTATAAAACAAAACAATCCAGAAAAGAAATCAAAGCTAGTGAAATGCCATTTGAAGTGCTTTTATAAAATACCATACAATTCCACAATATCAGACTGACCTACCAAATATAGTCATTTTTCCTAGTCAACAGGACTTCCTCATGTGTGAAAAAATATGAAAGCAGCCATTAAATAAAAAGCTTAATGAACAATAAGCCCTAATTAGTCATAAACCCACACCTTTCATTATAATGAAAGATTTATATACACAATAAATATTTAGTTAGAAATGGATTTAGACCAAGATCACTTAGTACATATTTACACAATGCACCTAATTAAAAATTAATATGCTTTTCCATGTCCTCATCCAGGTTTCTAGGTTACCACCTCTAAAATGAAACCTAAAAAAATTCAATGATTTGGATCCTAACACTGCAATTTCCCTCAAATTATTACCTTAAGACAGCACTGTTAAACTTGCCCATGTCCAAGAAATATTTGTTTAATTATGCAATAGTTTAGCAGTATTTTCTTTACAATCACAAGGTAATTACACACTGATTTTTATTATTTATATGTGTGTGTGTGTGTGTGTGTCTTCTATATTATTGTATCCAAACCAGCTTATATATATATATATATATATATATATATATATATATATATATATATATATATATATATATATATATATGCAAAACCCAAGAGAAGAGTCAGTGTAAAAATTGGTGGAAAATGGGCAGTTCTGTTGTTGGATATGTACACAGCTAATACGATGCCATACAATTATGCTGAGTTCTACTTTTATTAACTGTGTATGAAGCTCAGAATTATTACTTTTTTACCCTGTAATAGTTTCATTATGTTAGACAAACGTGTCTCTTAATTTTTCTTTTAGATCTGAATCTTATTTGGGCATCCCTACAGCTACAGACTAAAGTCCCTAACAGTATTCATTTTTCAATGAAAAATGCTGGGCCCAATTAATTCATTTTCTCTCCCAGGTTTCATTTTATGAGCATTACAAGAGCATATTATGGTAAGAATACATGGATGCGGTAACTTGAAAATCTTTAACAATAAAGCATTTTTCAATGAAGGCACCAAAAAAGGTGACAGAAAAAGATTTTTGACATCACATAAAGTAATACAAAGAGATAGCAGTAAAATATGTGGTTGCCTTGCATCTGGGTCTCCTTTCATCACGTATTTTTTTAAAGAAACTCATGTAGTTATTTTTGAAAATGTTATTATTTAATATATTCGATGATAATGTTTATATGTATTACAGTGCATGCTACTATACACTAGATATATTACCTGCTATACTATAACAGAATATATGTATTCTGCTCTGTAGCACTATGTAATACACCATATTACACACATGCACATTGCTAAACAATTCCTGTCATTCTATAACACATACTTACAAATGTACGTCGAGCAAACGTTCAGTACATTTTTTTATCAGACTCCCAAGTTTAAAGAACATGGCATTATCTCTGAGGAAAACTTGCATCACTCTTACATAAGAAGGCAGGTTATTCGAATAAATGGCATTTTATTGTGATCCATCTCATTTAAAATGTAAAATACTTTATGAAGTTTTGTATACAAATCCTGTAGATCAAATACCTCATGAAATTTACTTGACTAATTTTCAAATCAGACTGTATTAAACAGAAATGCATGTTCTTTTCATTAGAGCCATGAAAAGAAATATTTTTTCCCTAGAGACACATTATATATGTATATATTTATATATATATATATATATATATATATATATATATATACACACACAAAGTATTTCCCATCCAAGTACATAGCATTTAGGTTCATATGTTTATACTATTCTAATGACCACTGAGGCATTTATAACCTTAGCCATAAAATCCAACTGTATCAAACAATTTATTATGCCTAAGAGGTTATTTTAAAGGGTGTGTATTAAGTTAGGCTATGATTTAACATCTGCCTCTGCCATTAGGGAAGTAGGTTCCAGGCTAGGGGTGAATTGCAATTTCTTATCCATTTGTCAAGGTTATATGTGGGTTAGGGAAGGGTGCTGCTCTTAAAAGGAGTGGGATACATACCTATCAATCTAACGTGTCATTTAAGTTACAAGCAAAGTTAAATCCTTAGATATAGCAATACTGGTGCTGTTCATTTTGCAGATATCCAAAAGGATCATCACAAAAGGATCCAAGGATGCTTTGTATGTCAGGAATAAATCACCTCTCAGCAGTCTTCAGGAAACAGAGAAAAGATATAGGACTTTGAGGCAATCTGCATAGGGCATTGTGTTTAAGACTTATATTTTTTTGTGAGGAACCTTTGTGGATATTCCAGTTGTTCCATGTGCCTGGATAGGTACATACAGAAGGGACATAATACTCAGTGATGTGTCTGTTGATGGCTGAGTACAGTGGCAGGATGACTTCCATGGACCTAAATGCCATGCTCTTCTTACGACCTTAGACACATGTAGACAATTTCCCTGGGTGGCCAAATTCACAAAAGGTACTATTATACATTTATTAGCATTGAGTTTAATGCTGTGGCTTTGGCACCAGTCATTTGTCCATGTCAGACCTTCTTGTAAGATGCTGGTATCTTGGGAGGTTTCCCAGCCTACAGTCATCTAGAAACTTGGTAAGCCAGAGGCTCTTGACATTGGCCTTGACTTCTGAAAAATAGATCCCAAGGAGGAGCAGACCCAGCACAGAACACAGGGAGACTCTACAGGTGGCTAGCCTCTTTTGGAGATGGTCTCTCAATCCTAACTTCCTGGGTCCTCTCTGTGAGCCACCTGCCTATCCAGTAATTTACATGGAGGTTTTTGCCTAATTCTCTGAGTTTGTTTACAATACCCAAGTGGGCTACTGTATCAAATGCCTTATCTAGGTCAAGGTAGGCAGTATGTACCATTTTTCCCCCGTTCTTTGCTTTGGTATTTGCTACCAATACCTTAGTTCCTTTGCCAGTTTTCTCCAGTAAATTCCAGACCCTTCTTGTCTATTCTCTGTAGCCCTAATTGCAGTCATCCCTGTCAGGAGCAACTCCTTTCCGTATTCTCATGTTGTCTTGGTTCTTACAATCCTTCCTACTACTATATGAATGTAATATTCTGTACTTCTGTTGCTATTCTCCTTAAGGATCTGCATCATATTTCTCAACTGCCCAGATTTTCACAAAATGTCCAGATTTTTGGCTCATATTCTTGGTCTGTTCATCACAAAATGTGTGGTTTCCTCTCAAATCACCGGGATGATCTGAGGATTGAAATGACTAAATAATAACATGCGTTTGAATTTCAGACTTCAAATCTTTTAGAAAATGTGTGTTAAAACAAACCCTGTTACCACAGCAACTTCCTAAGTTTATAAGAGCAATATTAAAATGTCCCTATTTTTGGCTCTTTGTCTCCCCATTTATATATGGTTTGTCCAGATTTCTTGCACTAAGACGTTGAGAGGTATAATCTGCATACAACATCCCAATCTCTCCTTATTTCTTGAATAACCCCACTTTTCATCATTATAGCTTTCTGCTTGTGTAAAGCATATTAACCTTAATTGTGTAGCTCTAAAATATCCCTTCGAATTAGGCAATCCCAAACCACCTTGTTCTTCTATTGCAAAAATCAAGTATCCCACTTGAATCTTGCCATCTTTCTCTCCCAGATAAATTCCTTAAGGGCTAGAACAAGATAGACAGAAAAGCATTATGAGGCCAGGAAGAATTCCCATATCTGTTACCAACAGTCTTCTTGGTTTGATGAGGTCTTCTTTTGGTCAGTGTTTGGGGTAGTCAGAAAGTTATAGTCTTTATTCCTTTATTCTCTCCTCTCTTCATTTCCTTAATAAAACGGCATACCTCTTTCACTAGGTAATGCAATATTCCAGAACAAAGTCATTTTTTTGATACCTGTTACTTTCCTGCATTGTTAACGAAGTTTTGAAATTTTATTAAAACAAACCACATCAAAGGCACAGTAGCAATGCAAGGCAGGCCATATATAGAGGATACAATACTCACACAAAACAAAAAGTCCACTTAAAACAAAGTCAAAATGATATTAATATAAATATTCGAGATTTTTTTGACTTCAATGACAAATGGTGAACATAATATACAATATATGTTATTTATTATATTATACAACACATATTTATTTTATTATCAAATATTTATATTAGTATAATTTTGACTACTTTATATACACATAGAAATTTATAAATTTATAACCTGTTAGTTTTATATTTTAAGGACCCAAACTGCGTTGATTTTGTCCGTTTGGTACTTGTTATGTGATTCCATTACTGTTTCACTTGATTAGGTTCATAGGTTCATAGGTTCATAGGTTCATACTAGGCTATCTGCCCAAGGGCATTTATAAGCCTAGCCCATAGTTATTTGGCTTTCGCCACCCCTTTAGTTTGAATAAAACTATGCCTATTATTTTGCTGTGCCTCTGTCAAGCAGTGACACTGAAGTAATCCCTGGGGTATATCTGCGATCCCCCATCCATTGGTCAAGATTCCTCTTGAACAAGGCCAGCGAGGTGCTCTGCCTCACATGTACCGGGATTTTGTTCCACAGCATAGGGAGTCTCTGGGTGATGAATCTGTCCCTCCAGCATGTTCTATTAATAACCGTGTCAAGGTTTAAGTCTCCGCCTTGTGGTTCTGAGGGATCTAGATTTTTGAGGTGAAGCATATTCATCAAATCAGGGTTTGACATGGCCTTATATGTCAGGCACAGGTCACCTCTGAGCAAGCGGTATGAGACTGAATAGAGCTGGAGTTCTTTCAGTCGGGCAGCATAAGACATATTTTTGAGACCCTTTATCCTTTTGGTGAGGAACTTTTGGGGCCTTTCCAGCTGCTGCAGGTGTCTGGTCAGATACATTCGAATGGGGCATTGTACTCAATCATAGGTCTAATGAGTGATGAGTACAGGGGCGATGACCTCCCTTGATCTAGATGTGAATCCCTTCATGATCAGGTGGGCAATGTAGAAGGTTTTCCTAACTACTTTAGCAACATGAGTGTCAAACGAAGGCTACTGTCAACCTGGGTCCCCAGATCCCTGATGACTTCTTCTGTGCTCAGTGGATTGCCACCTATATGGTAGCTAGGGGTAACCTTGTTTTTCCCGAAGGGTATGACTATGCATTTCTTGGCATTTAACTTTAGGCCATGGCTCTGGCACCAGTTATCCGTTTCTGTGAGGCCCTTCTGAAGGATATCTGTGTCAGATGTGTTTTCGACTATGGCCCAGTTTGCAGTCATCTGCAAACTTTGTCAGCCATAACCCTCCTGTGTTTGCTTGTACTTCAGAAAAGTAGATGCCGAACAAGAGTGGACCCAGGACTGAGCCCTGTGGGACACCACTTGTGACAGGCTTTGAGTCTGACATGGCTCCAGCAACTCTGACCCTGTGGGTTCTGTCACTTAGCCAGTTTGCAACCCATCTTGTGATGTATGGGTTTACATTCAAGCTGATGAGTTTTTGATGATACCTGAGTGGGGTATTGTGTCAAGGCCTTTGCCAGGTCAAGGTAGGCTGTATGGACTGCCTTTCCTCATCAATGGCCTTGGTGACTGTCTCAAAAAGTCAACCAAGTTTAAAAGGCATGATCTGCCTTTGACAAAGCCAAACTGGGTTGGATCCAAAGTCTGCAAGTTCCCTATGTCTTTATTTATGAGTTCCATTATGATCCTCTCCATGGCTTTGCAGATAAGGCTTGTCAAGCTAATGGGACGGTAATTTCCAGGGTCGGTGGAGGCACCGCCCTTGTGAAGTGGGACCACAGTCGCCGCGGCGCCACTCCTTGGGTACGTATCCTGAGGTGAGGCTAAGATTAAACAGCTGTCCTAACTGTGGGTTTAATTCCTCATTGAGTTCATGGAGCACACAGCCGGGGACACCATCCGTCCCATGGATGCTGTGTTTTTGCTTTGGAGAGCAGTTCTCACCTGGGCGTTGGAGATGTTTGGGGCTACAATCCTCTGGTATAGATATCTCTCCTTTGGGGAGGGGGTTTGCACTGAACCTGTCAGCCAGTATGTTGGCAATGTGTGTAGGTTCAGTAATCTTCACATCATTTTGAACTAATTCTGAGCATATCTGGGAGTTTCCTCCTAGGTTTCTAACATAGCTAAAGAAGGCCTTATGATTGTCTTTTGAATCCTTGGCGATTTTTCTCTCAAAATTTGCCTTGGATGATTTTATGAGAGCTCTTAGTTTTTACTTATAATGATCAAGGGTGTCTTACCTTTCAAGGATTTTGCTCTATCTTGTAGTAGCTTCCTCCTTTTGTTGTAGAGCTTGTTTATGGCTGGGGTCCACCAGACTGGACGCTTGCCTTTGGTACAAAGAGTCTTAGTTTTGTTTGGGATTGCCTGATCCATGCAGTCCTGTAGGTGCTGGTAGAAGGCATTTGTAAGTGATTCAGCAGTTTGAGTAATGTTTACCACTGGCTCAGGGGCCTTAAAGGAGACGACACTAGTCTTTAGAAGTGTGAAGTCGGCTTTTGAGAAGTTCTTTACTGTGGTCTTTTTTTGTTTCAGGTGGGGCGGGATGAGGACCTCCAGCGAGATTAGTTTATGATCTGATCTCACCAGTGAGGGGTATACTTCGGTGTTGAACATTGTGATCCCATGTTCGTGATGATGAGATCAAGTATGTTTTCTCCTCTTGTGGGGATGGTGACTAGTTGTTCCATGGCATTTGAGTTTATGAACTCCAGGAACCTTTGGGCTAGAGTGTTTGGGCTTGAGTAGTGTTCCCAGTCTATATTAGGGTAGTTGAAGTCACCTAGTATGATGGTGTTTGGAGATACATTTATCCCTCCATTGTTTTCAGGAAGGCCATGTGAGGTTCCTGAGTTTGAGAGGGTGGCCTGTAACATGCTACAAATTGCAGAGCAGTCTTGCCTATGGTTAATTGCACCTGGATGGTCTCCGATGCATCGTGCGTTGCCACCAACCTTGAGGTGTGGGTGTCCTTTATGAATATGGACACCCCTCCTTTCTTGGTGTTGTCCGGATTTTGGGGCGGAACGCATGATATGAGGTGAAACCTGCTAGTGCTGGGGTGCTCTCAGGAGCCTTGAACCAGGTTTCTGTCACAGCACAGACATCGATGTTCTCCATACTGAGAAGGGCCTCGAGTGCGTGCATCTTGAGATTGAGACTTCTGGCATTGAGCAGCATTACCCTTAGTTTTTACTTTTTGTGTTCTAGGGTGGTAGGTTTAGAATTTGAGCCTTGCCTAAAAAGGCACTATGGGGTGGCAAGAGCCTTTGCCAATATCCGGAAGCCTAGGGTGACAGGTGCAAGCCGTCCCTTGCGAAGCAGCGTGGCTTGTCCAGCATGTCATCCCAGGCAGACAGACATTGGATCCCTTTGAATGACACCAGAATTTAAGCCAATTATTAAAGCTGATCATCTTATCACTGTATTGTGGCATCATTCTAGGTGAAGGTAGGATACTGCTCAAGGTCAGGGTCATACCTGCCTGGGCTACATAATCAGAGAGCTCCTCAATGTCTCTTTTCATGTAGTCCAAGGAGGTACATCTCAGGTCGTTGACACCAGCGTGGACAATGACTGAGTCATACTTGTACCTGCTGTTGAGAGACCTGAGTGCTTGTGTTATGTGGCGGATTCTAGCGCCCGACAGGCAGCTTACTGTGACCTTCTCCTTACTCAGTCTGGTGAGCGGGACGTCAGTGTGTCTGACTATGGAGTCACCTATGACAAGTATGTTTGGTGTTGTATTTGGCCTTAAGGGCAGTGACTGCTTTGCACACTGATTTTGTTGTTTATGTGTTGTTTGTGTGGTGTATTGAGTTTGCAGTTGCTTGGGTGTCTGATGGTAAAAATACTCCTTTGAGCTATTCAAAAACACATTTTATTAAGATGTTTTGTCATTTATTTTACATTGTTAATTGTATTAGTACAATATGTAATTCCACGTTATTCTACATTAAACGCAATCTGGTTTTTATCTGACTTGTTTATGGTCCGTGGTGTTACACTGGAGGGACTGCCTGAACTGTCTTCACATGGTCGAGATTTTATTTACCATTAAGTTAGCACAGAGACACTAGCTGCTGCTCTGATTTTATCACTAGTATTTCAAAGTCGTGCGTTAATCCGTTCTTCAATCCATTGATGTATAATAATAGGTTCTACCACTAATGCTGTGTCTGTGCTTATGTCATCTTGCCTTCACACTACTACACCACATATCTTTCTTGAGAGGCTTAGTTAAAGTTGTTTAAGCATTTATGACAGAATGATTTTAGACTGAAAATATAATATTATGGTTGCTTTCATTGCAATATATGGTACTGAGTAAGCTGACAACTTTTTGGGGAAGTTTTTCCTCTTTTCTCCACTGTGGTGTGACTGTAGGATTGGTATATATAATTCAGCGGGGTTAGATGCATGCCTCTCAACGGATTTGTTCCCTCAGATTTAGCCTTGCTACTCCAAGATTTATGGTTTTCCTCATAAAGTTATATCTGTTTATGGGCACATGCACTATTATATACAAAAACTAAAGCTATACAAATATTCACTACCACTAACTCTATACGGTCTATTATATAAAGACCTTCTATTGTGAAGAGAAAAAAAGTGTTCCTCTTTTTGACACTCGGCTATGAAGTTTTAAAGCTAGTGTTATGATATTTTTTAACCTGAAGTTTGAAACGATTTGGTCTGGGGCACTTCAAGGGGCTTGTCCCTTCGAAAATAGATTTTTTGGTGTTTTTTTACTGTTTTAGAATCACCAGTTTTGATATTCATTTCTAGGAAACTGATTTGCTCAAGTATGATCAGATTGCTCATGGGTCAACCTTCTCAAGGTTCAAATGGCACATTATTCTAGAATGGGTCTTATAAGAGATTTGTACAATAACAGAACATCCTTCATTTTATATGGTACTTCCTGGTAATGCCTTGGCTATAGCTTTCCTACATAGCCGCCATGTGATTCAGATTATCATTCTTCACTGTATCAGCTCCTTTTCTTCTTTAGGCACAGTGAGATTTACTGCTCTCGTGTAGCACAGCCTCCAGATTCTTTCATATAAAACATTACTTTATGTTATGTGCCCCGCATATCTACATCCACCTAAAGCCCACCACAATTTTCTCGATCTCCCACCACTGATCCAGTCATACTCACATCTATAGAGAGACTCTTGTTACACATAATCTCACTAATGGATGCTAGAAATGACCAGTGATGTCTCCAGTAATTACTAGATAATGCAAACAGTTAGAGACTGGAGATAAATTGCTCATCATCATGAAATCCTTGGAGTATACAAACTAGATGAAACATTAAACATGGCTAAAAGCACTTAAGAAGCATCTGCAAACCAGGTTTGACCATCTATCATTAAAAATCCCTTGTTGCCTAAGCTTGAGTAGTAAAGGGTTCATCTCTGAATAAATCTAGATAAATCAGCCTGGTTCCTAATATACTGTATTGGCAACATCTTTTAGCCTGAGATCTACCTCCTCTCTCTCAAAACAGACAAGTCACTATCAGTCAGAGGTGATCCAGGTGAACACCTACTTTTTATTCCTCACATCTCAGACTCTTCTTTCCAAACAGCTTTCAATAAGGCACCAGGTTCGTATCCTTGCTGAAGTGCACATTCATAATGTTTTCTAAATGATCCCTATCCATCGTGATAGAAGCTTCATCACTGTACATGCCTTAGACTGATTTAATGAAATGTACCCAAAGAAAATCTAGCAGATTATCAACATGGAAAACACTGTCCTTCAGAGAGTGACAAATATTTTCTTCACTTTTCTATCACTTACCTTCCTCACTATCAAGATGAGGCTACCTGGATGGTTCTGCACCTGTAATGCTTCTTACGGAGAGAGATATTCCATTAATCATGCTATGTGCCTCAGTTAACTATTCCTTTAATCATGTGTTGTGCCTCAGCTAACTATTCCATTAATCATGCTTTGCGCCTCAGTCCTTCAGTTAATGAGGTGCTACATGCAGTTACCAACAGTTCAATCTATACTTCTGTCTACTCACCATAGTAGTGTTGGGTATAGCACATCAGGTCATGATGCATCATTACTGTTTATATATAAACCAGGCAATTGTAAAGCTAAAGCCAGCTACACTGAGATGAACGCCCCTGAATCACATACCTGAAAACTGATCTCATGATTAGGGTTCTGGCAACCAATGTTGACAAAGAACTTTCCATTGATCACCATGTATTCAATGTTGTAAGTCATTTTTCATCACATAGCTAATATTTAAAGCTAATTTATCCAGAACCAAGGATATGATCGTTCCACTATACTCAACACTCATTAGGCATATCATTGAGTATAATGCCCCTACTGCTATGTACTTCACAACTAGAATGACTACAACACTTTCTCAACAAAAAAACAAGGGCCTGAAATGTAAAAACTATGCAGACTGCCTTAAAGTCTTGTCCATCTTCTCAGTATCATACAGGCTACAGAAAGGTGACCTGTACCTCACGTGTATAGCTTCAACAGACCATGTTCTGTCAGACCTATTACACATTCACAAGTCCTATAATATAAATATTGCTCAAGGGATCTCAATCTCTTTTTCAGAATAAATAGACCATGTTGCAGGAATAGATATATATCACAGAGAATATCACTTCTATGGAACCAACGTCCATTCCATATAAACCAAAGTACTTCTCTTACACTATTCAAATGTAATTTGCAGAAATGGATGGATAAGCACAAATTTAAGTCAGATTTCTCACCCCTGTCCCTTATGGACAGGGTGTAAGTATCCCAACATATTATTGTTCAACCCGTTTTCTGGATTATTTGTATGTAAAATCAAAAGGATACAAACTACCATGAGAATGTAAGAATAGACTCCTTAAGATCCTCACAAATCAATAGCCTAGTAAGTACCTATGAACAATTGTATCTATCTGTAACAATGCCTGTGTCCCATGTCAAGGCAGACCTCCATGCTTCATACCCTCTCCTAAATTTCCATATGAAGTCTGAAGTTGCACTACAAGAAACAATGGACGTCCTCAGTGGGAGATGACAAATTATCTGATGTTAGTTATGCCTGGTAATCAACAGCCATCTTATCTAATACTTTAACTCCTACTCTAATCTCAGTCCTATCATGTCTTCCAGGAAGTCCTCATACCTCTCAGCTGTACCGAATTTCTCAGTATTTACTGCTTTTGGGGTTAAAACAATAGGGTGCCATGAATTCTGGAGGGACCTCTTTAATTTCTGATTTCTTTTTCCTTTTTGTTTTCATTTTTGATTCATGAGCTGATGTCATCACTCATCATCAGCATATCCCAGTGTGCCATTAATGTGTAAGTATGTGCATGATGATGTCACCCTCACGACTGTGCTGTACAGGTGCAAATAGTGCATGATGATGTCACCCTCACGACTGTGCTGTACAGGAGTAACTAGTGCATGATGATGTCAACCTCACAACTGTGCTGTACAGGTGAAACTAGTGCATGATGATGTCAAACTCACAACTGTGCTGTACAGGTGCAACTAGTGCATGATGATGTCAACCTCATGACTGTGCTGTACAGGTGCAACTAGTGCATGATGATGTCAACCTCACGACTGTGCTGTACAGGTGCAACTAGTGCATGATGATGTCAACCTCACGACTATGCTGTACAGGTGCAACTAGTGCATGATGATGTCAACCTCACGACTGTGCTGTACAGGTGCAACTAGTGCTGTCAACCTCACAACTGTGCTGTACAGGTGAAACTAGTGCATGATGACGTCAACCTCACGACTGTGCTGTACAGGTGCAACTAGTGCATGATGATGTCAACCTCACGACTGTGCTGTACAGGTGCAACTAGTGCATGATGATGTCAACCTCACAACTGTGCTGTACAGGTGCAACTAGTGCATGATGATGTCAGTCTCAAGACTGTGCTGTACAGGTGCAACTATGAGCATTCTGGGGGAGTGGGGAAGGTCTGAAGGTAACAGTATGGTTACTGTACTGTTTACTTAGATGCATGCACATTGTCTTGGGCATGGTGTTGAGCAGTTTTCGGTCTGAGGAGCAATCAAGTCACCCAGAACAGCGAACAAGTTGAGGAGGACGGAAGTGGAAGTCAAAGAATTGGACTCTGCTCCATCCAGTATACAAAAAAAACTAAAGAGAAGTTGTATGTTGAAGCTTTGCTTGTGTTGTGCACCTGTGTGGATTGTCAGTGTGCAGAATGGAGCTTCAACTGACAGCCAGAATGACTCATCATATCGAGTGCCTCCTTTATTTTACTGCAGGCTTGCCTTGGTTAAGTTAGTTTGGAGAGTCAAACAGTTGATAGGACTTGTGCTGTTTTTGTCAGTCTGTCATTCACTCTGGAGCTGTGACCATCACACAACTGCACTGTGACTGAGCACTCATGGAATTGGAATTATAGAAAAGGGTGATCAGATTCTCATCATCTTCTGACCAGAAAGCAAGCAGCCCACCACTCCGCAGACAGACAAATTCAGTTTGGCAGCAGGATGAGAAAATTATCATTTAGTTCTACCTCAATGGTCCCCAACGTAAGTAAAACTTTATTGAAAAATAAATTGAAAACAAAAAATGTCAGTCAATGTGCTCACTGGCAGTGGCACTGCTTGGCCTCTCAGTCATTGTACACACTGACATTGACTCTGCCAGGCCTCTCAGTCATTGTGCTCACTGGCAGTGGAACTGCCCAGCCTCTCATTGAGCTCACTGGCAGTGGCACTGCCAAGCCTATCAGTCATTGTGCTCACTGACAGTGGCACTGCCCAGCCTGTCAGTCATTGTGCTCATTGGCAGTGACACTGCCCAGCCTCTCAGCCACTGTGCTCACTGGCAGTGGAAATGCCCAGCCTATCAGTCATTGTGCTCACTGGCAGTGGCACTGCCCAGCCTGTCAGTCATTGTGCTCACTGGCAGTGGCACTGCCCAGCCTGTCAGACATTGTGCTCACTGGCCGTGGCACTGCCCAGCCTCTCAGTCATTGTGCTCACTGGCCGTGGCACTGCCCATCCTCTCAGTCATTGTGTTGACTGGCAGTGACACTGCCCAGCCTGTCAGTCATTGTACTCACTGGCAGTGGAAATGCCCAGCCTGTCAGTCATTGTGCTCACTGGCTGTGGCACTGCCCAGCCTGTCAGTCATTGTGCTCACTGGCAGTGGCACTGCCCAGCCTGTCAGATATTGTGCTCACTGGCAGTGGCACTGCCCAGCCTGTCAGTCATTGTGCTAACTGGCCATAGCACTGGCCAGCCTGTCAGTCATTGTGCTCACTGGCAGGGGCACTGCCCAGCCTGTCAGTCATTGTGCTCACTGGCAGTGACACTGCCCAGCCTGTCAGTCATTGTGCTCACTGGCCATGGCACTGCTCAGCCTGTCAGTCACTGTGCTCACTGGCAGTGGCACTGCCCAGCCTTTCTACTTACATTATTGTTTACAAATGAAAGAAACTTAAGCAACTAATGTTGTTATTGCCATATGGTATAGCTAAAGTAAAAAAAAATGGGAATATAGAGCCAGTATTGAAGGAAGGAAAATTAGCGGGTATTTGTGTATGATTGTGGAGATTTGAGTGCGCTAATATCAGGCCAGACAGCCAGTGTTACAGATTAGATGCATTCTATGTCACTAAAAATGAGAAGAACTGAAATTAGTTTTGCATGGTTGGGGTTTTGGGGAACAGCTGACCTATGGCATAGATATATCTACATATGAGAAAAAAGAAATCACATTCCTTATATTTAATTTGCCATTGCCTCCAATGTAAAAAGGCTTTTTTTTGGGACTGGTGTCTGTGTTTGCTCTTTAGCACAAGTAGTGGACCATACCACATGCTTTGAGATCTTGCTAGTGTTACCAGTGTGTTATTCTAGTGATGGAAGAGAATACCAAAGAGCACCTAGGTATCTTAAAAACAGATGCTCCTAGTTAGGGTTAAAAAGTATGGGGTGAATGCAAACAGAGAAACCATGAATTTTTAAAAGTTGAAACTTCATATTATTGTGACTGTGTGGGTGACAAAAAGAACAGTCTTTGGAATGTGTAGGAGAAGACAAAGGCTATGTTACTTGCATTCAGACTTCAGAACTGGTCTCAGATAAGGTCATATAAACTACAGCCATAATATAACTGCTTCAGGCTTGTTGTTTTATGTCTTGTGTTTAAATTCTTCTGCAGTCCTTAGCTTGTCTTCATTTGAATATGTTTGTTGCACACACTGGAAGCAGTATTGTCAGTTACTTACTTCTAGCTCTATCAAAAATAGGATTACTGTTTTTTTTTTTTTGTTTGTCTTTCTTATGTTTTGTGCTATTTTGTCTGTTTTTCAATTTGCGTTTGAATGTTGGTATCCTATAGTTCCACTGGAGTGGGCAGGGGTACTTTATTATGCATGTAAATCTTATGTTAATAAGCATACAGATTTTTGGCCAGCTGTACCTGTGGGTCTTTGTCCAGATTTTTGATGTTTCCAGGTTGAGAGATATGGAAGTCCTCCTTCATGCCTTCCCTATCTGACCCTCTCTTTTCAACCCATCTTCCCAGATTTTTCTACTCTGTAGGCAGAAGAGGATATTTGAAACAGTTCTTCAGTTTCATTCAGATCAAAAGAACACTTTTGAGATATCTTACCTCTGCTTCAGTGTTTTTAAATGTTTCTTGTCTGTCTAGAATTAGTATTGAATGAAAGTAGCACTTAAGCGCTTATCTTCTAAAAACTGAAAATTGTTCAGTTTATTATTTTGACATTTACTTGCAAACATTTTAAAATCTATATCCTTGTATAACTACTCACTTTTTGACATCCCTTTAAATGTCAGCAATTACACTGGTTGGAGAATGAAGTACCTCAGTCCAAAATGAAATATGTGGATATCCAAAAAAGAGGTATCAACTACGGCAAAGTGCTGATGATGTTACTGTCAACAAAACAGTAAGTGCTTTCGCTTCCTGCATGAACGCTTCTTCAGACTTGCCTTTCTTAAATGAGAGATACCTTTACTACATATGATCTTATTTCTTAAGAAATTATTAAGATTGATTAGCCCATATAGCATTAGCTCATTCTGTAAAATATTAAATCCCATTTCCTTAGCCCCTTTCTGTATCCACTGAAATTTTCTTTCCAGAGTGGTCCCATTTATTTGATCCTTCCGCAGTCATATCATTCTTATCAACGTTGGCAGTACCTGATTATCCAACATACCTTGTTCATTTGTTGGACAGAATTAATACCACAAGTATTCTCCCGTGAAAGATTTTTATAAAGCGAGTATAATCCTCTCCAGACCAGATTTCTGCCCCATATGAAATGAGAGAGAGCTTTTTCTCAAAATGATTCCAATAATGGTGTTATAGTCATATCACTAAGAGTTCTGTCCATTCTGTGTGGCACTTTACACCATCTCCTAACTTTTCTCTTGAGATAATCTATACATTGAGCTCATTTCTAACTTACTTCCACAAAGTACTATATAAATACATGCAGTCACTTCAAGCATTTGAACTTCCGTTCTGCATATATTTTTAGACTTTTTCTTTGACAGTACACCATCAATTCTGTATTTATGTGAAGATTATGCATCTTTACAAATCATTCCAGTAAGCCTTTCTATCATCAGATTGTCTCCTTTGAAGTGACCAACAACACTATGTCATAGGCAAATCCAGTGACAAATCATATGACATTTCTTACTTTTGATGCTTCCCTGCTGACCTCTAATAATATATTGAAGATGTTGTTGATGTATATTAGAAATACCCATAATACTAAAAGCCATTACTTTTATTGACACTAAATTTAGTTAGGAGATTGCCTTCATTTGAAATCTTAATCTAAGCCCAAATTGTGATATAAAATTAGCCTAATTAACTTTCTTGAAAATACCCTTTGTTTTTATTATGATCCACAATTTGTCTCAATTCAAATTATCAAGTTCTAGCTCTAAACAAGAGATAAAAAGTTAGGCATGAATCCTGATGTATTTTTCAACTATATACTGCAGTAAAAATGCACCCATCTATTGTTGACCTATTGGTCAAGTAATCAAATTGGCTTTGATTCGGAGGAGCATTTATATGATTTTTTTTTTAATTTTTCAAGAATATGGATGAAAATATTTTTTAAAGAGTTATACATAAGGGTAATAGTTTCTACATTTTGTTTGTCTAGTTTACCCATTTATGAAATGGAATTGTTATACCATCTGTCTATGAACTTAGCAACGCCTTTTTTGTGAACAATACTGAAACTGACCTGTTAGTAAGTTGGTTCATTCTTAGATATTTTGATAAATTTCAATACAGATGCCATTTCATCCTGTTGTTTTCCCCTTCCTTTGATCTTTGTATGCAATTTTTAAAGGTTTCTGAAGACATCTCAATAGCAAAGGGAACCAGCCATGTCTCTGTTTACCCCAAATGAGGAGATTAATCAGTCATGGAAAGCCGTATAGAGAAGAGTATTAACGCTCAGCTGAGGCAATAAAAACCATAAAGTGGAGGGCAGTGTTGGTTGCTTAAGGGGGGGGGGTCTTATAAAAAGGGGATACTGCTGCAGATTAAGGGGGGGCTTATAAAAAGGGGATACTACTGCAGACAAGAGTATGGCTGAATTTTGCACTGCAGTACCTGGTTATGTCAACTCTGCCTCACAGAGACTCTCTGCAATAGGAGCTATCCCTTGCATAGATGAATAAGATTGTGTGAAAATAATGTTGCATGAAAGATGCACACCTTTGTGATAGGGTCAGCTTCAGGCAAATGAACATAAAAGGACTCACACCTTTAGATAACCATTGCTAAGTAGGTAGATAGCAGCAGAATAGACAAGGCAGGCAGATGCTGGTGGAGCTGATGTTTGGTGGACAGATTTATTTGGAGGAGATACATAGGGATCAGAGACCTCCTAGACTAGTATCAGTTGAATCAGTAGCTGAATACAGATATCATGTAGGACAGAGGACAGGGGCATACTTATAGTGATGACTAGGCCTGCACATTTTAATGGTACCTGTCAATTTGTCATAATCAGTTTTTTTTGTACTACAGAAGTTACCAGCAAAATTAGCACTGAGGAGGTGTGAGGTGGCAGAGTACGATATCTGGATGTCTGATGGAACAATGATGCTTGAGATTCTGCATAGGAAGAGAAAATAAGGAGAAGCGAGAGGCGCTGGAGAATACGCGAAAATAGAAAATTAATATACATTTCAGAACAAAGTTACTATGAGCTTGTCTCCAGGCACTTTTAAAACTACACTGGTAATCAGAGGATCGGTTCATCGCTGAGACAAGAGTCAAATAAATATCTTTCACACCCACATAAAGACACAAAAATATAGCAAAATGCTTATCCCTTGATAAACTTCAGTGTAACAGAAGACACCATTCATTAGAATGAGCAGATAAGTTGCTTTTACCAGGTAGATTCTGGACAAGATCTGATGAGGTGTGATAGTGATTTGTTTAGTTTTGTTAGGAACATTGCTTACATGAAGAAAAGGTTGATGACAAGCAAGTTGACAGTGTAACAATGACAGAGCAGTGACACAAAGGTGACCCCTCTTTAAATGAGCACATACATGGGCTCCAATCTAGAAGTTATTTATAGAGTAGTAAGTTAAATCAACTTCACTAAATGCAAAGTCTTAAACTGGTTGACAAAAATTAATTTTAAAAACTAGAATTATTGCAGTACCAGTTATAAGTTATTGTATATTATTAATTTTACTGGCACTACATGATTAGAGTATTATTTTTAGTTGTTACTTTAAGGAAAATGATACATGTGACACCTGACTTCTTAAAACAATTATACACATTATCACTTACTGGCTGAAATAAAGATGATACAAGAAAAAAGTGAAGTGGCAGTGAAACAGAAAAAAGCATATAAATGAGAGAGGAGTACCAGTAAATTAATGGATGGCTGCAATAAATAAGGTACAAAAATCCTGAATGGATCTGTTAAAGAAACATGAATGAGAGAATAGTGCAGATAAATTAATTCACAGCTAAAAAAAGCAGAATAGAGAAATATTCAGGAAGTAAGCGTGAATGAGGGAAGACAGATGGTATATAAATAGATGTGTTTTGTCATTAACATGTTGTTATTGTATTTCAAAGCTTGTCATTCTGGATTTTTTGCAGTTAGAGTTTCATCTACTGCTATACATGTATATATGTATTACAGATTACATGTAATTGTATTACATCTCCCTATGCTCAGATGATTAAAAAGGCTGCTATTTGCAGACAAGCCTGAACTGGTATGGTAATGATAGTACAACCTGGTCCAAAGATAATCAAATCTGTATTAGGACCAGCATGGCACTGAGATACTCCATGCTAAAACCAGGCTGCCTCATTATGGGGTACAGTAGTCTTACACATGCACAGTGGTAGATCAGCTTGCCAAGTGGGCATGTGGCCAGTGTGGCTAATATCATTATTAAGGAAGGCTAGCATGGCACACAGAAAGTGCCACATAGATGCCCTTTCAGATAGGCTACAGAGGGACAGCAAATAATCAAGCCAAGCAAGTCCATCACTGAATTAGGAAGAAAACAGAGAAAGAGATAATAAAGTAGTAAAGGGGAATACAGCAAGCAGATACAGTCACAGAAGGGTAGCCAAACGTTATAACAAGTAGCTGGGCAGGGCAATCTTTTAATGAGAGCTAGAGGCCTCATTTTCAATATATTAAGCAGAAGAGTTAGGGAATAAGTATAGAGGAATATTTGATGAATGGGTAGAGAGAAAAGAACATGCAGCAGGTACAGACAGACAAACTTAATATGCATACACAGACAGGGTGGCATGCTTACAAAAGGTGAGAAGAAGAGTGGATGGACGAAGTCAGAAAAGGGCTGAAGGATTTCTGTTGGCATTTGTAGTCAATTCTCAAGATGGGAGGTGGAGACTCCTGTTCTGCGAGTGGCCTGGAGAAGTCTTCCATCATGTTCCAGCAACAGCTGCACAGGCTGGTGTCATTGAACATGCACCATCTGAATGACCAAAAATCTGCTGGCCACCAGGAATGACACAATGTTGGGGGGAAGGGACACCTGAATGTGAATATGCATGGGCCATGGCCAGATGCAAGAAGAGGCAAGACAGCAACACCCAGCCATCAGTCACTTCAATGGCTCCGACATGGACAAGCTGCTTCCCGTGGCCAGGAGATGTTTGGTCATGCAGATTGTGCATATTCAATGACACCAGCCTCTGCAGCTGTTGCTGGAACATGATGGAAGACTTCTCCAGGCCACTCGCAGAACAGGAGTCTCCACCTCCCATGTTGAGAAGTGACTGCAAAGGCCAATGGAAATCCTTCAAGGTCATCTTCAGCATGGTAGTCTTCATCCTCCTTCTGAGAGGTAGACCTGGACTCAGAGTGCCAAAAACTATCAGTTTGCTTATACTGAGGCATCTGCCACAATTCCACAATGAGACCTGCAGAAGGACGAGAAAAACAAAACAGATATATCACACATCCGATGACCCTTAAGCATTAGTCTGTCATACAAGATATATATGCACCCCACTGCCAGAAGAGCCACTCCCATGTCCTGTGACATCCTGCCATGCTCAGCTGTACTCCTCAATTACTGTGTAAGAAAGTATGCAAACCTCAGTATAGAGGTACAACAGGTAATCCTATAATGGGGGAAAATGTTTATGGTGCATGTCCAGCACTCTGTTTATACCCTTTCCTTCCTACTGCTGAAGCAACTCAGGGTGACACCACTGCAGGTCACTGTACTGATGTTGGCACTGCTCACCATAAAGGGTAATGCCACTGGCATCAATTATCATACTGCCAAGTTTGTGCCAGGCATCCACCTTGCACAAAAGACTAACATACCTCCCCAGCAGGTGTTCAGAAATTGTTCTGTGAAGGAAGAACAAGTTCTCTCTACCATACCAAGCAGGAAACCTGTAGCTGACAAATATGAAAAAGCTATGACCATTGCACAAGTCCACTTGAGGAGCAAAACAGTATCCTCCTGGATATAATTGTGCATTAGGACATCATGCAATCACACCATAATGTAGCAACAGGGTGGTACTATATCATTCTAGTGAAGACCCTCACTGCTATGGCTCTGCACCGTTTGTATGTATGAGCTTCCACAGAACTGTGCTGAGCATGGCTAGTGCTGGCTAGGCTAGTGAGCACAATGTGTTTTGAAGTACAAGACGCAAGGGACATGAATGCACCTATACATAGTAGTAAGCAGAGCAACACAGTGGTAGTCATGGCCATACATTGTAAGGGAGATTGTTAGCAGGGTGGACATTCCGTTACATGGGGCAATATGCAGACTTAGGAAGGGTTGTAGGCAGCCCATTCCCATAACAGTACTGTGTAAATGTCCAAGAACAGAATCTTGATAACCAGCTGTATAACCAGAGAAGCAAGCCCAATGGCCACAGGTAAATGACTTCCATGCCTTATACACTCATTCACTGACGTGTGTTATTCAGAGGGATACTGTGCTTGTCGTGAGCCCTAAGGAGAGGAAAAGGCTGAAAAAGTACACAAAAAAAAGGAGAATGAAGTTATAATGCAAGCCCTCTACATGCAAGCCTTCCATTTCATAAATAAAGACAACAAACATAAGATGTACTAGGAATGAATGTGACAGGCACTGAGAATGTCATTGCGAATATACATGTCATGGATCTATCCCAGGATGCAATATTCCTATCAGTTGTCTATGTATCCTCCCAACCACCTGTACAATTGATGACGGCTATGCTATGCCTGTTCCCTAACCTGCATAAATAAGGTTATGTTTGATCCACAACATGGCCAGTCTGCACTGTCTAGCATAGACTGAATGTGATAATGCATGTATCATTTTATTCTAGGTTGTCTTTGTTACTGCCCATAGCTGAAGACTTGACACCAGCTCTTCTCAAGTGCTGTGATGTACTGCAGCCGGTTCCACTTCTCATGTGAAACCATTCCTCCATTCTTATCATTGGTCTCTACAGCCTCTTCTTCCACTCCTGGTTCTACTGCTGTGCTGGGCTCTCTTGTAACCTTTCCCTGCTGCTGCAGTTGTTTATCAAGAGCCAAGTTAAGCAGCATGACATACACCTCAGAAAATCGCTGCAGCATTCTGGTACCTATTACTGCACCCACCTGAAGTATCCAGATCACTGCAGCATCCTGGTACCTACTATTGCACCCCACCGGAAGTATCCAGATCACTGCAGCATTCTGGTACCTATTACTGCACCCCACCTGAAGTATCCAGATCGCTGCAGCATTCTGGTACCTATTACTGCACCCACCTGAAGTATCCAGATCGCTGCAGCATTCTGGTACCTATTACTGTACCCACCTGAAGTATCCAGATCGCTGCAGCATTCTGGTACCTATTACTGTACCCACCTGAAGTATCCAGATCGCTGCAGCATTCTGGTACCTATTACTGCACCCACCTGAAGTATCCAGATCGCTGCAGCATTCTGGTACCTATTACTGCACCCCACCTGAAGTATCCAGATCACTGCAGCATTCTGGTACCTATTACTGCACCCACCTGAAGTATCCAGATCGCTGCAGCATTCTGGTACCTATTACTGCACCCACCTGAAGTATCCAGATCGCTGCAGCATTCTGGTACCTATTACTGCACCCCACCTGAAGTATCCAGATCACTGCAGCATTCTGGTACATATTGCTGCATCCACCTGAAGTATCCAGATCGCTGCAGCATTCTGGTACCTATTACTGCACCCACCTGAAGTATCCAGATCGCTGCAACATTCTGGTACCTATTACTGCACCCTGCCTGAAGTATCCAGATCACTGCAGCATTCTGGTACATATTACTGCTTCCCACCTGAAGTATCCAGATCGCTGCAGCATTCTGGTACATATTACTGCACCCCACCTGAAGTATCCAGATCGCTGCAGCATTCTGGTATCTATTACTGTGCCCACCTGAAGTATCCAGATCGCTGCAGCATTCTGGTACCTATTACTGCACCCCACTTGAAGTATCCAGATCGCTGCAGCATTCTGGTACATATTGTTGCACCCACCTGAAGTATCCAGATTGCTGCAGCATTCTGGTACCTATTACTGCACCCACCTGAAGTATCCAGATCACTGCAGCATTCTGGTACATATTACTGCACCCCACCTGAAGTATCCAGATCGCTGCAGCATTCTGGTACATATTACTGCACCCCACCTGAAGTATCCAGATCGCTGCAGCATTCTGGTACCTATTACTGCACCCATCTGAAGTATCCAGATCGCTGCAGCATTCTGGTACCTATTACTGCACCCCACTTGAAGTATCCGGATCACTGCAGCATTCTGGTACATATTGCTGCACCCACCTGAAGTATCCAGATCGCTGCAGCATTCTGGTACCTATTACTGCACCCACCTGAACTATCCAGATCACTGCAGCATTCTGGTACCTATTACTGCACCCTGCCTGAAGTATCCAGATCGCTGCAGCATTCTGGTACCTATTACTGCACCCACCTGAAGTATCCAGATCGCTGCAGCATTCTGGTACCTATTACTGTACCCTGCCTGAAGTATCCAGGCAGTAGAGCCATCCTGTCAGTCGTCCATACAATTGTTTGATGATGTTATTAATTCCTGCATGGGTGCCGTTCTATACTATCTCCATCAGTGTCTATGGCTGATTGATGAGGATCATTATACATGGTTTAAAGGCATATTGAACATCACCTGCAACATGCAACAGTCACACCATTATGTGTAGTCTGCACAATGCTAGCATGCTTGGCATATATGCTGCCCTATGTAACCCTCCTATGTGAGCATCTACAAATTAGATGACCCTGTGGGAAATTAATGCCCACACAGACAGGTGATACAAGTCACATATGTGCCACGTGTGTGTGAATCATAGGCACTGTCAGGGTGGTACATGGGCATACAATAAATAATGCCTTTGGCATTACCCACCATGTTTCTTTTGTTATATCTCAGTCCCTTTAGACCAGGCAGGGCCTTAATGGCAATGTGTGCACAGTCGGTGGTTACCAGAATTTCAACAAACTGAGCAATGCTGTAATATACCTTTATACTAGTGGTTCTATCATCTGCAGTCCTGGGGAACCAAATATGTTTACCATGACTGCACAATAAACATAAAGCTTGTGAATGTGGTATAGATTATTAACTGTATAATAGTCTCCTTTCATCTCTTTTATGTGGGATTGTGTGTGTGTGTGTGTGTATTGTTCACAGTATTTCAATTCTTCATTCTTAAATATTCTTTAGATACTATAGGTTGTAATACCATGATTTAAAATAATTGTGGCAAAAGTCAGAAGTGCAATAAACTTTAACTTTCATTGAACAAATACAATCAACCAAAACTGACAAGCTATACACTATATAAAACATCAAGTAAACAACTGAGAAATAGAGGTGTATACACTTTTAGGGAAAAATGTAATGTATTTGTATTATCGATGACTGCTAATTATTATCCCTCCCAGCATGAACTGGACCCCATTTTCCCAAGATAGGTAACTGCCAATCTCAGAATGCATAATTTAGGCAGCCATCAAAGCTGCTCTGTTATTAGGCCCTATTCCCTTCCTTTACAAGCTGCGTGCTTGGTAACATATGTCAAGATGTGCTGCACCTTTTTCTGAGTGCCTCATAGAAGGGTACCTTATACATGACCTTGCATGGACTAAATACACAGCCCTTCTATTGCTGCCTGTAAGAGGGTCTATATTAGATGAATGAATGCTTAAAATGTTGAGTATGACATGCTCAACAGCTTTTAAGCGAATGTTCATCTAAGCGAAACCCCAGAATGTTGAAACAATGAGTTTCGAAAAGTTATAGTTGGCCAGCCGTCAGGAAACCAATGGCTCACAGCTAAAATGTACTGTACACCATTAACCCCCTCCCCAAAAAAACAACAAAAACAAATCAACAAAAAAAAATAAAGTGGGGGGCTTCACGCCCTGCACCTCCACACACCCCCTACTTAAATATACCAAGTCCGAGATTGCACCACAGTGGAGGACTGTCAACATTACACAGGGTGAATGACGAGACCGCACCACAGTGGAGGACTGTAAGAACGGCTAGACAGGGTGAACGTTCTGACTACAGCTGTTGGCTTCCTGATGACTGGCCAACTATAACTTTTTGAAAGTCCTTGTTTCGACATACTAGGGTTTTGCTTAGGTGAACATTCGCTTAAAAGCTGTCGAGCATGTCGTACTCGACATTTTAAGCATTCATTCATCTAATAGGGAACCCTTTAAGACACCTTTTCCTCCAATGAGGATCAGCTGTGGAGGGAGTCAGACCACCTCCCTCACCCCAGGATGGGTAAGATGGCATTACCCACTTACTCCAGTCCTCCTCTGTTCAACTCCCTAGCCCCTGAATCCTAAGTGTGCTTGGGTCATCTGTGTCATAGCCAGGTCTTATTCCCTCTGTGTCATGGATCTATATGTTATAAGTGAAATTCTTTTTCTATGGATAAACATATTTTATTATACTCCATATTGTATTAAATTGTTTTTACTGCTGTCTAAAGAACCAAAAGTTTTGATTAAAATAAGCTATCTATCAAATTTTGGGGGTGCAAAGCACTTTTTATACTATGTAAGCTGCAAGAATGTGTGCCTCCTACCACCTCTGGCTGATCTGAGTTGGCTCATAGAGAGGTCTGCAGTTTGGGCACAACCTCAGAAATTTTAAGTTACAGGTAAGAATCAGCATAACTTTTAATCCCTCATATCACCGGTAGCAGTATGTATGAGCCTGCATCAGTGCATGTTTAGTCAAATAATTACATAATAAGCTAATTTGGAGAATAACATATCTTTCTGGCCTTACATCCCATATTTCACCCCCTATATATGTTATAACCCTAAATTAATAAGTTAAATTATTTGGATTACACCTGCACCCTGCTGACAATCTCCCCCTCCATCTCACCATGACTACACACACACACACACACACACACACACACACACACACACACACACACGCACGCACGCACACGCATGCACACACACACACATGCACATAAGCACATACACACACACACACACACACACACACACACACACACCCACATGCATACACACACACATATACACACATACACAAATGCACTCACATGCACACATACACATACTCACACACACATGCTCATACATACACATACATACACACACGCATGCACACACACAAAAACACAAATGCAAAAACATGAACACACAAACACGCATGCACATATACTGTACAAACACACACATATGCATATACAAATGCACCCACTCATCTTTGATAGCTAACAACAAAAAATGAATAATACATTTGGTCAATACTTTATAAAAAATATTGATTTATACAACAGTGATTATTTGTACAGTAGTATAACTAAGTAAAGGTGTAAAACACATTTATGCACTCCAGTTGTAAAACTGATGCCAAAGTCAAAACAGGGGCAGCTGTATTTTTGTATCATCATAAAAACTTGTGTACAGAGTCAAACACTTCTTATTTCCTCCTAGTTAAAGTTACTTTAACTTCACTTCAATAGCCCTGTCTTACTGCGTACAACATTATAGAGGGTATCCACATAACTAGCTTAATAAGAATACAACACAACCAGACCTACCTAAGATAGCATGATAACATTTAGCTTTACTTTGCAAAAATGCACTAATATAAGGCATACAAAATTCGTTATCTGTAAATAGCACGACTAACTGTTGTATTTAATACTTAATTCAAAAATATATACATGAACTCCAAGGAAGAATGTGCTTTTTACTCACTTCGGGTAAAGTTAGACACAAGATAGCCTGTTAATCTTGTGAAATTATTACAGCCTCAAATCCATTGCCATTAATATTTTGAAATATTTCCAGTTTAAATTTTACAAAATTATGTGATTATTTTAAACTACACAAATATAAGAAAAGGCACCCAGAATCTGTTTTCAGTCTAGAATCAAAAGAAAGTCCTGTACTGGTGTTTAAAGAATCTTGAAAAAATAGATGATAAACACATTTTTTAATGAAAGTCACACATAAACATGTGCATGTGACAGCTGTCCACATTTAAGCCAGGATTCAAAAAGTTTACTGCTAGTAGTCAGCCCTTTTTATTGATAGCAGTAGCAGTTTTTGAGTCATAGACAGCTCTACTATGGTGCTTATATCAAAGAGATGCAGCACCACGGCGACTGTCTCTTTGGCCTACCACAAATGTAAACAAGGCATTCTAGGGGAGCAGGACATGATAATTAGTTGTGTGCTCTTCCCCCAGAAATGCCAGTGGTAAGTGTTTTGCACAACAGAGAGATTCATAGAACCACTTGGCTGCAGAAACCCTTTCTTCCAACTGTGGTATTTAACTCAGTCAAAAGCTCACATTCACCCATTACTAGCAAGACCACTTTGGGGGTAAGTGCAATGGAGTTTAGCAGAAAGATAGTGTTGGGTGGTTGTATGTGTGCATGTTTGTGACAGCATGTGTGAGTGCATGTAGAGGTGTGTGTGTGTGTGTGTGTGTGTGTGTGTGTGTGTGTGTGTGTGTGTGTGTGTGTGTGTGTGTGTGTGTGTGGGTGTGTGTCTCAATGGGTGGTCAAAGTAAGAGGAGTTAGTTGGGTGATAGGTAGTCTAGGTGTGTGTCTGTCTGTCTCACTAGATGGTTACAGTAAGAGGAATTAGGTGATAAGTAGGCTAGGTGTTTGTGTATGATTGAATAGGTGAGTGAGTCCATGACTGTGATCAGGCAGGGATTGTTCATTGCACAGTGAATTAGTGTGTGTGTGTGTGTGTGTGTGTGTGTGTGTGTGTGTGTGTGTGTGTGTGTGTGTGTGTGTGTGTGTGTGTGTGTGCCCGCGCGCGCATGTGCATTGGGCTGACTATGGAAGTGTGTGTGTATGTGTGTTTGTGTTTGGATGAATTTGTAAATCTGTATGTGCATGTGTGTGGGGGGTGCTGGCTACCATACCTCTAAACTCCCCCTGGTCAGCTAGCAATTCCTGAAATACTGGGTGGGGATGCTAGACACCAGGGACACACTTTGATTATTCTCTCACTTAAAAAGTTAATAAAATCAGGTGTGGTGGGGGACACTCCTTATTAACAACCTAATCAACTTACAAAGTTAATATTCTAAAGCTTTGCAGTATGAAGCATATTGGAGAGAAAATATGAAACTCTAATATCTGACATTATTGACTGACTGTATTTGTCCATGACATATGAGGGCCATGTTCAAGGCGTCTGGATAAAACTGGGGTTATAATAACAAGAGGGGAGCTTTGAGCAGCCTATCTGTCCCTGGTGGAGTGGTTTCAGCCCAAAAATTGTTAGTTTATTGTCCATTTTGGGCTAATTTCTATCTCTTTCATTTCCCTGCTATAAATACCGCATTTGACCGGTTTTGCACGCCAGGCAGCGCCGACTAGCTAGGGTATAACTATTCCTGACTCCACAAAGTCTCCACTTCAATTTTTCCCTTGGAACTAGATAAAATTTCAACTTTAGCACTCAAGCCATTTATTTCTCAGCCCAGCACTTGCTCAAAACTCATAGCTAGCATGTATAAACCCTAGCACTAGACCCTCCTATACTGTACAGAAGGACAAGGCTCTCTAGTCAACGTTACCAGCCATTCAGTAAAACAGTTCACTGTACCTATCCAGGCATGTCCAAAGGGCAGTTTCAGGTGTACTCTCCAGTCCAACTGGTGAATTTGGGCATTTTGAGGCAATGTTACAACTGCCTCATGTACACAGACAACCCTCTCCTCCTACCACCAAACACTAATACATGCGAGAGATGCAATTATACAGCCAAACTGGAGGCTGAGCTCTCTCAACCCAAGGCTGGATCAGACAGTCAAGAGGAGAAGGGAAATACTTGCATCACACCACCAGTCTCACATAGACCCATTAAACCAGCACCGGCAAAAAACACACATAAATATACAAAAACATACTCGGAGGCTCTAAATAAAAATCTGCAAAAGCAACAGAGACCTCCAAAGCAGACATCTAAGCAACCTCCACCACCCCCCAACACAAATCATGAAACACATTCTTCACAAAACCAGTGTGCCATGCAATCACAGCCCTTAAGGCAAAATAACATACCCAACATACTAGTAATAGGCGACTCTGTAGTCAGGCACACTGATGTCCCACTCACTAGGCTGAATAAGAAGAAGGTTACTGGTAGCTGCCTTTTGGGTGCCAGGATCCGCCACATAACACAAGCACTCAGGTCACTCCAGAACAAGTACAAATATGACTCTGTCATTGTCCATGTTGGTGTGAATGACCTGAGCCGTACCTCCCTGGACTACATGAAAAGAGACATGGAAGAGCTCTCTGATCTTTTAGCCCAGGCCGGTATGACCCTGACCCCGAGTAGCATCCTGCCCACACCAAAAATGATACCACAGTATAAAGAAAAAATTATCAATTTCAACAACTGGCTAAGTTTCTGGTGTCATTCAAAGGGGATCCAGTGTCTGTCCGCCTGGGATGACATGCTCGACAAGCCATGCTGTTTCGCTAGAGATGGCTTGCACCTGTCACCCTTAGGCTTTTGAATACTGGCCAAGGCTCTTGCCACCCACATAGTGCCTTTTTTAGGCAAGGCTCAAAAGACAAACCCACTGCCATAAATAGCACAAGTAACAAAAAGCTGAGGGTAATGCTACTCAATGCCAAAAGTCTAAGCTTCAAAATGCATGCACTTGAGACACTCCTCAGTATGGAGAAAATCAATATATGTGCAGTAACATAAACCTGTTTTAAGGTTCCAGAGAGCACCACAGCACTACCAGGCTACAACTCATACCATATATTTCGGCCAAAGAACCCCGGCCGAAATACAAAAGGCAGGGGCGTATCCATATTCATCAAGGATACCCATACCTCCAGGTTAGTGGCACAGCACGATGCTTCAGAGATCATCCACATGGAACTAACAATGGGCAAAACTGCAATTCAAATTGTAGCTTGCTACAGATCACCCACCATGTCCCAGGACCCCCATTCCGCATTTCTGGAAACACTGGGAAATATAAAGGTCCTACCAAACACCCTAATATTGGGTGATTTCAATTACGCAAACATTAATTTGGAGAACCACTCAAGTACTAACTCCCTTGCCCAACATTTCCTAGAATTTATAAACTCGAACACCCTGGATCAACTGGTCAATACTCCCACCAGTGGTGACAACATATTGGACCTGGTCATCCCCAGCATGGGTGACCGGTGCTCCACACCGGAGGTCAACCCCTCACTGGTTAGATCTGACCATAAACAAATCACTTTGGATATCCACATTCCGCCCCCAACCCGGACAAGGAAACCACCATGAAAAACTTTTCAAAAGCAAACTTCACGTTACTTAAGACTGAGGTGGAAAGTTTCAAAGCACCCATGCTAAAGGATAACATTGTCCAAGCTGCAAAATCCGGTACTAATGCATTCTATGGGCACCTACAAGAATGCATGGATCGTGCTATCCCAAGCAAAATCAAGACTCACTCCTCTAGGAAAAGGAAACCAGCCTGGTGGACTCCTGCCATAAACAAGCTATACAATAGAAGGAGGAAACTAGTACAGAAAAGAGTAAAATCCGAAGAAGGGAAGACATCCCTGATCAGTATCAGCAAGAAACTACGATCCCTCATAAAATCATCCAAGGCGAGTTTCGAAAGAAAAATAGCCAAGGACTCCAAAGATAACCACAAGGCATTCTTTAGGCATGTCAAAAATCTAAGTAGCAATGCTCAGATCTGCTATGAGTTAGTGCAGAATGGTACAAAATACACTGAACCGACTAATATTGCCAACATCCTGGCAGACAGGTTCAGCGCAAACTTCACCCCCCTCTCAACCCCAAAAGGGCCCATAACAATACCAGAAAAATGTAGAACTCCTGAAATCACAGACACTCAGGTTAAAACAGCCCTCTCCAAAGCCAAAAACACAGCATCAATGGGACCGGATGGTGTCCCAGGCTGCGTCCTACACGAGCTCAAAGACAAACTAACCCCTCACCTAAACACACTGTTCACGCTCAGCCTCTCCACAGGTTATGTACCCATAGAGTGGTGCACAGCAACAGTTATTCCACTCCACAAAGGTGGAGCCACAACAGACTCTGGAAACTATCGCCCTATAAGCCTGACTAGTTTGGTCTGCAAGGCTATGGAGCACATCATCGTGGAACTCATTAACAGAGACATTGAGAACCTCCAAACACTGGACCCTACCCAGTTCGACTTTGTTAAGGGCAGCTCATGCCTCCTAAACCTGGTGGACTTCTTTGAGACAGTTATCAAGGCTACAGACGAGGAAAGGTGGTCCACACAGCCTACCTAGACCTTGCTAAAACCTTCGACACCATTCCCCATTCTGGTATTATAGACAAGCTCACCAGCCTGAACATAAACCCCTACATCACAAGATGGGTTGCCAACTGGCTCATGGACAGAACCCACATAGTAAGAGTTGCGGGAGCTAGGTCTGACTCTAAACCAGTTACAAGTGGCATTCCCCAGGGCTCAGTCCTAGGACCTCTCCTGTTTGGCATATACTTCTCAGAGGTACAGGCAAGCACAGGAGGATTATGGCTGACCAAGTTCACAGATGACTGCAAACTAGGGGCTATAACTGACTCTCTGGCTGACACAGACATCCTCCAAAAGGGTCTCACTGAGACGGACACCTGGTGTCAAAATCATGGCCTCAAGCTAAATGCCAAAAAGTGCATAGTCATCCCCTTTGGAAAAAACAAAGTACCCACAGACTACCACATAGGTGGTAGTCCCCTAAATATGGAAGACGCAATAAGGGATCTGGGGACCCAAGTAGACAGTAAACTCTCCTTTGATAATCACATTGCCAAAGTGGTTAGAAAATCCTTCTACATGGCACACCTTATCACAAAAGGGTTCGCATCCAGATCAAAAGAGGTCATTGTGCCCCTCTACTCATCACTCATCAGACCCATCATAGAGTACTACGCCCCATTTGGAATGTATCTTACAAGACACCTGCAACAGCTGGAAAGACCACAGGAGTACCTCACCAAGAGGATCACTAGCCTCAAACAGATGCCCTATGCAGCTCGACTGAAGAAACCCCAGCTGTACTCGGTTGCATACTGCCTACTCAGAGGTGATCTCTGCCTGACATACAAGGCCATGTCCAACCCAGAACTGATGGACATGCTCTACGTAAAGAAAAGCTTATCCCCTCGAGCCACTCATTCTATTGATCTAAACCTCACTACAACAATAAATAGGGCGTGCTGGAGGGATAGATTCCTGTCACAGAGACTTCCCATGCTTTGGAACAAGATTCTAATCTACATTAGGCAGAGCTCCTCGCTAACACTCTTCAAGAGAAACCTTGACAAGTGAATGGGAAACAGAAAGTTTACCCGGGGATCACTTTAGTGGGTCTGCTGGACAGAGGCACAGGGAACTAATTTAAGGGGGTGGCGAAAGCCAACACATTCTGGCTAGGATTATGAATGCCTTCGGGCAGATAGCCTAGTACCTACCTATGAACCTAATAGAAAACACCAGAAAATTTTACTACATATTACTCTAATCCACTTAAACAATGACTAGAGCAACAGATCTTGCATACAGATGTATTTACTGAACAATAAGAAAGAAATTCAAATGTCTGGCATTGCTGAATGACTAACATGTGTGTGTATGTGTTGGTGGGATCCCTATGTTAACCTGATGCACTGGCCATCAGCAGTGGTTATCACAACGGTTACAGAAAAGGGTGTATTAATGCTTACGCTAATCATCATGCAATTCAGAAACATGCAAATATTCTGCTAATGAGGTCTTTCCTCACTGTGTCTAATCTGTCTTTCAGTCACTGATTTCCACAATTAGGCTGACAGACATTTTAAGCCATAGCCTTACCTCTCGAGGCCAGGCCTGTTTCTGACTCCTGCTGGCCTTGCAGTCCTTAATAAATGGGGTGCAGTTAATCACAGATAAAAGCAGTGATTACCATAATCCAAAGCTGAAATATCTGCATGTCACTGAAAATAACTTTTTGATGGCTGTCTCCTTTGGTTGTAGCTTTGCCCAGCACAGACAAACTCAGCTTAGCCCTTGTATAACTTATTAGTTATGTTTATTTTCCATTTTCCAGTAAAATACTTGGCAGAAAAAATAATGACCCTTTCTGTTGTGATACTTGAGCCTTGAATAGTACCATCCACAACTTCATGCAGTGACTAGATTCCTGCTTTTATGTATATATTCTGTATATGTTACTATATTTACTATCTGTAACACTGTTTCTGCTTCTGTACTAATTAATGTTTATATTTTTTCTGTATCTCGTTGGAGCTTTTCTCCCCGGGCCTCCACTGAAAATGGGCTCTTTTAGGCCCAGTGGACTTATCCCGGTAAACAAATGCAATAAATAAATAAATAAATAAGAATCCAAGACTCATGCATATCCAAGTAATACATTGATGCTGGGCATTTCCTAACATGAGAATGATGCTGTTTAAAGGCAGGGTATTATATAATATGCATTGCAAATGTTGTAATAGTAAATTGGAGTAAATATGCAGTGATACACACAGACAGACAGAGACACACAAACACAAACACACACACACACACACACACACACACACACACACACACACACACACACACACAAAGATGCACATTCACATACATGGGGAGAAGTTTGATATCTATGTTTTATTGTTATACAGATGTGTCTAGATTTTAAAACTGCAATGCTTAAAATAGTTTACTTATAATAAATGTAATTACAAAAGAGCATCTCTCTCGCTCTCTCTCACTGTTTCCATTTATATCAGCCTGAGAAACATCTGATGGATTTTATTGAATAACCAAAATTCCCTGTTGGGAAATCAGCTGGTGGAATTAGAAAGGACGATTTAATTGTTGTTTGGAGTTGTAAAATTCATGACTTCTGATATGCTGTTAAGGTGAAACAAAAGCACAGCTTGGATAATTTCTAATCATCAGTATTGATTCAGGCATGTGACCACTTAAAATGGAGTCCAAAGATCTTTTTAAAGATAAGCACAGTGATGAGTCAATGGCTAAATATAATGGATGCTGAAATTAGAACATTTATGATACAGCCAGAAAAAAGAGAACATCCAAATAGAAAAAATAAAATGATAATGAGGAAGCAACAGTGAAACTGTCAAAGAAGACTGATCGTGAGCGACCTGGAAAGAGAAAGAAATAATAGGAGGTGCTAAGAGCAGTGGGACGGACATGACAAGAGGACAAAAGTGACAGCTGACAAGACCGTTATAAGGAGACTATGAAAGCTGATATCAACGGCTGGCAGAAAAGACAGCTGAGAAACAAATGAAATGAGAGGGAAGCAGAGTTTGTGTTATGCCATAGATACAGGCAATTGTTAAGGAGCCAGGTTTTGGCTCCAGTTTTAAAATAATGCTGGTCCAGGAGTCTGTACATAACAAAAATAAATAAAAAAACAGGTGTTCCAACAAACTCGTTGTGATACAACATATCGTAGTGCCTTTCTGCCACAAGTCAATGTATTACACAATGCAAAAATAACAGGCAAATGCATAGATATTTTAATCATGAGTCCGCCAATCACCTTGAAAGTGCAGGTCTGAAGAAATGCATAGAGCATTTTTCACATATAAGGCATATGCAGGTTTATTAACTGGGGCAGTTAAATGTATTTATTTATTTAGTTATTTATTTACATTTGTTTACTGGGAAAGTCTGAATGGGCCAGGAGCCCATTTTCCGCAGATGTCCAGGGAGAAAAGCTCCACAGAAATATAAGCAAAATACAATAATTAGATCATACAATACTATACATACAGTAAGATGGAGAAAACATGTCATCCAGTTAGTCTATACAAAGTACAGTTTTCTGGTAGATACAGGTTCAATAAGAAAAACACACAAGCATTTTAGTGACGATCACTGTGAGAAAAATAAAATTAATACTGTGGACATATTAAATAATAGTTATGAACAAATTATATTTCCTTAATATATATTTTTTGAATAGCAATAAACACTGACGAGAGGGAGAAAATGAGGTAAGGAATGGACAGTGTGTTGAGAGAGTTATAGATATCTTGTCAGTCAGATCTGACACAGGAACAATCACAGTTCTTGGACAGATGTTCAAATATTAATTGTTTAAAACTGGTAGATTCCGGTGTGTTTTGGAGGTTGTGGGGTACAGAGTTCCATAATTTGGCTATTTGATTTGAGAACAGGGTTTTACCGTGAGTGCTGTTAGCTTTGTTTACTGTGACAAAGTTTCTGTCTGCAGATCTTAGACTTCGAGGGCATTTCAAACACAGTCCCAGAATTATAAAAGAAAGAGAGATGGCAAGTTTAACAAAAAAAAAAAAAAAAATTTGAGTCTCCATCAGCAATACGTACACAAAACATAATGTGATAGTCTGGTTATACTGTACTCACACTAAAAGGTTCCCTGTTCCTTGGAGATGGATCCCAAGCAGTTTTCTTATATCGCCTGACAATAAACTACACTGAGTTCGGAAGACATTCCATATGAGAAAATGCATGATGACTTTCAATGTTGGGTTAGATTTTATTAAATTTCTTTGTAAATCTAATTCTATTGCTTACTCAAAAACATAGCCATTTAGCAAACATCTAAGTCCTCCACACTTCTCACTAGCAGATTAATAATATGAAAACTCTAGCAAGTTCTAGAACAGCTTTATATCTGGCACCCACATTACTAAATGTGTGACATTGTTTTACTCTAGAGCTGTTTAATAAGGTTATTCCTAACACAGTCATTTTCATATAGTTGCTTCTGTTCAATACGCTTGAACTGACTTTCCTACACAACTTTATTTTTTATGTCAGCATATGTTAAGTCATCTGAGCTACTTAGTCTCTCCCAGTCCTGTCCACCCCCAATATGTAGATTAAATGCTGTTTGTACAGGATCTGGGGAAAAATGATCTTCAAAGAGAAACCATTTTAGCTGTATTTTTTTCTGTCCTGTGTATGTTCTTAAAATGACACCTTCGGAATCAAACACAAGAAAGGTGGTTAAACCAATTACCCTTACATAAAGATAATTTTTTTACTAATTTCAACTGTCCCATTAATAAATAAAACATAACTTGATATTCTAGGTTGACAGCCCCACAAGCATTCATTATGAATATAAAATGCAGTCAGATATTACAAAGAAATACAAAAATATAAGAAAATATAATAAAATCCCTCTTTAAGAAAATGCAAAAAAAAAAAATATATATATATATATATATATATAGATAGATATTTTGATTTTTTTTTTAAGTTTCATATGAATTAGTTCTGAGAAAAGTTGTGCTGATGAATAATCATATACACATCAAAAATAATCATGTCTGAGACTTCCAAGATGGCTGCACATTGGGTAACAGCTTAATTTCAGCTCTCCCAGTGTGAACACAGAAACTCAGAAGAGGCAGCCAGTAAAAGTTCAGTAACTGGCTAGTAAGTACACTGTCTGGATGGCATCAAAAATAAAATTCAGAGAACCTGAAAGAAAATACGTCACAAATGGTGAGGAAATAAAGCACTGAATGGGAAGAATTCTACAGCTGTTCAGCAAAAAGCAGTGCAAGCTCCAGCTTTGGTGCAAGACATGACTTCCAGTAACCTACAGGAAAAATAAGTCAAATGTACTCAGAGCTGAATAAAATAAACAAAACACTGATGGAGTATATCAACTCAAATAACAAAAGGCTGGACAATGGATGAAGTTTTAAAAAGATATTCAGATGAGGCGATAAAACTTCAAAAATCAGAGGTCAAAAATGAAGAAAAGGCTGGCTGAATATGAGGCTGCTCAAGAAGAGATGTTTCAAAAAATAATAGAATTAGAGAACAAAGGATGTAGGGAAAACCTGAGATTTTCTGCTGTACCAGAGAAGTTGGAAGGAACAGACTGTATTTATTTTAAAGCACAAATAAACAACTTGACTGTTGTTCCACAGCAGGAATTGTTAATTGAAATGGCACATTATGTGTATGCTCCAAACCTGGCCATGAGGAAGTAACATAGACCTTTAATAGTAAAGATGCAATCCTACCAGCAGAAGGAATTGATTCTGACAAAACTGTGGGAGACACTAAGAGTATTTGTGGAAAATGATTACTCACTCTATACCAGACAGAAGAGGAGTACATTTATTCCACTAATCAGGGAATGTAGAGAAGCAGGCATGGGATTCAATCTGCTGTACCAGGCTATTTTCAGAATATTCTTTCCTAGAGGGACACAATCATTTTTTGATGTAGAACATTCTAAGGAGGAAATACAAAAATTTGTCCACCAAAAAGTAAGTTATGAAACAGAAGGAGATTCTGCTTTTTGTTCTTCTGTTAATAAAGATCAACAGAGAGACTGTGCCAGTGAAACCTTTTCCAGTGTTTTAGTGGGAAATGTTTGAGAGAGACAGAAAAAAAAGAAGTTATGTACTTACCATAACGTTCCTTGTGAGTTGTTCATCTCACCTTCATTCTTACTGATGGGTTCGGAGCTGATCCATCAGCTCGGAGTCGGCCTACTACAAAGCTCGAGGTCTTCAAATAGCTTGAGGCCAAGTCCCTATCTCATGATGCACCTAAAATTACCTCAGATCTTGTTTGCTGCATATAACAATACCATATGTCATTCTATCACTCCCAAGAGAAGGTATAGAAGGGTTGAGCAACCAGGATGGATCCAGCATCTCGGTCATCTAAAAGCCCAGGAGGGGGTAGGAGGGAGGGACATATGAATGAAGGCGAGATGAACAACTCACATGGAATGTTGTGGTAAGTACATAACTTCTTTATGTGAAGTTGTTCTAGCTCGTTGTTCATTCTTACTGATGGGTAGCATCCCAAGCACCATCAATCTCAGGTGGCTCACGGGAGTATATTTTTTCAGGACAGTTTATCCAAAGGAGGGTCTGTCCCTGGAGGCCCTATCAACCTTGTAATGAGTGATAAAGGTATGAGGATTTGACCAAGTGGCTGCTGCACAAATGTTATTAATAGGAAGCCTGGCAGAAAAGGCAGAAGATGTAGAAACTGCTCTGGCTGAGTGAGCTTTAATCTTATGCTGTAGGAGCATATTGTCAGCTGAATAAACAGTAATACAATCAGATAGCCATTTAGACAAAGTTGTTTTAGCCACTGGCACACCTTTCCTGGAGTCTGAAAAGGAAACAAAAAGCTGATCTGATTTCCTGAAATCTTTTGTTCTGTCCAAATAAAATCTGAGCTGCCTGTGAACATCAAGTTTATGCAGCATGTATTCTAAACTGTTGGAGTGATTGGGGAAGAAAACTGGCAAATCAATAATTTGGTTAAGATTAGATTCAGTGCAAACCTAAGGCAAAAAAGAGAGATTTGTTCTAAGTGAGACTCTGTCAGCATGGAAAATAAAGTAAGGCGGTTTAATGGATAAGGCCTGAAGGTCTAGCACTCTGTGGGCAGAAGTAATAGCCACTAAAAACATAGTCTTCCATGACAAAAATTTGAAATCACATGAGGAGGCTGGTTCAAATGGAGGAAGAATGATGTGGGAAACCATAAAATTTCGATTCCATGGGTTTGGGAGATTTCACAGTTGGTCTGAGATGAAAAGTCCCTTTGAGAAAAGCTTTGGATAATTTGTGTGACATAATATTCAATCCTCCAAACCCATGATGAAAGTTAGAAATGGCAGCAAGTTGAACATGGACTGTGGCTGCTGCAGCTCCTTGATTGAAGATCATGGTTAATAATTCTAGTATAGAGACCACACGGTCTTGGTAAGGATCAATACTGTTTTTAGAGGCCCATATAGACATTTTTTTTTCTATTTTCTAAGGTATAGCTTCCTCGTAGAAGATTTATGAGAGCATAAAAAAATGTTCTTGGTCTCATTGGAAAGGTTATGGAACCTGGCTATGATGGGAATTGGAGCAGCCAAGCTGTAAGCTTCAGGGACTGCAGAGAGGGATAAAGTTCCCCTGATAAGTGCGTCAGAAGGTCTGGAACTGGATCCAGAATCCAAGGGTCCTCAAAAAGATGAAGTTGAAGGAAGGGAAACCAAATTTGACAAGGCCAATGAGAGGCTATAAGAATTCTTCCCAGAGACTTTGCTTTCTGTAGAACCATGGGTATCAACGGGATTGGTGGAAATGCATAGAGGAAACCCAGAGGCCAATCATGAATGAGTGCATCCCTTGGGGCTTCTCCCAGAGGGGGAATCAGGGCAAAGTAGCTTCTGCATTTCATGTTCATGTGACTGGCAAAAAGATCACAGCAAGGCTGGCTTCATCTGTGGAATATCCTGTCCGCTATCTCTTTCTTGAGGGACCACTCATGAGGCAACAGAAGTGCTCTGCTCAGCTTGTCTGCTATCACGTTGGATTTCCCCGGGATGTGTGTTGCTAACAGAAAGTGCTGTGTGGAAATCACCCATTGACATAATCTTAGGGCCTCATGACAAAGGGGGTATGACCTGGTTCCTCCTTGTTTGTTCAAGTACCAGACCACTGACATATTGTCTGTCTGAATTGCAATCGTACCTAGAGGAAGAGAGTCCTGAAAGAACTACAACACCAAAAGTACTGCTCTCATCTCTAAGACACTGATATGCAGATATATCTCTTGATCGGTCCATGTGCCTTGGGCTGTTCTTCCCTGAAAATACCCCCCACCCTATCAGGGAAGCATCCGTGGTCACTGTGGCCGCTGGTGGGAGTAAAGTAAAGGGACGTCCTATCGTGACATGAAGTGAGGTCAACCACTACTGAAGATCCGTTTTGTAGGAGTTTGTGATCATTATCAGGTGAAACATGGGGAGGTCTTGGTAAGATCATTGAGTGAACAAAAGTGATTGCAGTATCTGCATGTGCATACAACCCAGCGGTATGGCCAGAATTGCTGCTGCCATCATACCTAACAATTTTAGAACTTCTGATACTGGAGCCTTGTTTTCGGATATCAGAAAGCGGACCTGCTGAAGGAGTAGTAAGACTCTTTATGCTGGAAGTCTCAGCGTGGTGGTGGTGGTGTCCAGCTCTGCTTCTATAAAGATGATATGCTGCAATGGCAACAAGGCAGATTTTTCTGAGCTTATTGTAATGCCCAGCTGGCTGCAGAGTGACAGAGTGGATTCCCTGGCTTGAATGAGTTGATACCTGGTGGTGGCAGTGAGGAGCCAATCATCATGGTACGGAAACACCTGGAATCCTAAATGTCTCATGTGAGCCATGACCACTGCCATGCATTTGGTGAACACTCTGGGGGCTGTAGTGAGACCAAAGGGCAGGGCTCGAAGCTGGTAATGATTGGCTACCAGCCAGAATCGCAGATGATCCCTGGATGGCATGGCCATTTTTATGTGGTAGTACGCATCCTGGAGATCTATCGAGCACATCCAATTGTCTTTCCCTAAGAAGGGAAGTATCGACTGAAACGTGACCATCCGAAACTTCTCTTTCTTTACAGATTTGTTTAGCTTGCTGAGGTCCAAGATAGGTCTCCAGTCCCCTGTCTTTTTTGGAACTAAAAAGAATCTTGAGTAAGTTCCAGATCCTATATGGTCTGCTGGGACTGGTTGGATGACTCTTTTTCTTAGCAACGTTTGGACCTCTACTGTTGCTTGTTCCCTGTAACTGGGTGGAAAGTCCGGGATTTTTCTTGTAGGTGGAGGGGGTGTGGCGAATGGAATGAAGTATTCTTCTAGAAATTATACTTTGTACCCAGTTGTCGTTTGTTATTTTGAGCCAGGCATCTGGGTACAAAGATAAGTGACCCCCGACTGCCTCCAGAGCAGGACAGTCAGGCCTCCTTTCAGGAGTGCTGCTAGGGCTTCCCAAGGAAGTGATTTTTGTCACCCTGGTTTTGTGGACCCCCCTCTGCTGTGAGGGTGGAGTCTTACATTATTCTCCCCTCCTCTGCCCCTGGAGGGGAGTCACCACATGTGTCCTGAAAGGCTCCTTGGGCTTTTCGGAACCACATTTTCCCTCCACTCTGACGTTTGGGATAGGGTCTGGTAGGGGTAGAAAAACAGACTCCGATGACAGAGTCTTTCCTTCTTGCTCACACCTGGTCAGAGTTTCCTTAACTTTGGGCCCGAAAAGAGATGAGCCATCAAAGAGGGTATTCACAGAGGATGACATGAAGGGCTCCACAAAAGAACAGAAGCGCATCCAGGAGTGCCTCCTAAGAGCAACTCCTGTACCTGCTGCCCTGCTCGTTCCATCAGCTGCATATGAAGTGAGATGCATGGATGAGTTAACAATGGAATTGAGGGTAGCAAGCTGGGAGGCAACTTTGTCTGTAGCTCCTGTAGTTACTGTACCATGAAGAGTATCTCTCAACTCTTTAAGGAGATCTCTTCATAGTCTTGTGAAATGGGTTAAGTGAATGAAGTGCAAAGGTCATGGAACTAAACATGCACTTCCCATATCTATCCATGATCCTGGAGTCTCTGTTGGGAGGATGGATAGAAGAGGAAGTTTCTGACATTTCCTTTTTTTGTGGCTGCCACCACTACCATGGCATTAACTGGCACACCTTTTGTGAAGAAGGATTTATCCTGGGGGGCAGATATGAACTTATTAGGCCTCCTAGGGACAGGCTCCATAGTATCCGGAGATTCCCATGCCCTTCGTGAGACCAGCTGCATAAGTTCATCAAAGGGCAGAGACACCCAAGAGGTGGACGGCTGAGACCCGACAGCCTTCAGGAGAACTGACTCATTCTTAGTAGGGTTTGTGGACTGCCAGTCACCCCTCTGCCTAAGGATTTCAAGTATCTGTGCAAATGAGATATCCTCAGAGGAGGACCGTGGGGACCCTTCTGATTCATCCAAGTCAGTATCAGATGTTAGGGACTCCTGAGGGGAGTCTAGATGCTTCCTCTTACAAACTCTCTTCATGGGAACCTCATCAGTGGGAGCTTCTTCTGAGGTCTCAGAAGAGCAAGGGCCACCCAATGGGGCTTCCTTAGGCTCTGGGTCTCTACACTTGGCCAGGATTTGTGAAGCAGAAGCAGACACAGGTGCTTTAGGGGAGGAAGAAGCCGGACCTGAATTCGATGATTTCTTAGGAGTCATAACTCTCCTCATGGCATCGAACGCACCCCTGCTCTGATGCAAGGGAACTGATGGATCCGAGGAAACCATCAATACCACTGCCACTGGGACAGTGGGCTCTGAGCCAGAGGTAGGAGCTGAGCTCATCCGAGCAGAAGCCCCAAGAAGCAGTGTCGGAACTGACAAGTTGGTCCAACTATCCTCCCTGTACCAGACCAGAGAGTGTCGACTCCTAGAGTCCTCGATCAGCACCGAGGATGTCAGAGTGAATGGAGCTGAAGACACTGGAGCAGGCATTGGCTACGAAGGTTCCACAATCAAGTCCAACACCTCCGGCTCTGAAGGACCAGTATGGCTTGAAGGAGGAAAAGTTGTACCTGGTATAAGAGTCTTCGGCTCCAAAGCCAGCTGGGCTAGAGCCAATAACATTTTTGCAAAGGCCGGTGCCTGTAACAGCTTCTGCACCACATGATCCACATCCAGATGAGAAAGGCTAATAGAGAACCAAGATGAATAGACTGAAGTTGGTACCAATTGTAGTAAAGGACTCTTAGGAATTTCGGATACCGGTTCCAGGACTGGGCACCAGCTCCAAAAAGATAAGACTGTCAGTTCCGATGTCTGTGGAGCCAAAGTCAAAGATTTGTTTGATTTTTTTTTTTGTCTTAGAAGACTTTGAGGACTTACTGGATCCCATCTTGGTCACTCAAAGCATCTTGGAAGGAGGGTTTCAACAAGCCTCTGTATATCAATTTCCCCTTTCTCTCCTGTAGGACTCTGGAGGAGAAAGAATGACATATGGAGCAGCTATCCTGTAAATGCAAATCTGCTAAACAGTACACACAATTGACATGGCTGTCAGTTACAGACATTTGTTGGCCACATTTAGGGCACTTTTTAAAGCCTGACTTGGGATGCTTATCTTGGGCAGCCATTATTGTATCCAACAGAAAATTACTGTCAACTATGAAAAATTATTTCAACAGTAAGTCAACAATCACAAGCCTTTTAGAAAATTCAGGCTAAGTCACACACACACACACTCACAAACACACACACACACACACACACACACACACACACAAATTATCTAAACATTAATGTGACAGAGACTCCGTCTAAAGCACACAGTTTTAAATGCTAAGCAGACTATACCGAAAGAAAAAGATAGCTGCTATATAACACACACTAAACTTATCTAAATATATCAAACACACTCTAATTAAATAAACCTTATCAAAAGGTCACTGCTAAGCACACTCTATATAGTAATAAACTCTTTAAACTGGGCCTAAAAACAAGAGACCAACTAGAAATACAAAGCACACCAGGGAAAGGGAAACACAGTATAGCTAAATACACTGATAAGCTATAAGAGCTTTATAAAACTACCTAAAACTACTTAAAACTATCTAGTTATTAATATAAGGAAGAAATATTCAAAAAAAAGTTTTACTGGCCTGAGCTAATAAGAACCTCCAATCTGTTGCACCGGAAAACTAGATCTGTGGTAATTCTAGGTGCATCATAAGATAGGGACTTGGCCTCAAGCTAGTTGAAGACCTCGGGCTTTGTAGTAGGCCGACTCAGAGCTGAGGGATTGGCTCCAAACCCATCAGTAAGAATGAATGGCAAAATAGAACAACTTCACATCACAAGCTGACTAGAAGAACTGGAAGTGCATTGGAAATGAAGCAGAGACTGGATTTTGGAGATGGAGTTCAACAGTAATACAACTAGCAACTCAGAAATTGGCAAATAAATGTGGGATTGAAAAGCATTAATTATATTTGTGAAACATGACAGAACAAGACTTTTTTGACTTTGGTAAGCTTGTAGGGGACTCTAAAGAATATGTCCTACTTCATGCCATTAATGTTTGGAAGAACATTTAATTGGAGGAGAGAGAGGAAGGAAAGAGTTAACTGCAAGCAAAACAAAACATTGCACTTAGTAGTATTTTTATAATGTATGATATAATTTGCATGCTATAAAATAAAGTTTTCTTGGTTATTTTCAATTCTAATACGGATACTAAAGTAAACGGGTGCCCCTGTTTTTTTTATTTATTTTTTTTTATTCTTTCTTTCTCCTTGTTCAGTTTTAAAAAAATGTAGGCACTGCAGTGCAAAAAAAGAAGAAAAGTCTGGTTAAAAAAACAGAGAAAAAGATTTTTTTTTCACTCTTGCATAGGGGAATGATTGAATGATAGCTCTTGTCTTAATCTAGTACCAAGTTTTAAGAGAAAGCAAATAAATAAAAAAGAACATTGTTTAGCAAATAAATGAGTGGTTGTAGAAGCAACTCTGTATCTGGTCCTCATGTCTCCATGGAGGCAATCTTTTAAAGAGCAATAAAGACAGAATGCTTATTTCTTTCAGTTGTTTTTCAATGGCAAGGAGATAATGCTTTCTGAAAGCATCCAAGTGTTTTTCCAATCTGGGAGAGCAATAAAGATAAGACAAAACCAAACAGCACTTTGTAGGAGCACAAGGTATGCCATGTGTCTTGGGTTATCCTAAAACTAAGGTTATGCATGCTAAGTTTGTGAGTGTGGCTGTCAGTATGGGATGGTTGTTCCAATTAGGAGGGTAAAACTTCAATATTTGAAGTTATATATAGTTTTGTGTTTTACTATTATGTTAATAAGTTTTAGGCATATATTTGGTTGTTTTTTTTTTTTGTTTTGTTTGGGAACATTCAATAAAACAAAAAGTTTTTTAAGATGTGATATAGGATGAAATGGATATGAGTAGAAACAACTGTGTAAAAGGTCAACCTGCCAAACCATTATTGTATGCATGTAACACAAATGCTGTAACTAGACACTTAACAAAAAAGCTGTTATACATAAAAGATGGGAATAATAACTTTTAACATAATGAAGCTTTCTATATTATCTTTAAATTTAAATGGTCTCACAGATATATACAAAAAACAGTAGTGAACTATATTTAAAAAACGTAGAGTGCAAATAGATATGTTAGAGGAGACACATTTGGAAAGAACTGAACATGTGAATTTGATAAAGAAAGGTTTTCAGGATTGTTATACAGCAAAATACATACCTAGGACAGAGGAAAATAGGAGTACTTATATTAATTGCAAGAGGTGCTCCGATAATGATAGAAGGGGGTAGAAAAGATAATCATGGTAGATTTGTAGTGCTAAGGGGCTAGTGGCAAGGGAGGAGGATTACACTAGCATGTATTTATATTCCAACGAAAACAGCTATAATGGAGCTTAAGAAAATTCTGGGAGAAATAATTAGCTTTCAGCAAGGAATATTACTTATAGTTAGGGACTAGAATTTTATTTGCAGCAGTGAAGATGTATTTGGAGACACAGAAAGGAAAATATAACAAAGAAGGGTAGATTTTTTGAAGAAATTTGCGAAAATATTTGGCACAGAAGATATGAATTCACTGGTAGGAGTTTGGGGTGAATTTACATATTACTCCCTAAGATACAAAAACTGGTCTAGACTAGACAGAACATATATTTCACAGGAACATGTGCATTTAATTGAAAGTTTTGATATAGAGCCAATAACTATTTTCAGATTACACGCCAATGATAACTAAAAGAAAAATGCAGGGTAATGAAATAAAAATGAGACACTGGCGCTTTCCCACCTATCTGTTGAAAAGAGAGGAATTGAAAGAATGGGTAGTGGAAATTATGCAGGAGTTATTAGAAAAAATAGAAATTTCTTCTATAAATACAGCTAGGGAGTAGGATTAAATTAAAGCAGAAAATAGGGTGGAAATGAAAGAAAGAGATATATGGTAAAGAAGTATTAAGAATTATTTAGAGGGACTGACAAAGGTTAAAGTATTGCAGAATAGACAATAGAGGGAATCTCACAGAACAAGAAGAGGAGCAATTGCAGAATGTTAAAAAGGAAATAAAGGATTACCTCAATGATATGCATGACCTTAGAAAAATTGTTGTTAAGCAGCTGTTTTTTGATAATAATTCCAGAGCACAAAAACTTTTAGCACAACAACTCAAAACGGTTGTTACCAATCTTAGGAAGCCAATAACAAGGAATGTAACAAGGCATCCTGCAAAGATACGACAAATATTTTGAAAATTTTATGAAGAACAGTATAAAGCACAGAGTTATGGAAATCAAGAAAAGATACAAATGGAAATGTTTATGGAAGAATTAAATATGCTACGGTTAGAGGTAGATGATGCTCAATTACTAACAGGATAGACGGAGATGAGATAAAAATGGTGATGTATAACCAATTTATAGGAAAGTCCCCAGGAATACATGGTATTTCTGTGGAAGGTTGGAAGCTAGGGATGAAAAAACTGATAAAGATCTGGAAGATTTTTAACAGTATTTTAAGAGGAGGACAACCACCAACATCCTGGAAGAAAACAGTGGTGGCTGTAATACCTATAGACCCATCAGATCCAGCTTCATACAGGCTAATTTCAATCCTAAACTATGATTATAAAATGTCTATACTTATAAAGACTAAAAGAATGGCAGATGTGATGCTAAAATTGATAGATATGGATCAATGTTGTTTTGTGGAGGGGAGGCAAACATTTGACATTAACAGAACATTAATGATCCAGAGGGAAACAGAATGTAAGAAAATACCACTGTTGTTGATAGGTCCTGATGCAGAGAAAGCATTTGATAGAGTAAACTAAGAGTTTATGAGCAGGGCAATAGGAGCATTTGCATCCCCTGATAAAATTATAAGGTTGATTAGGATATATGAGGTATCAGAGGTGAAAATTAAAGTGGGTGGGTGCTTCTCTGATAATTTCTGTTTGAGCAGGTGTTTCCTCTTTCCCTTTTGTTATTAGCATTATATTTAGAACCACTGGCAAAGAAAATAAGGGACTCAGAAATGCAAGGATATAATTGGGATAGTAGTTAAGAAAAACTGGCTCTATTTGCAGATGATAATATTTTATACCTGATAAAACCAGAAAAGGGCATTTCAGTGTTGTGGAACATTTAGAGACAGTTTCAGATCTGCGCAGGATACAAAATGAATGAAGCTAAAACAAAGGCAATAGTTGTAAATTCTGTACCCACACACAAATTGGTTCAGCAATATCCATATTTATGGGGACATGATAAAATGAAGTACCTATGAGTATAGATTGAAAAGAATTCTCGTGTGGCAGCTAAAGATATGTGGGATGAGACTAAATAAAAGAAAATACAACAACTACGAATCTGGAAGCTCTGTTTTATGGATAAGGATTGCAAGATACAAGCAGTTCAAATATTTTTAGTCCCTTTATTAAGTTTTATATACAGGTCAAGCATATTTTTATCAACCAGAGAAGAAGTTTTAGATAAGAATTAATAAAGAGCCAAAGGATTTATCTGGGAGGGGAATATGGCAAAGGTAAAGTGGGATAAACTGATTTTTTCCAATAGAACAAGGCAGTCTGGGATTACCTGATTTAAAGGGATATTTCAGAGCTACACAGTTAAGGCTTCTATACATAGCACAAGGAGAAAACTATAATTCAAAGCAGAAAGAGATAATGACAAAATGGTGGGAAGCTCAAGAAACAAGGAGAAACTGGGATTTTGGATGCAGATCCTTAAGAAGAATAACAATAACCAAACAGAATATTATATTCATAAAGTAACAGAAAGTATCCTAAGATCTAAGCCAACACAGGAAGGGAGAAAGGAGATTCTGCCAAAAGGGATGACAGCAATTAGGGATACAGAAAATAGGCAAGAAAGGTCTGGAATTTACTGGAAAAACTGGCAAAAGAACCAAAGTATTGGGAGCAAATAATCAGAGAGAGAAAAGTAATAGACTAGGAAAAGACCAAGAATTTATTTGGACAGCATGCTAGAGATTGCCTTCCCTATCAAAGATTGATATCAGAGTTTAGGCAAAGAGAAAAAAAATAGTAGGGGTTCCTAAGCTAAAGACCAGCACCGGTAGAGTTTTAGTAGAATCCAGAATGGAAGCTACTGTTAAAAAAGGAATATTTAGTAGAGCATTATAAAATATTGCATAATAACTATAAAAATAAATCAGATGAGGCTAGAAAGGATTGGAAAGAGTCACTGCATAAGCAATAGGAAATACACCCTGGGGATCACTTCTATGGCTCTGCTCGACAGGGGCACAGGAAATTAACTTTCTTGGGTGGAGTAAGCCAGGGAACTTTGTTGGATAGGCCCTTGGGCCGATAGCCTAGTACCTACCTATGAACAAAAAATGGGGGCATATATGTATGTCTCCCAAATATGCAACAAAGTCTAGAAGATTTAGGATATTTGTCTGGAAGTGTTTACATAGGTATTTTTATACCCCAAGTAGACTCCAAAGAATTTTACTTCAGGTAGACAGCAAATGTTGGAGGTGTGATTAGGAAGAAAGAGGTAATTGGGAAAATATTTTCTGGGAGTGTAAGGAGTTGGCTGACTTCAAAAATTCCCTGCAGACTAGTGTATCAGAAATACTGGGTGAGCAAATTGGCACGACTAAGGAAAAGATTTTTTGAGCTATGATACAGAATCGGAATTACCTAGACATAGTAAGGTCTTGCCGAGTTTAATTATGGTGTCTTTCCCAAAAAGCAATCACTAGAAAATGGAAATCAAAGTGTAAACGAACTGTACCAGAAGTAGTGAGTATAGTAACAGAGATAAAACAACTGGAAATGGGATCTTTAGAAAAGGGTAGGAGCAAATTACTTAGAAAAAAATGGAATCTGTAGGAGCAATACATTCAGGAGTGGAATGAGGTTTAAAAGAAGGTGGGATTTGAATGAACTACGTAATGTTTGACTGACACTGACTGGATAGATTAGAAGTGATATATAACGTTTGTAGCTAAAACTATGTCAATACGTTTTTTTTTTTTTCATTTATATGAATGTATGATTGCCTGTGTCATAAGTGATAATTTAATACATATATTTCTTGTTTAACAAAAAAACAATCATGTCTGGGCTCTCCCCTATCTGCAACCTATGAACTAGAGTTCCAAGTAAATGCAGGTGGAAATTATTATATTTATAAGTTTTAGATGAGATAAATGCACAGCTAGTCCCTGTCTCAAGTCAAAAAATATTCAAAACAGTTTGTTCCAAATTATACTATAGGGAAACTTCTGGAAACTAATAATATCTGGTTATCCATCATTAAACTGGAGTTTCTAGGGCAATGATTTCAATTAGTATTATACAGTGCCTTAGACTTCCATCAGTATCTGACAGGAGTTCTTCCACAAATTTCAATTAATGATAAAAAATTATAGCTTCCACTAATGAATTGTTCACAGATCTCACTGCTCTCTACCTATCTTTTTATAGCACCTAGTTATTACCAGTTACAAAAAGGCAGATGGGTTGAGAGTGTTGAACTCTGTGAATAACTCATTAATAAGAGTTAGAGACTGTCAGAGATTATTAACTAAAGTCAGGCCGGATAGGTACATATATTCATTTTGTTTATATTTACAACAAAGCTCAGTAACATGTGCACTTTCTTTGGGAGATAAAGCCATATCTTTTCAGACGGATTTGTATGAGCAAAGGTAGAATTAGTCACATAATGGTATTTTGTTTTAATCATAATGCTCCAATAAATTCTGAATAAGGTGTGTGTGATTTTTACAGTGTAAAACTTAAAAACATTTTAGAGTTAAGTCCTTGCAGACAACATTTGTGTAAGAAGAATTGCATGTTATTTACATTTTTGAAACTCAGGACACACATCACTTTCACCCAAAGTAAATGAACAAACCATAAATTAAAGAAATGTTTTTTCTTTTATCTCGTCAACCTCAGCTATAGTCAGTCAAATGCAAGTTGGTCAGTTTGTTGATGAAGATTTTATCAAATGCTGATTTGTTACATGCATGTCAAAATGGCAGCGTTCTGAATTCTTACAATAGTAAAGAGATGGGTAAGGAAGAGATACTTTACAATTTTTTCTATAAGCATCATATAACTTCTTGGATTAGATGATTATATGGGTGGATAACTGTATAAACCAGCACTGTCCCAGGCTTAGCTTGGTTTGAGTTTTGGTTAATTATGCAATATCTGATCTGGGATGTATTCCAGGCAATCTTGCTGCTATAAAAATGCATGGATATTTTCTGGAGAGTAGAGATAATGGTGATTATCCTCAGCATACAATATATATATATATATATATATATATATATATATATATATAGATCTATATTTATATCTATATATATATATATATATATATATATATATATATATGTGGATCTATGTTGATCCATCAAACTTACATTCCATCGAAACGTAAACCTACCAACTCACATTCGCGAAAGTGTACTTTGTCGAAAGTGCACTTTCGCGAAACACAAAATATTGAAAAGAAAAACACAAAACACTAAACCACATTTATGCAGGTGCACCCCCACACACCCCCTACTTAAATATACTAACTCCAAAATTGCACTACAGTGGGGAAAAGGATATATTCCCTTATCCCGACTGTAACTTAATTTGGCAAATCGGCTTTCAAGAAAGTGCACTTTCGATGTAGTGCACTTCCGCGGAAGTGTGCTCGGCCTTCCAGAAGTATATATATATATATATATATATATATATATATATATATACCTGGACCAGATTGTCAATATACCAACCAGGGGTGCAACCATACTGGATCTAGTCCTCATTAATATGGGAGAATGCTGTACACCCCCTAGTGTAATGTCTCCACAGATAACGTCAGACCACAAAATGGACTCCTTTGAAGTAAAAATAAAACCTGGAACCCCAGCTAACCTTGAAATATTCAGGAACTATTCTAAGGCTGACTTCCAGCTATTAAGAGATAACCTGGAAAAATTTCAAGCTCCCATAAACCCTGAATACACTGCTGCCATTGCAAAACTGTTCACAGAAACCCTATACAAGCATGTTAATAGAGGCAGCTGTACCCACTAGGAAGAAGTACAGAACTAACTAAAAAAAAGACCCACCATGGTGGAATCACAACATTAGTAGGCTATATAACAGAAGGAAGAAAATCATGCCAAAATTAGAAGGTGCAACACCCAGCAGGATAAATCAATGTCATCAAACATAAAGGACAAATAAAGCCTACCAAAGCCACATTTGAGGTAAATTTTGCCTCCCAGGCCAGGGATAGCCACAAGACATTGTTTAGCTATGTCCACAACCTCAAAGGAAATACACAATTATGTGCAGAGCTCATTGTTAATTGAACCATCTATACTAAGCCAGAATGTATTTCAAACCTACTGGCCAACAAATTCAACTTTCCCCCTCTTTCCCCCTCAAACTTCCCTCAGAAAATACCATCAAATATAACTCCCCCTGCAATCCTCTCTCTAAGGCCAAGAACACTGCATCAATAGACCCAGAGTATTTCACAGGATGCCTTCTAAATTGCATGAAACATGACCTATCAGCCCCTCTGGAATTGCTATTTAACTGTAGCCTCCAAACAGAATGCAGAACAGTAACAATCATCCTTCAGCACAAAGGTGGGCCATCTACAGTCCCTGGAAACTACAGACTCATAAGTCTCACAAGTCTCATATGCAAAGCAATGGAAAGAATTATCATGGAAATGACGAATAATGACATAGGAAACCTCTAAACACTGGACCCAACCTAATTTGATTTTGTCAAGGGCAGGTCATGCCAACTCAACCTGGTGGACTTCTTTGAGAAGGTCACCAAAGCAATGGATGAGGGCAAAATGCTTTACACTGCCTACCTTGACCTGGCCAAGGCATTTGACACAGTACCCTGCTCATGCATTGTTGACAAACTCAAGCGGTTAGTTACAAACCCTTAAGTCAGCCAGTGGATAGCCAGCTAGCTCACAGATAGGACCCAGGAAGTTAGAATTGGGGGATTCACATGTACAAAGAGGCCAATCACAAGAGAAGTCTCTCAGGGATCTGTCCTGGGACCACTCCTTTTTGGCATTTACTTCTTTGAAGTCAAGGCCAATGTTAATGGCCTCTAGTTGACTAAATTTGCAGATGACTGCAAATTAGGAGTGGGTCATATAATCCCCATCAGCACAAATGTTCTCCAGGAAGGGCTGACACAGACAAATGACTGGTGTCAGAGCCATGAACTAAAACTAAATGCCAAGAAATGCATAATAGTAGCCTTCAGGAAATCATCTGGTGCTGGTATCTATCATATTGACAACATACTCCTAAGAGTTGACCCCGGTAGTCAGGGACTTGGGGACACACATTGACTGTAACCTAGCCTTTGTCCATCATGTGTCTACAGTAATGAGGATATCATTCTATGCTTTGCAACTTATAAACAAAGGTTTATCATCTAGGTCCAAGGAAGTCATCATTCCACTGCATTTGGCATTGATCAGACCTATCATTGAGTACAGTGCCCCTTTGCTATGTACCTAATCAGACATATCCAACAAATGGAATGCCCACAGAGGTTCCTCACTAAACGAACACATGGCCTAAATAACATGTCCTATGCAGACTGCCTCAGAGGCCTATCCCTGTATTCTGTCTCCTACAGGCTTTTGAGGGGAAATCTATGCCTGGCATTCAGAGCATTGTCAGACCCCATTCTGATGGATTACCTACAAATCCACAAATTAAACAGCACCAATATTACCCATTTTAAGACTTAAACCTTGCCTGTGATGTAACTGGATCTGCTAGAGGGACAGGTATGTATCCCAGTGACTACCACTTCTCTGGAATGGGCTCCCCATCTATGTGAGGCAGAGTTCCTCCCTAACCAAATAACTTTTTTATGCATACTAATACACATGGGTGGATATTTACTAGATATTATTAGACAGATGTATTTTTATATTTATAGTGTTTTAGTTTATATTTATGGTTAGATAGCTATGTGTTTTTTCTTGATTTTAGTTCTTGTCACAGACCTGATGAAGACTTCATTGCATTAGTTAGCTGAAAGTGATTTTACTTAAAAGTCTTTTTATGTACATGTTATGCTTTTCTTAATATGTGATCTTGGAATGTGGGTTTCAAATAGGTAGTGTTTTCCTTAACTACGATTTAGTTTGATCTAATCAGTAGTAGTGTGAGGGGGTGAGTACTTGCTGTTCTTAAATGCACTTTTATGGCCCTGTTTATATTGTTTGCCTTGAATAGGCTGGTTTAAAATAAAACAGTACATATATTTTCCACACCTACTTCTGAGTATATAAAAGCTGATATGTTTAAAATTGTTAAAATATTTCTGATTTTTGTTACCAAGGATCACTTGTCTGTTATGAAGAAAAAAGGCTTGTTGCTTTGGAGCACTACCTGAGTTTCATCATCATCATCTTCTTTCAGCTCTTCCCGCTAGGGGTCGCCACAGCAGATCATCTGTTTCCATTTCTTCCTGTCCTCTGCATCTTGCTCTGTCACACCAACCACCTGCATGTCCTCTCTCACCACATCCATAAACCTTATCTTAGGCCTTCCTCTTTTCCTGTTACCTGGTAGCTTCATCCTTAGCATCTTTTTCCCAATATACTCAGCATCCGTCCTCAGCACATGTCCAAACCAACGTAATCGTGCCTCTCTGGCTTTGTCTCCAAACCTTCCAACCTGGGCTGACCCTCTAATATACTTATTCCTAATCCTGTCCACCTTCGTCACACCAAGTGCAAATGTTAACATCTTTAATTCTGCCACATCCAGCTCAAACTCCTGCCTTTTTGTCAATGTCATTGTCTCCAACCCATATAACATAGCTGGTCTCACTACCCTCTTGTAGACTTTCCCTTTCACTCTTACAGGTACTCGTCTGTCACAAATCACTCCTGACACTCTTCTCCACCCACTCCATCCTGCCTGTACTCTCTTCTTCACCTCTCTTCCACACTCACTGTTACTCTGAACTATTGACCCCAAGTATTTAAACTCATCCACCTTCGCCACTTCTACTCCTTGGAAATTATTGTGACTGAGCTCATCAACAATCTTTGAAGACCACTAGTTTCTGGGGGGGGGGGGGGTTGTTTGTTTGTTTTTTTTTTTTACCTCACATACTACCTTCTTCATTCAGTATGTATTCTTCTTCAGCAGCACCAAATCATCTGCATAACAAATTCTGCTGGAAGAACCACAGCCTTCTTAATGTCCCAGTCTGCCCCTTAACCTCCCTGACACAGTATGCCAGCATTCTTCACCAAAGCAAATACAGTCCTACTAAAGGGGCACACTTATTTCATACTCTACACACCTTCACCCTCTTATTGGCCATCCATTAACAAGTGACCTCACCCATGTCTTATCTAAGTTATCTTACACCATTTTAATCAACATCACTATTTTACCCTCTAAATCATACACATCTAAAAGACTTCTTAGCCTCTCAGAATTTGCTCTGACAAATCATTTTTTCTACATCTCCTGCTACCATTTCCCTGTCCTCTTCTAACCTGACTGTAATATCTAAAATTTCCCTAACAATCTGTAACATATGCCTGCACTGGTGGCATCACCTTTTGACTTAGCTTTTCTGCCTTACTTCATAGTAATCCCCAGAAGTGTGCTCACATTCTCCTCAGCAAAAGTTTCATCCTGTGTCGTGGCCAACCTCTAATCAACCCAAGACTGTCTCATTGCCCTGCATTTTAAGACCATGCGTCGGTGGAACACTAAAGTGCTTTCAGCTACACTAGTTCTCCTCAGCAAAAGTTTCATCCTGTGTCTTGGCCAACGTCCAATCAACCCAAGGCTGTCTCATTGCCCTGCTTTGTGAGACCCTGCGTCAGTCGAACACTAAAGTGCTTTCAGCTACACTAGTTCCCCTCAGCAAAAGTTTCATCCTGTGTCTTGGCCAACCTCCAATAAACCCAAGGCTGTCTCGTTGCCCTGCACTGTGAGACCCTTCATCAGTGGAGCACTAAAGTGCTTTCAGCTACACTAGTGTACGTTAGAGTTGTATTTAATCTGTCCTCTAAACTGAAGACTCTTTTCCCTTTCACTGTACATGTGCACACTACTGGTCCCTCCCCCCACATTTTTCTCTTCCTATTGTACTCCTAGGTCAATTACTTAAAACTACTTTCTCTTGGAAAAAGTTTACCTATGTACCTGCAGCCCATACTTCAATTGTTACCTGTAGAAGTGGTGGTCCTTTTCAACACACTGTACTACATTAGTAGCATAAGATTTGTATTTAGTAGGAAGATACTGCACTACACTGACATGGAACTGACTTAGTTTGGTTTTCCTGTTTTCTTTTTAGCAGCTGGCCTAGCCCAGTTTTTCTGACTCACAACCTTGTATTACTTTGTGTCTACTCCCCTCCCCCACCTTGAACCTGCACAACTCCCTCCCACTCCTGCTTAATTACAGAGGTATCTTCTTTTTACTGTTCTGTCTTGACCAGCCCTATAGATAGGTTCTCCAGTCTCGAGGACTGGTGTAGCCCTGCTCCGTTCACCTCACTATGCTTGGCTCACTCCACTCACCTACCCTGCCCCCACTTCCCACCCACCCCCACAACCTCTACATTTATTCTAACCCCAGATCATCTGACCACACCCTCCTCCAATCTAAGACTTCTCATACACACCCCCTATCAATATTGTTCCATAAAAAGGTACATAGTATCTACTTACCATGCATTCACACTCACACCCATACTTGAACCCCAAAACCACTAAGACCCAACCACTACTCCCTCATAAAATACCATTAATCCTAGGATTTCTCTTCCTAACCCTCACATACCTAACAAACATCACATCATTATATACAAGCATATCACTAGAAAACACATCATTCCACATAACACTTTCTGAAACAAACACTCACACAATTTATTTCCTATCTCTTCTACAATATTTAAAGACAGCTTAATCCTACACATTCATAAGTCTCACATAACACCATCTAACACTAGAAAAACATCATTTAGATCCAACATAGACATGGTGCACACAATTAAACACATACTGTTATCACTAAAAATCTACTTATATCTGCAGACATACACCCAAACCCTGGACCACAAAACTCTCTACTCTCTGCTAGGCAAATCTCTGACCTATTGATTCTGAATGTCAACATCAGAAGTATATCTAACAAACTTTCTGACCTACACACATTTACAGCTTACTACTCCCCTGACACACTAACCATTACTGAGACATGGCAAAAACCTAGTACCCAAAAGGAAGAAATTCTCCCACCAGAATATAATATCCTAAGACTGGATAAAATGGGCAAAAATGGAGGTGGAGTTGCTATCTTCTACGAAAATACAATCAACATTAAACCTCTACAAACCCCATACCTAAATTTCAAAATGCTGAAACCTCAGGTTCAACCCTAAACATATATTACACAAAAACTATCATCATTCTCTGCTGATATATTCCGACAGGTAATAACTCTCCCATCATTAAAGAAATGTTACAATGGGCCACAGATAATTTCCCCCAAGAAACCATCTTACTAGGTGACCTGAACACTGATAGGTCAGCCTGTACCTCTAACAACCCCATTAACCATATTAATCTTTACAGTTTTATCCAACGTATCCAAGAACCCACTAGAATTGACAAAAAAAACCACAGTCTATTCTAGATTGGACACTAGTTAACTGCCCCAAACAAAACTATCAGACAAGATGCCTTCCTGATGGTCTTAGTGACCATCTCCCCACCTTCCTCCTGCAGAAACGTACCAACATAGCCAAACCTATTGTTTTTAGACAACTCAGTGATGATCATAAACTAAATATACACGAACTAAACAGTATTCTAAAACATAGTAAATGGAAACCACTCCAATCCTAAATCTAGACCAAGCCATTGACTACTTCAACAATATTCTCATCAATATCCTTGATAGACTTGCACCTATTAGGAAAATAAGAGCCAAGGCAAACTATGCACCATGGCTAACTAGGGAAACTAGAGCCCTTCTAAAGTCAAGGGATAAGGCTTGGAAAATTTGGAAAAAAGACAATACTAGCCTAGCCAAACAAAGTTACTTACAACTTAGAAATCATGCCAAAAGACAAACTAAACTTGATAGACAAAATTACTTCCTCAATATCCAAAACAAACATTCAAAAGAGCCCCAAAAGTTTTGGCATGCCATTAATTCTCTCCTAAAACCAGGCAAAACTACCACTCCCACTCCTAACTCCACACATGACAACAAGGACATTGCCTCCCAATTCAATCACCACTTCACGGAATCCATCTTAACACTATCCTCCAACTAACCAAAAACAGTCCTACATATAACCCAACTAAATGCCCTGACAACATCCCATCCTTTACGCCCTAACCCGTTCCCACCTCAGCAATTAAAAAACACCTCCTAAAGCTGAAATATACCACCCTTGCCACTGACAATTTACAAGCCAACTTCCTAAAAATAGCTGATGAATCCTTATATTATGCTATTTCTATTCTTATCAGTCACTCCATACAAGAAGCATATATCCCACAACTATGGAACGTATCATACATTATTCCACTACATAAAGGCGGAAACTCTTACGAATACTCAGATTATCACCCCATTGTCATTCTATCCCCTTTATCTAAAATACTAGAGAAATGTATACATTCTCGGGTAACACAATTCCTAAACTCACACCACCTCCTCTCCCCCATAAAGCATGGCTTCCAACAACACCATAGCACAACCACTGCTCTGCTCTCTTTCACCAATCTGATCAACCAACACAGAAATAATAATAACTTTGTATCTGCAATATTTCTAGACCTCTCCAAAGCATTTGACATGGTTTCACATTCCTTACTACTAGACACCCTGACATCCCTATCCTTTGCCCCTTCTGCTATAGCCTGGTTTAAAAGCTATCTGTCAAATAGGCAACAATCTGTCCAATGGCAAAGTGTACTATCTCCCTTACTCCCAACTACTATAGGTGTATCACAAGGCTCCATATTAGGCCCACTTCTTTTCTCCATATTTACCAATAATCTCCATACCACCACACAGCATGCTTCACTTATATAATACGCTGATGATTCAACTCTTATCTGTTTAGCTCCATCACTTCCCACCCTACAACTCACCCAGGAATCTTTTAGCTCTGTGGAAAGTTGGATCACTCAGATCCAACTTATCCTAAACCCTAATAAAACCAAATTACTACTTTTCACACCCAACAAAACCATTCCACCCTTCTATCCTTCACTATTTCCTCCAAAAATGGCACTATTATCTCTCCCTCTGACTATACCAAACTCCTAGGTGTCGAAATTGACAAAAATCTACACTTCAACATCCACATTTCACAAACTATCAAAAAAGCCCATAAAAAATGGGAAAACTATATAGGCACAGGAAATCCCTCTCGAAACAAGCACAGATTACCCAAGCCCAAACTCATCACTTTTCTGCCCTAATGTATGCTGCTCCAATTCTTACCCAGCTTAGAAAACTTGACCTTGCCAGACTCGAATCATGTTATAATAAAATCGCCAAGTTTGCAAGCAACTCCACCTTTAGAACCCACCATTGCCGGGCTCTAAGGGGACTGCAATGGCTGGAACTTCTCCAGCTACTAATCTATCACCAATTAGTCATTGCCTACAATGTGGTAACACATCCAGAAAATAAACCCTGTACTAGGCCAACTTCTCACCCACTATAATACAAATCGTCCTCTCTGATCTTCCGACAAACCCCTCCTCTGTATCTCTAGGGCTAACAATACTGCAGGAAAATCACTGTTCTCCCACTCCATAGCTAGAACCTGGAATAATCTCCCTCCTGCTCTGATTTCTGCCCCTCCCTCTTCTCACTTTAAACACTCACTTAAAGCACACAAAGAATAAGTGGATATGCCCATGTATTACACAAGTCCTCAAATTATTCCACTTATATAGCTCACTTCCTAATATACCTGCTGTAATATATATTACAGTCTAGGTCTTCTACTAATGCTGATTGAATGTGTATACTTATTCTGTTATTAACCATGTGTAACTATTTTTTCCTGTATATATAGATCTTGTTATGTCTTCTGCTGTATACTGTATTTTAACATATTGTTTGAAAATTCTCTGTATACCATATTTTAACATTGTGTAAAATTTTACTTACTGTGGAGCTTTCCTCCCCGGGCCTCCACTGAAAATGGAACTGTGTCCAGTCAGACCATCCCGGTTAACAAATGTAAAATAAATAAAATAAAATAAATGGGTAAAGCCGTAACTATGGCCCAAGTGACCCAAGTTTGAATAGTGTGTCCAATACTTGATATCCCTGCCAGGGAGGATACTGTGCCCATCCTGGAGGGGGCAAAAACACACACACACGACACATTTGCAAGGCTGGTTACCCTGATGGAGACAGAAATAACTCTGCAGTGTTGCCTGTGGGTGGGCAGGGTATTCGGCTGATATCAGCGCCTTGCAGAAGTGAGGGAAGGGTGAGGCAGTACTGATACTCAGTGCATGCTCCATCTTGCAGGATGTTATTGAGCAGTGCAGGAAATGGAAAGTAGACAGAAAACACTCCTCAACAGCAGTGCTACACTTCCAAAGGTACTTCAATCTCCTCACCAGACTGTAACATGGGGGTGAGAGGTTGGCATAATAGTTAAGGTGTTTGCCTTACAACCACAAGGTGCAGGGTTTGATTCTCATATGGAGTAAATGACTACGCTTAAAATAGTCCACAAGGGCAGTTAGCCTAGTACTAAAACTATAAACTATAAACATGGGTTGGCAAGTTAGGATCAATAGATCTGATAGATGAGGAATGGCCAAGGCAATACCTGATGATCAGCTGTGGGGAGCCACAAATGAGGGAAGAAAACAGCAACATGTCTTAAACTTTTGTCTCTTGTAGCTTGTATAGATTTCCTGGTAAAAGTTGTGCCAGAACTACACTGAATCTCACTTGCACTATTTTCACTAAAATCTTGTAATTGCAACTGCACAGTGTTAATGGACACTAATTACCCAGATACTCTCTAATGTTGCTTCCATATGAATTTGACAATACTTCTGTTATATTCCTTTAGCTTAAACCTCTATGGCAGTCATTCTGTATTTTTTAAAAAAATATCCTTTTCAGACATCCCCATCTGCTTATAAGAACTACGTGATACCATTTTCCAGGGTGATCTATTTCTTTAACAGTCTTTAGAACAGTATCCAGCTAATTCATTATAATTCTCTTCTCTAAATGGATGCTCTTCATCAGATAAAGCTATCTAATATTTCTTCTGTAACACTGTTGTTTCTTGATAAATGTATCTACACACACACACACATATATATATATATATATATATATATATATATATATATATATATATATATGTGTGTGTGTGTGTGTGTGTGTGTGTGTGTGTGTGTATGTATGTATATATTCTATACAAATCATCAAGCACCTTGTTAATATCTTCCTGTGTCTCCTGTAATATTTCTTACACACTTCTAAGTGTGTCCATCTCACCTCTTTGGATTTTACTAATTTCCCTAAAAAGGGAGAGGCTGCCTCTCTCCTATTATTTATAAGATACCACTGTCTTTGCAAAATAATTCTTCTTCTGACACTATTCTGTTCAAAAATGTCCCTCTCTTTTCTCAACCACGCCTAAACAGCTTTGCCCTACTAGCTGTTCAAAATCACAATCTAACCCAACATAATGCTTTATCATCATCATCCTTTTCTGTCTCTTTATAATTATGTTTAAATGTTTTCCTCGAGTGCTCTTCAACACTTACTCCACGATTTAAGAAATCTCATTGAAAAGTAAATTATCCATAATTGCATCACAGCCTTAATCAAAATGGGTGTTTTACTACATTCCACTTTTAACTTCGTCTCCCCTTCTCATATCTAATACCTTCACCATCTTTTCCAAACCTGGCCCACATTGCCAAATGATCTATAAAATGCACCACCTATTTCCCCTTCCATTTCTTCCAAAGTATCAGAATATAACACAAAATACATCTTATAGTTTAAATGACCACTCACATACTTAAAACCTTGCTCCTCCTCTAGTCTCTGCTGCCTGTTATGCATAACCTCTCTTATTATTCTAGCATCCTGTGAATAACACTTTCCTTTCACCATTAAATTGCAATTAGAATTCCCTGTCAATACAATATCCGTATTTGCTATAGCATGTTATCTCGTATCTTCAAACACTTGTTACTGAAGTGGAAGTGTACACTTCCATAACCTTGAAGGAAAAGCTAGTAAACACAATAAATTTTATCTCTATTTTTACATGATTTGTATGTCCCCATCAGTACATAATTTGTTCTCTTTGTGTACTTGTCAAAAGTCTATCAAGCAAATTATACAAGCCTTAACTTGTTTACGCCATCTTAAAGCTACAATTCTTCTTAAATCATTGTAATGTTATTAACATTAACTGCCATAATATTTAAATTAGCCCTTCCTTTTGCTAATGCTCAGTAAACGTTTGCTTCTGATTCCCCCTAAACATTCTTATTCTTATCCGTTCTCTTTGTCCAGTGGAGTCGTCAGCTTGTTCCAGGTCTGGGTCTGTCTTGTCTTCACTTTCATCTACTTCCAGATGTTCATACTTTCAGTAACTCCAGGCTGTTTTGTCAGCATAGCTCGTATAACTTTGTGAATTAATGTTCTGCTCCATATCACGAAGTTCACTCTCCACATCTTGAAGACTTGTGTCCAGCACAGTACTTTTACCTTCTACAACAGTTTCACAATATTCCCTTTGTACATCATCTGCAATAATCTCATGACAAACAAAAAAATGACACACAATGTTACATTTTCGACACTGTGATTTGCATTGTTTGCTTGAATGATACATTTCGTCGTGTCTCCACATTTCATTTTTGACCTTCATTAACTAAATGTTCAAAGTCCCCCCCACACACACCAAAAAAAAAACAAAAAAAAAAAACAAAAAAAAACAGAATTTTGGTTGTCCGCAGTATCTAACATTCTCCTTGCTCCCATTAATTCTAATTATATCTTTGTTGAATATTTAAACAAACCTAAACCTCCCAAGTCCGAGTACATAAAAGTCCTCATTGAGTTGTTGTTTTACTTCTTTTACATTGCTGCAATACTGTATTCACTAAAGTGCATTTTTTTTTAATTTTCAGCTTGCACTTCAGCAGTTCAGAACTGCACAAGAAACTTCTTTTTACTTAGAAAGTTACTTGCCTTACTATATATTCATTCTATGGAAAGTCATTTATTAATCTCACTCTGCCAAGAAACCTTTCAAGCAATACACATTCAAAAGTCACTTTGTAAAATGCCTCTGACTCCAAGAATATCAAAGTATGTGCATGCTTAATTTCAAAGGTTCAATAAGTTTATCTTAAATAAAGAATTTATTCAAAAGACACAGTTTCAAAAAAAAGTTTAGAACTGGCTCCTTCACTATGGCTGCCATGATCTGCAGCTTCAAACCTAGTCTTGTGGTCAGAGGAGCATTAGTACTACTGTTCTACTGTTTGTCTTCAGAAGTACCTGTCCTCCTCAGAAGCACCTGTGACCTTATTTACAAGTACTGAACTTAGGCTGTTCACTGCAATACCTTCTGCTTCTTTTTTTACACAATATTTCTCCCAAGTATAAATGCTGGGGAATTCTGCAGGTCCATTTCCATACCACGTTTTTCCATAATGTCTCTACAGGATAAAGCATCAGGTAGCTGTCCTTCAGAAAAGAACATCAACAGAACAGAAGCAGTGAGCTCTCCTTCAGCTATTTCTGTGACCTAAACCTACTGAGAAGCCTTCACGCTTTTTGGCACAGCTAATTCCACAATAGTAGCAGCTTCTCTGCTTCCTTGTGAGACACAGTCATTGTAGTCCTCCATAGCTTCTTTCTCTGCTTCCTTGTGAGACACAATCACTGTAGTCCTCCATCTTGGATCCCCCCTCAGAGACTGCAGCCCTTTAGTACCATCTACCAGAAAAGACTATGTGCCTGGTGTACCCTGGCCAAATGTCCACTAGTCAGCACAGCTTGTCTGGCCTGATGAATATGGGCATCTTGGGGCAATGTAGCAATTGCCTCATGTACACTGACAACCCTCTCCTCCTACCACCCAACACTACAACCTGTGAGAGATACACTTATATAGCCAAACTGGAAGCCAAGCTCTCTCCAGTCAAGACTGGACTAGACAGTCAAGAGGAGAAAGTTAACACCTACACCACACCACACCACACTCAACACATAGTCCTTCAAAACGCACACTACCAAAACCCACACATAGAAACAGAAAGCACATACCCACATTCACGGAGGCTCTCAGTAAAAATCTGCCCAAGCAACAGAGACCTCCCAAGCTGAAACGCAGACAAACACCACCCCCCAACACTACCTAAATAGCACAAAGCCCACAAAATTAGTGTGCCACTCAACCTCAGCCCATAAGGCAAAACAACGTACCCAACACACTAGTCATAGGTGACTCTATAGTCAGGCACACTGATGTCCCACTCACCAGGCTAAACAAGGAGAAAGTTACTGTCAGCTGCCTGTCGGGTGCCAGGATACGCTACATAATGCACGCACTCAGGTCACTCCACAACAAGTACAAATATGACTCTGTCATTGCCCATGTTGGTGTGAATGACCTGAGACGTACCTCCCAGAACTACATGAAAAGAGACATGGAGGAGTTCTCGGATCTTGTAGTCCAGGAGGGTATGACCCTAGCCCTGAGGAGCATCCTGCCATTGCCCAGAATGATACCACACTATAAGGACAAAATGATTGACTTCAACAATTTGCTAAGCGTCTAGTGTCATTCTAAGCAGATCCAGTATCTGTCTGCCTGTGACGACAGGGTCAACAGACCACGAGGCTTTGCTAGAGATGGCCTGCACCTGTCACTCCTGGGATTCTGGATACTGGCTAAGGCTCTTGCCACCCCTATAGTGCCTTTTTTAGGCAATGTTCAAATGCTAAATTCACCACCGTAACAGGTACAAGCAAGCAAACTCTGAGGGTAATGCTACTCAATGCTAGAAGTCTAAACCTCAAAATGCACTCACTCGAGGCACTCCTTAAAATGGAGAACATCGACATCTGTGCAGTGACAGAGACCTGGTTCAAGGCTCCAGAGAGCACCCCTGCATTACCAGGCTATAATTCATACCACAGCTTTCGGCCACCTAATCTGGACCAAAACACTAAAGGCAGAGGCGTGTCTTTATTCATTAAGGATATTCACACCTACAGGCTAGTTGCTCAACATAATGCATCCAAAATTATCCAAGTGCAACTAACACTGGGCAAGACTGCAATCCAGGTTGTAGCTTGTTACAGATCCCACACCATGCCCCAGGATTCCCACTCTTCATTTCTTAAAATACTGGAAAATATTAAGGTACAACCCAATACCTTAATTATGGGTGATTTCAACTACCCCACCATCAACTGGGAAAACTACTCATGTACCAACTCATTCACTCAACGTTTTCTGGAATTCATAAATTCCAATGCCTTGGATCAGCTTGTCTACACCCCCACCAGGGGCAGCAATATCCTGGACCTGGTCATTACCAATATGGGTAACCAGTGTTCCACGCCAGAGGTCAACTCCTCGCTGGTGAGATCTGTCCACAAGCTAATCACCCTAGACATCCATATCCCACCCCCACCTCCCATTAAGGAAACCACCATCAAACACTACTCCAAAGCCAACTTCATGCTTCTTAAGACAGAAGTGTCAAACTTCACGACACCCATGCAGATGGAAAATAGAGGTACAACTGCTGAATATTACACAAATGCACTGTATAAGCACATACACGAGTGCATGGATCGTGCGATCCCCAACAGAACCAAGATGCTATCCTCCAAAAAAAGGAAGCCAATCTGATGGTTCCCTGTCATAAACAAACTCTACAACAGAAGGAAGAAGCTGTTGAAGAGTAAAATCCCAAGATTGGAGGAACTCCATGGTCAGTCTCATCCAGAAGCTGAGATCCCTCATAAAGTCCTCCAAAGCCAGTTATGAAAATAAAATTGCAACTGATTCCAAAGGCAACCACAAAGCATTCTACACCTATGTCAAGAATCTCAATGGCAACACTCAGATCTGCTCTGAGCTACAGCACAATGGCACTAAATATGCAGAACCAACTGATATTGCCAACATCCTGGAAGATAGGTTCAGTGCTAACCCCTTCTCACCCTCCAAAGGGCCCATCTTAATACTGGAAGAATGCAAAGCCCCTGTAATCATGGATGAACAAGTAACGACTGCACTCTCCAAAGACAAGAACACAGCATCCATGGGACCAGAATACATCCCAGGCTGCGTACTGCACAAACTACAGAATGAACTGGCACCCCACCTAAATACCATGTTGAATCATAGCCTCACCTCAGGCTATGTGCCTACTGAATGGCACACAGTGATGGTTATCCCACTCCACAAAGGGGGTGTCACCACGGACTCTGGAAAATACTTCCCCATTAGACTGACGAGCCTGGTCTGCAAGGCCATGGAACGTATCATCTTAGAGCGTATAAACAAAGATATAGGTAACCTCCAAACCCTGGACCCCAGTCAGTTTGGGTTTGCAAAAGGTAGATCATGTCTACTAAACCTGAATGACTTCTTTGAAGCAGTCACTAGAGCCGTAGACAAGGGCAAGGTAGACACACAAGGTGCACACGGCCTATCTTGACCTTGCCAAGGCTTTTGATACCATCCCCCACTCTGGAATTATAAATAAACTCACTAAACTGGACATAAATCCCTATGTCACAAGATGGGTGGCCAACTGGCTCACTGACAGAACCCACACAGTAAAAGTAGCCAACTCCAAGTCCGACTTCAGACCAGTGACGAGTGGAATACCACAGGGTTTGGTCCTGGGTCCTCTCCTGTTCAGCATCTACTTCTCTGAAGTGCAGGCCAACACAGAAGGTCTTTGGCTAACAAAGTTTGCAGATGACTGCAAACTGGGAGCCATAATAGAATCACCTAATGATGTAGACATTCTATAAAAGGGCCTGACAGAGACAAATGCTTGGTGTGAAAGTCATGGCCTCAGGCTCAATGCCAAGTAGTGCATTGTCATCCCCTTTGGGAAAAACTCGGTACCCATGAACTACTACATAGGTGGTAGCTCACTAAATACTGAAAGTGTGATAAGAGACCTCGGGACACAGGTGGACAGTAGTCTCTCTTTTGATAACCACATTGCCACAGTAGTCCGGAAATCCTTCTACGTGGCACACCTCATCACAAAAGGGTTCTCCTCTAGAAAAAAGGAGGTCATTGTTCCTCTCTACTCATCCCTCATTATACCCATTATAGAGTACAATGCCCCGTTAGGCATGTATCTCACAAGACACCTACAACAGGAAAGGCCACAGAAATACCTCACTAAGAGGATTACCAGCCTCAAACAGATGCCGTACGCTGACCATCTCAAAAAACTCCAGCTCTACTCCGCCACATATCGCCTACTCAGAGGTGATCTCTACCTAACATACAAAGCTATGTCAAACCCAAAGCTGTTGGACATGCTACACTTGAAGAAATCCCAACCACTTGCTCCAGGGACCTAAACCTTGTCACCCCAATAAACAGAACATGCTGGAGGCATAGATTCCTGTCCCACAGACTTCCCATACTCTGGAACAAACTACCCATTCATGTCAAGCAAAGCTCCTCATTGGCCCTCTTTAAGAAAAATATTGATGACTGGATGCGAAACAAAAAATTGAACCCGGGGATCACATCTGCGGCACTGCTTGACAGGAGCACAGGAAAATAATTTTCTTGGGTGGCGAAAGCCAATGAACCTTTTTGAGTAGGCTTATATAGGCCCCAGGGCCGACAGCCTAGTACCTACCTATGAACCTATGAAAAGAGGCTATTGACTTAGTGAGAGTAACCTGGTCAAGAAAAATAAATGCCAAAAGAAAGAACACTTAAAAACAAAAATCTAAAAATGAACAGACATTCTAATTCAAAGAGATAAATCAGGAAACACACTTTAAAGAAGGAAGAGAATGTTTTATTAAGAAATGGGAGGCAAATGGTAACATTTATCATTATACAGCTCTGAGTCCATATTTTGTATAAGACATCAGGGGGACCATTATAACCGTAGATAGTGGAAGGAGTAGCCAGATAAGAAACCACTGATTTTTAAAGAACTGTACTGATGATTGTGTTAACTTGGACTGTTTGCACAGGACAGTGACACTTTGCCAAGAAATGGTGTTACAACTAGAAACTGTCCTATGATAAACCATTGTTCAGAAGATCGCAGAGGACTATCATAAGTCTACTTAAAATACATGTCTGTGCAGATGTTGTCTAATATTTTTTTCCTTTGCAATTTGTTTAAAATGTGGAGCACTGTGAAAATGACATGTATGCATAAATGTGTTTTGTTTAAATATTTTGAAATCGTGTTTGGTTTCAATTGTCTTATAAGAAATGTTTGGAAAAATGTTATTAGAAATGCTTTAATGCAATGTTCATGCACAAAACTGTGTGGGGGGGGTGGTATGTGCAAGTCTGAATGTGTTTTCCACATAAATCTTCAATTTACTCCAACATATGCATCCTTAAAATCAGTGTATGTATGTATGTATGTATGTATATATATATATATATATATATATATATATATATATATATATATATATATATATATATTCACTTTATAACCTCAAAATACTGAAATATCGAATTTCAGTATCTTGAGACTATAAAACCGAATCCACAAAACACAGACACAAAAAAAACGCGAAATTCACAACACCGAAAACACCGCACACACTATATCACACATACACCACAGCACCCACATCACAACATAAACAAAACTACACACATACACAACTCATACACACATAAGCAGGGGGCAAGCCCCCCTGCACCCCCCACACCCCCCCTACTTATATATACTAACTCCGAGATTGCACAAACACAAAGCAAAAGCCAACTCACACACGCACATTCTCCGACCCTCACACACATCAAACACATCAGCACACTCACACACACTCTAACTCCCACTCAAAACACTTAGAAAACACTTACCTGACATAACACCTACATTCACACATGGCACCGCACCATCAAAACACAATCCCGGACATTACGGCGTAAGGTCATAACCCGAGTCGACATATATTCAAGTTCGCGATTATGACCTTTCGCTATTTTTAACATTCGGCTTTATAGTCTCGAAATACTGAAATTCGACATTTCAGTAATTCGAGGTTATAAAGTGTTTCTATATATATATATATATATATATATATATATATATATATATATATCAGCAGTTTACAGGCAAGGAGGAGTTTAACACTCTAAAGATGAAGAATGTACAAGACTACACCCCCCCCCCCAAAAAAAATTAAAATTCTTTACACATTTGTATAGGTTCTTAAGTTCATAGGCACTTACTAGGCAGTTGATCTGTGAGGATCTTAAAAAGCCTATCTTTACATATCCATGGTAGTTTTTAGCCATTATATTTTGTATACAAATAACTCAGAGATGGATCAAACAAGGATTTGTTGTAACATTTGCATTCTCCTATCTATGAGAGACAGGGGCTCTAAATAGGTTGTGAATTTGTGGTTACTCATCCATTTCCCAAATTATGTTTGAACAGAGTAAGTGAATCACTTTGCTTTATGAGGAGTGAAACATTGTTCCATAAAACTGGTATTCTCTGTGATGCAGACCTGCCCCTCGAACTTGCTTTATTTATTTTGCAAAGATACTGAGATCCCTTCAGTTGGTGTTTATATCACTGGACCTGTGAATGTGTAATGGGTCTGACAGCATGAGGTCTGTTGAATATCTATATGGAAGGCAGAGGTCATCTCTCAAGGGTCTGTATAATACTGAGAACAGGTTCAAGACTTTGAGATGGTCTGCATAGTTTTTACAATTTAAGCCCTTGGCATTTTTAGTAAGGAAAAGTTGTGGTCATTCCATTTATGGCAAGAATTTCGACAGGTACATACCAAATGTCTCATCATACACAATGATTTCTATTTTTCTATGTGTGTTGCAAAACGTGTAACTATGGTACAGTCAACTGAGTGCTTACTTCAGCCAAATGTACACTTATCTAAATGAGGCTTCAATCATCTGAGTTTGATTTATTGTGAATCAGCAGAGTCAGCCAAATATAGTCTACCAATGGTATCAACTGATATGAAGCCGATAATGTACTTCGTGACGCTGTGTTTAGTTTGGCGTTTAACGTTTTTTCATCTTACATTGACTTTATGGTGTTTTGTGCTCAATAAACGCTTGGGACATATCTGTGGCTGGCCAGTGTTTTGAACTCCTCAACACAGTGCTTTTGTTGGGTACTTCGTGACTCTCACACCTTTTTTTTCTTTTGCATATCATTAAATTATTACTCATCTTCATATTAAACATAATAACCCTGGCACTAGAGACAGGTCAAATAACTAACTCCTGAATGCTTTATGTTCCTAGTTATTTCCCCATGGACAAATTAAGCACAGTTGTTATTCTAACAAAAAAGGAAGATGGTCCACAATCATATAACACCCACAACTGATAAATCAGTGACTTCTCTATTTGGCTTTTTTTAATATGGTCACTGATCAGCGGTTATTGAGTTTTCTCTTTTATGTGCAACTTCTTCAGGTTGACCCACCTTCTTATCAAGCAGTATATTCAATGGAATAATACCATGAAACTGTATATTATACCTTTCTCAGCATTTCTTTAAAACTCGCATGTTGCAACTCTACCTGCGATGTAATTTATTTATTTATTTATTTTATTTATTTATTGTACATTTGTTTACTGGGAAAGTCCAACTCCAACTGGACAGTAATTGCCCATTTTCAGCAGAGGCCTGGGCAGAAAAGCTCCACATAGTGCATCATGCTACAAAAATATTAAGATACAGAAAGCATGCAACATATTAACCAAAAACAAGTTAGTTTCTAATTCTGTACAGAAATATTCATGTAGTCCTTTTGTGCAACATTTAAACAACAGAAAAAAAAAAAAGAAAGAAAACAAGCTAGTTTCTAATGCTCTGTGCAAATGCGTTCAGCATAGTTCTTTTGAAGAACATTTAAATAATGCACAGAAAGTAAGATACAGGTGGATACTATAAGATTATGATACATTTTGACAACCATCAAATCTGTTGCTACAAGAGATTTTCATGTAAAATACCATTTGTAGCTACCAATGAGAAAGGACTGGGTATTTATTAGGTTAGTCAGGGTCTTAACAGTTACATATCCAAGAATTGGATAGATAGGACTTAAGCTGATTTTTGAAGTTAAGTTTATTATTTTTCATTCTGATTCTATGGGGGGGGGGGGATTCCAGATTTTGGCAACTACACATAAGTGGAGGGAGTCGCCAGACATATATTTGCTTTTGGATATTTCTACTAGCATTTTATTTGTGGCTCAATTGGCAGTTGTTGCAGAGGTTGAGTAGTCCTGCTAGTGCTGGTATTTTATTGGGGTAGTAGACTATTTGATGTGCCAGGGTGAGTTGAATCAAGTTCAATAAATTAGGTGGTTCTAGCCAGCCTAATTGTTTAAGGGCTAGACAGTGATGGGATCAATATCAAGAGTTGGCAGCAAATTGTGCTATCTTGTTGTAGCAAGTAGTTAATTTGTTTAGGTTGGTTAGAACAAGGGATGCATATAGTAATGTAGAAAGGAGGTGAGTTTAGGCTATGATGGCTTTACTGTCAGTGGTTAGGTAGTTTTTACATTGATTTAGTTATGGTGTGTGCTATATGTTTATTGAATTTAAGATTTTGGTCAATTATTCCAAGGAGTTTGGTTTGTGGCACTGGGTGATGAGGGTGTTGTCCTTTGAGGATATTTGAAAAGGGGGGATGGGGTCAATAGCCTTTGAGGGGTGGAATAACATAAGTTGTTTTTTTTTGGTGGGGGGTTAGAATAAGCTGAGAGTTTGACAGACAGATTTCTATAGTGGTGAATGATTCTTGGGTTTTTCTTCTAGAATCTGGACAGGGAGCTGAGCAGATTAGTGTGGCATTGTCTACGTATTGTACCAAGTTTGTGTGAAGTGTGGCTGTGTGTAGGTTGTTTGTGAATAAGGTGAAAAGCAGGGGTCCAGGGAGAAAAGGACCTGCACTGATTGACTAGACAGAGGGACCGAGCTAGGAAAGATGTGCAACAGGTAAAGGTGATAAAGGATAATGAGGGAAACATACTTACAAGCGAGGAGAGTGTGTTGAGCAGATGGAAAGAGTGCTTTGAGGGGTTGATGAATGAAGAGAATGAGAGGGAGAGAAAGTTGGATGATGTGCGGATAGTGAATCATGAAGTGCAGTGGATTATCAAGGAGGAAGTAAGGGTAGCTATGAAGAGGATGAAGAATGGAAAGGCTGTTGGTCCAGATGACATACCTGTGGAAGCATGGAGGTGTTTAGGTGAAATGGCAGTGGAGTTTTTAACCAAATTGTTTAATGAAATTTTGGAAAGTGAGAGGATGCCTGAGGAATGGAGAAAAAGTGTTTTGGTACCGATTTTTAAGAATAAGCATGATGTGCAGAGCTGTAGTAACTACAAAGGGATTAAATTGATCAGTCACAGCATGAAGTTATGGGAAAGAGTAGTGGAAAAAACGTATCAAAAGGAAGGTGCCGGCTGCACAAATAACCAAGCAAAAAGCACCAGTTCCACAACGATAAGGCTCAAAATAAAAGTAGAGGTTTATTAGGGCTCCTGCCAAACTCAGTAGACACAATACAATTGTATTGTGTCTACTGAGTTTGGCAGGAGCCCTAATAAACCTCTACTTTTATTTTGAGCCTTATCGTTGTGGAACTGGTGCTTTAAAGAGTAGTGGAAGCTAGGTTAAGAAGGGACGTGATGATTAGTGATCAGCAGTATGATTTCATGCTGGGAAAGAGCACTACAGATGCGATGTTTGCTCTGAGAGTATTGATGGAGAAGTACAGAGAAGGTCAGAAGGAGTTGCATTGTGTTTTTGTAGACTTAGAGAAAGCATATGACAGGGTGCCTAGAGAGGAGTTGTGGTATTGTATGAGGAATTCGGGGAATGTCAGAGAAGTATGTAAGAGTGGTACAGGATATGTACGAGGGTAGTGTGACAGCGGTGAGGTCTGCGGTGGGAGTGACGGATGCATTTAAGGTGGAGGTGGGATTACATCAAGGATCAGCTCTGAGCCCTTTCATTTTTGCAATGGTGATGGACAGGTTGACAGACGTGATCAGACAGGAGTCCCCGTGGACTATGATGTTTGCAGATGACATTTTGATCTGTAGTGAGAGTAGGGAACAGGTAGAGGAGACCCTGGAGAGATGGAGATATGTTCTAGAGAGAAGAGTAATGAAGGTCAGCAGGACTAAGACAGAATATATGTGTGTGAATGAGAGGGAGGATAGAGGAATGGTGAGGATGCAAGGAGTAGAGGTGGTGAAGGTGGATGAGTTTAAATACTTGGGATTAATAGTTCAGAGTAATAGTGAGTGTGGAAGAGAGGTGAAGAAGAGAGTACAGGCAGGATGGAGTGGGTGGAGAAGAGTGTCAGGAGTGATTTGTGAAAGACGAGTACCAGTAAGAGTGAAAGGGAAGGTTAACAAGAGGGTAGTGAGACCAGCTATGTTATATGGGTTGGAGACAGTGGCATTGACAAAAAGGCAGGAGTTAGAGCTGGATGTGGCAGAGTTAAAGATGTTAAGATTTGCACTGGGTGTGACGAGGGTGGACAGGATTAGGAATAAGTATATTAGAGGGTCAGCCCAGGTTGGAAGGTTTGCAGACAAAGCCAGAGAGGCAAGATTATGTTGGTTTGGACATGTGCTGAGGAGGGATGCTGAGTATATTGGGAAAAAGATGCTAAGGATGAAGTTACCAGGTAACAGGAAAAGAGGAAGGCCTAAGATAAGGTTTATGGATGTGGTGCGAAAGGACATGCAATGCGGTTGGTGTGACAGAGCAAGATGCAGAGGACAGGAAGAAATGGAAACAGATGATCCGCTGTGGCAACCCCTAATGGGAACAGCTGAAAGATAATGCTGGTATGCCTAGGCTAACTGGAAGGGGAGGGGGAATAGGGAGGCCATCCATCTTATGGCCTGCTGGCAGTTGGAAAGATAGTCTTTAAACGAGAGCAGGCTGAAGTGATCAAGACTGAAGTCAGAGAGGATGGTTAGAAGTTTGTTATGAGAGACTGCATCAAATGCTTTAGATAGGTTTAGAAAGACAGTTAACACTAGATTGCCAAGGTTCCATTGTTGATTAACAAAATTGGTAAAACTGATGAGAGCAGTGGTGGTGCTATGGTGCAAGTGAAAGCCATGTTGTGTTTTGACAAGTAGGTTGTTGACTAAGAGGTAGTTTAGTATCTAGGAGTGAATACATTTTTCCAATATTTTAAGCAATGGGGAGAGTATGGCTATTGGTCGGTAGGTGGAAAATTCTGTTGAGGTACCGCCTTTAAGTAATGGAATTATGTAAGAGATTTTCCAGAGGGAAGGTACTGATTGCTCAGCTATGGATCTGTTAATTAGAATAGCGACAGGGTATGCTATAGCTTTGACAGTGATATGTAGGTATTCAGCTGGCAGTTTGTCTGCTGCGAGGGTAGTAGGTTTTAGTTTGGACAGGTGTTTACAGATGAGACAAGTTGGGACTAGTTTGAGTGAAGGGGGTCTAGTCATTTGGGATGTTGTGTAGATCTGGGAGGCTAGTGAGGGAGGAGGGGGTAATCAATTTAAGAACTGAGTTGAAGAAGTAGTTATTGAATTGAGTTACAATGTTGATGGGGGTATCATTTGTGTTTGGGGGATCGGTACTAGTTTTACCTGGTTGCAGAATTTTTTTAATGGCTGCCCAGAATTTCTGTGGGTTTGAGTTATATTTAGTTTGGGTGTCAGAATACCGAGTTTTTTTTATCATTCCTAATTTGTTTTTTAGCTTTATTTCTTAGTTCAAGGAATAATTGTCTATTTGAGCTAGTTTTGTTACTATGCCAGGTGTCCCATGTCTTGTCTCTTTCTTTTAGAAGTAGGCAAGTGGATTTGGTGAACCAGAGGACACAGTTGGATTTGATTCAAATGGTTCTAGGAGGGTCTAGTTGATTAAGTATGCCTAGAAAGACAGAGTTAAAGTGATTAACTGCCAAGTCCAATGGAAGGCAGGTGAGTGGGGACCAGTCACACAGTAATTTAAAGCTGATATGAAGTAATAACTTCTGCTATAACTGAAAACTGCTTTTCAGTCCCATATTTGACTTAATAACTTTGAATATATATGTATGCTAGCCACAGCTTTACTTAACAGTTGACTTAAATTTACTAACATCCTCTACTGCACTTAAAACTCTCTGTAGTTGAATTGAAATAAAAACACTGAACCTATAAAATATACTGGCATTATATATGTAATATAGATAAATATGGAAAATACACACAATAACTGTGTTATAACAGGCTGTTTAATTTCTGAAAGTTAGATAACACCAGATATAAATTTCACAGTGCACCAGTATAGAATTTGCATTGAAGTGACAAATTATCACATACAGGAGCAGGCCAAGAACTGTGGCATTAAATAAGAAAATAAATGTAAGATGCACATTTCAAAATTTGGTAGAAAGAAGACATTTTAAAGGGGGAATGCTGCATTAACACAAATGTGAGGCCTTTGTCCTTACTTTCCTAGTCTTAATATACTATCTACGTGGTCACACTGCCTTGGAGCTAAAGGCAGTTACTAGTTTATTACAAAAACAAAGACTTCTGTCCTTGAGACTAGTGTGAGCTTGGAGTCAATATATTTAGTTAAATGGGAGTGGGGAACAGCCTTCTGGCAAAACATCGGTCTGTATTTATATTAGAATCCTTACAATTTATATTTCAGTTTTATTAGCATTTTGAAGTATTGAGAACAAAGAAATTAATTAGATCATTGTCAGCGATCACATACTTTTCTTTTCATAGTATATATACAGATGGTGCTTCATTTTGTAAGACAAAGAACACTGTTCGCAAGACACTTTGGCCAGATACTGTGAAAAAGTGAGATATGCCTCTGAAAAAAAGGTTAGTGGAACATAGTACACCCAAGGAAACCTGATGTTTAATGAGGTGATGAGAAAAAAAACAGAAGTGAAAACCTTGGAAGAATCTAGAAAAGAGCAATTGTGCAAACCCACAAAAACCTGGATTACTGAATGTTATATAACCGAATTACACAAAAACCAGGATTACTGAATGTTATATAACCGAATTACACAAAAACCTGGATTACTGAATGTTATATAACCGAATTACACAAAAACCTGGATTAGCGAATTACACAAAAACCTGGATTACTGAATGTTATATAACCGAATTACACAAAAACCTGGATTACTGAATGTTATATAACCGAATTACACAAAAACCTGGATTACTGAATGTTATATAACCGAATTATACAAAAACCTGGATTACTGAATGTTATATAACCGAATTACACAAAAACCTGGATTACTGAATGTTGTATAACCGAATTACACAAAAACCTGGATTACTGAATGTTATATAACTGAATTACACAAAAATCTGGATTACTGAATGTTAGATAACCGAATTACACAAAAACCTGGATTACTGAATGTTATATAACCGAATTACACAAAAACCTGGATTACTGAATGTTGTATAACCGAATTACCAAAGTATGTACCATTTCACTTAATTTTTCTCAAACTCACTTGCTTTATTTTTCCTTATTTAACTGAAAAATGTAATGTTTATTCTTCCTTAAATTAAATCTAAGATGTCCTGAAATTTATAGCAATCCAGTATGATTTAATAATCAGTTCCAGTGTAACATTCTCAGAATATTTTGCATACCTTAAATCAGCAAATTTTATAGCATCACTAAAGTAAAAAAAAAATAAAAATTAGCCCCCTGCAGCGCTCGCTAACACAGTCCCACTAGTGGCCAGATTATTATTCACTACAGGCTCCAACACTAGTAAGCTGCAGTGCTCACTAATGCAGCCCCACTAGTGGCCCAGACTATTATTCACTACAGACCCCAGCACTATTCCCCTGTAGTACTCACTAACTCAGCTCCACAAGTGGCTTCTTCTTATTTTTTTACAATAAACCCCAACACTAGTCTGCTGCAGTACTCACTAATGCAGCCCCACTAGTGGCCAGATTATTATTCACTACAGGCCCCAACACTAGTAACCTGCAGTACTCACTAATGCAGCCCCACTAGTGCCCAGATTATTATTCACTGCAGGCCCCTGCACTATTCCCCTGTAGTACTCACTAACTCAGCTCCAATAGTGGCCCAGATTATTATTCACTACAAGCCCCAACACTAGTAACCTCCAGTGCTCACTAATGCAGCCCCACTAGTGGCCAGATTATTATTCATTACAGGCCCCAACACTAGCCTGCTGGAGTACTCACAAACACAGCCCCGCTAGTGGCCTCAGATTATTATTCACTACAGGCCCCAACACTAGTAACCTGCAGTGCTCACTAATGCAGCCCCACTAGTGGCCAGATTATTATTCACTACAGGCCCCAACACTAGCCCCCTGCAGTACTCACTAACACAGCCCCACTAGTGGCCTCAGATTATTAGTCACTACAGGTCCCAACACTAGTAAGCTGCAGTGCTCACTAATACAGCCCCACTAGTGGCCCAGATTATTATTCACTACAGGCCCCAACACTAGTAACCTACAATGCTCACTAATGCAGCACCACCAGTGGCCAGATTATTATTCACTACAGGACCCTAGTAACCTGCAATACTCACTAACACAGCCCCACTAGTGGCCCAGATTATTATTCACTACAGGCCCCAACACTATTCCCCTGTAGTACTCACTAACACAGCCCCACTGGTGGCTCAGTTTATTATTCACTACAGGCCCCAGCACTACTATCCTGCAGTACTCACTAACACATATCCATTATTGGGCCCATATTATTTGTCACTGTAGACCCCAATACCAGTCTCCTGCAGTACTCACTGACACAGCTCCACAAGTAGTCACAGACTGTTACTCAGTCTAAACCCCAGCACTAAACCCCTGCAGTATTTTATGACTGAGTGGGATTACTGGTATCAGATTATTATTCAGTCTCACGGGCCATATTCTTTTGTAGGAACATTTTCATAATCATCTTATTATATCTGTTTCCAAATGTCACATTCAAGAATCGAGTCTAGCTATATTGTATCATATGTAAATTATTGTTTAATTAATTTTATGATGTTGCTCTGGGGGAAATTACTACACCACATGTATCAGTTTAATTCAATATAAATTTGTCTCTATGCATCCATCAGCTCCATTTTTTTTCTAATTCCATCCTTACAAAAACATTATATACATTCCCATTACTGCATGCCATAGAGATGTCTTTGTTACATTCTTTCTTCCTTCCTTCTCTTTTAGGCACTGGAATTATATATTTAGTATGCGTCTTCAAGAGCTTCCCAACCACTGAAGCTGTGACTCACCGATCCCAGACGGAGTCAGTGTAACTCATCACGTGGCGATTCCCAGACAATCACAGGTGCTGTTTCCATTACTGAGCTGACAGCGATTCATGTTTTCATTTCTCTGCACTTATGTGGCTGTGGAGTTAGTATATATAAAGGGGGTTGGGAAAAAGCCCCTATTTGGGTTGCTTCATGGGTACTTTTCCCTTACAAAAAAATGCATTTTTGCTATATCTGGATGAAGCTGCTGTCAGTTACATTTGTCTTGTGGGACCATCACCCTGACATAACTCAATGATTCATAAGGGAGCTGTTTCAACATCTTTGACACAGTTCCATTTCTTAAATATTTATTAAATTGGTAAGTAAATCCAATAACTCTTTCAGTGCTAAATCATTATTAGCAATATCATCCATATCTGTTTATTTTCTTCATTTTTCTAATTCCTGCTGAAAGTAACTTCTTAATAACTAATTACTGTATTAAGTATTCTGGTTCCATATTGTATTTTGCAATATTTTCTCACTGTGCCTGCAAAATGCATTGATAACTATTGTAAAAATTTTAATTAAATTCTTCTCCTCTTCTAATACATTCAAAACATACTTATCTTTAATTTGTGTTGTCACGTGATAGACTCTTATTATGCTCTGTACATTTTTTATATCTTTCTATTAAACAATTACCTCAGCTGCATATATAGAAAGCAGCACTTAAATGCAGCCAAGCATTAAGCTGCTAAACAAATACATAAGTGGATCAGGATTACCAATTCACTCATTTAATAAAATCTCAACAAGGTATGCTTCCCTGCATTGTACAACACTTCTTGAAGTGCTTTGTAATGTTGAAAAGCTTAAATTGTTCTGCTTTAATGAAGAAAAAAAAAGAAACTCATATCTCTGAACTGCTTATGTGTTTCTTTACTTAACCTATGAATCATTCATTTGACAGATGTTATGTTTCTAAGTCCGTTAATGATTAAGACTAGTTTCTGCTAATTATGATAACTTTGGGGCTTTTTCCATGTTTGCATCTAACATTTTATCATACAGAACCTTTATTAAAGCTTTTTAACACTAAATATTTCAAGTCCTATTGTTACTTCTTTCCTTTTAGATATTTTTTTTATTTTCTCCCAAGTATTTCCTCTTGTAGCAAAACTCTATGCAGCTGTTGATGTTTCTGCATGTTTAAGGACAACACTTAGTTTCTGACTTGTGAGGTCCCTCAGACATTATTTTAATTCTTCTGTAACCGTCATATGTTCTTTCATTACTGTACTATCTGTTGTTCCAAACCCTATCTGTGAAATTTTAATTTCCTGTAAAAAGAAGTTATGTACTCACCATAACGTTCCATCTGAGTAGTTATACTTCATTTTTCTGCAACCTGTGGGTGTACGGATCCGTATCGGATCCGAGCTGGCAACTTAATTTCTAGCATCTGCTCCGAGCTCCTCCCCTTACCCATAATACACCACCATCTCCTATATTCCCTCAGATCGAGTTTGCTGCAACTATACATATTAGCAACTCAACTAAATAAACCTAACATGTTTATTCACATGAAAAGGTCAGGGGGACGGAGGGTGGGAATGTTGCAGAAAAATGAAGTATAACCACTCAGATGGAACGTTATGGTGAGTACATAACTTCTTTATCTAAAGTAGTTAATTTCATTTATCTGCAACCTGTGAGACAGAGTCCCCAGCTACTCAACAAATCCTGGGAGGCCCTCATGGAAAGATATTCTGGAGCCCCACTAAGCCAAAGGATGCTCTCCCTCTGAAAATCAGATCTAACTTGTAATGGGAGATGAAAGTATGAGAATTTGTCCAAGTTGCTGCTGCACAAATGTCATCCAAAGGAACCTTAGACCAAAAAGCAGCAGAAGTCGCCATGGACCTGGTACAGTGAGCTTTAATCAGACCAGGAGGAGATAACCCCTTGGCCTCGTAAATCTGTACAATGCAAAAAGTGATCCATCTGGCTAAAGAAACCTTGGAAATGGCCTTGCCCAAATGAGGTTTGGAAAATGAGACAAATAATTGATCAGACTTATGGAAGGATTGTGTTCTATGAAGGTAGAAACAAAGTTGTCTATAAACATCTAACAAATGAAGTTTATATTCCCCTTTGTTCTGAAAATTTGGAAACAAAACAAGTAGATTAATTGTTTGGTTTATGTTTGATTGAGATGCCACTTTGGGTAAAAATAAAGGATTTGTACGGAGAGATACCCTGTCCTTATGGAAGACCAAATACAGAGGCACGGCAGACAAAGCCTGCAGCTCAAAGACCATCCTAGCTGATGTAATAGCCACTAGGAAGGCTGTCTTCCAAGACAAAAACTTTAGATCCACTGATGCAGCAGGTTCAAAAGGAGGAGATACTAATGACTGGAGAACCAAAGTGAGATCCCAAGGAGGAACCGAATCTTTGATGGGAGGGTGCAGAAAGAAGGTGCCTTTTAAAAAGGCTTCACATAGCCTAGAAGAGGCGAGTGCAATTTTATTTTCACCTGTATGAAAATTAGAAATGGCTGTCAGCTGTACTTTCACCATGGAGGAGCTAGCTCCTTGCTGAAAAATACTAGGTAAGAATTCCAACACCGCTGGAACAGGGGCTGTAAAAGGATCTAGGTTTCTCTGAGAGGACCTGATAGAGAAACATCTCCATTTACTTTGATAGAGCTTCCTAGTGGACTCTTTAAGAAAAGCCACTAGTATAGATTTTACGGGAGATGAAAGACCGGGAGTCCTGGTAATCAAGGGAACTTGAGCAGCCAAGCTGTCAGCTTTAGACTGTCCAGATTGGGAGGGTAAGCACCCAAAGGATGCGAGATTAGATCCGGACAGGGATCCAGAATCCATGGAGGTGCTAGAAGGTGAGACCAAAGGAAGGGGAGCCAAACTTGATGAGGCCAGAATGGGGCAATGAGGATCACTATGCACCCCAGTTGACAGGCTTTCTGAAGAAACTTCGGAATGAGTGGTAACGGTGAGTAAGCATACAGTAACCTGGGGGCCAAACATGGACTAGAGCGTCTCTGGGGGCATCCCCTGGTGAGGGAATCAGAGTGAAGAAATCGCTGCACATCGCGTTGGAAGGAGATGCGAAGAGATTGCAGCAAGGCTGTCCCCAAGCAAAGAATATCTCCTCCGCTATTGACTGTTTCAGAGACCACTCATACAGTATCAGAATAGCCTGACTCAAACTGTCCACTAAAATGTTGGTGCATACCGGGATGTGCGTTGCATTCAGAAACCTACCGGTGGAAATTGCCCACTCCCACACTCTCATGGCCCTGCGACACAGAGGATAAGACCTGGTTCTCCCCTGCTTGTTGATATACCAGACAACTGACATGTTGTCTGACTGAATTGCAATTGTACCCAGAGGAAGGACAGTTTGAAAGGCTTTCAAAGCTAAAAGCACTGCCCTCATCTCTAGAACATTTATGTGCAACTTGGTCTCTATCTGGGGCAACGTGCCTTGGACTGCCTTCCCAAACAGTGCCCCCCCACCCGAGTTGGGAGGTGTCCATGGTCACTGTGGCTTGGGCTGGAGATGACACGAAAGGCCGTCATGCTGCAACCTCCGGTGAAAGGAGCCACCAAAGGAGAGACGTCCTGCAGGTGTGACTGATCCTTATCGGAAAATCCATGGGCAGGTCTAGCCAAGACCATTGGACAGCTAGAGTCCACTGAAGGACCCGCATATGGAGGTGTGTTTAAGGGAGAATAGAAATCGAGGCAGCCATGGAGCCCAGGGCCCAAAGCACATCGCTCGCCTTTGGAAATTTGAGGTTCACAATTAGAGCAATGTGGTACCTGAGGTGTGAGATCCTGTCTGGTGTTAAGAAAACGTTTAGCTGCAAAGTGTCTAGCCATGCCCCGATGAAGTCTAGAACTTGTACTGGTTGTAAAAGGGATTTGTGGACATTGACTGTAATCCCCAGCCGATCTGCCAAGAGGATAAAGTAGTCTCAGGCCAGACACAGAAGATGCTTGGTGGATGCAGCGAAGAGCCAGTCGTCCTGGTAAGAAAATACCTGAATTCCCTGAAGCCTTAGGTGAGCTGCTACTACTGCCATAACCTTGGTGAACACTCTGGGGGCTGTGGTGAGACCAAAGGGTAGACCTCTGAACAGGAAGTGACTGGCTCCCAGCCAGAAGCGAAGAAACCCCCTGGAGCTTCTGTGGACCTTGATATGGTAGTAAGCATCCTGGAGGTCTAACGAGCACATCCAGTCGCACTCTCGGAGATAAGGTAGAATGGACTGTAAGGTGACCATCCGGAACTTTTGTTTGGCAAGAGACAGGTTCAGGGTTTACAGGTCCAAAATGGGCCTGAGGTCCCTCACCTTTTTTGGCACTAAAAAGAACCTGGAGTAAATGCCTAATCCGGACTGGTCGAGGGGGACCGGTTTGATGGCTCGTTTGTGAAGCAGCTATGAAACCTCCAGAGCTGCGGCCTCCCTGTGAGCAGGTGGGACATCTGGGAGGCATCTTGTAGCACTTGGCCGGGCAACAAATGGGATAGTGTAGCCTCTGGATATTATTTGTATCACCCAACGATCTGCAGTTATGGACTCCCATGCCGCTGGGTGCAATGATAATCTCCCCCTGACTGCCTCCAGAGTAGAACAGTCAGGCAACCCCTCAGGCTGCTGAGTGGGCTTGTCAGAAAAAGGTTCCCTAGACCCGAAGTTCCTGGGATCCCCTCTACCTCTGGGTCGGCGTCGATCCTGTCCCCCTCTGCCTCTGGGGGAAGAGTTGTCCTGAAACTCCCGGGAAAACTGTGATTTCCAAAACCACATCTTCTTTTGCCCTCTTTGATTCCTAGAAAAGGACCACTGAAGGTTAGAGAAGTGGATCCTGATGGCAGACAAAGTGCTCCCATCTTTTTCGCTCTGGACAAGAGTGTCACGTACTGTCTTCCCGAAAAGGGAGGAACCGTCGTAGGGTGCATTAGTAAATGACACCTTGAAAGGGTCCGCAGACTGACACAACCTGAGACAGGCATGACGCCTCATGACTACGCCTGTCCCAGCCAGCCTAGCTGCTCCTTCCATGGCGTGGAAAGGAGATGCATGGACGTATTTGATACCGACTTCAGAGTCGACATTTTTGCAGAGAACAGTTGTTTGTCCTGCTGCAATAAGGACTCTGGGGGAGACTCAGCGAATTCCCGAAACAAGGTCTCACTGCAGCCGTATCACATGTGCTAAATAGTTCAGCGCATGGATGGAAAAGGTCACTGACGAATAAATGTGCTTCCCAAAACTATCTACCGACCTGGACTCCTTGTCCAGAGGGTGGACTGAGGAACTCTCTTGCGACAGTTCCTTCTTGGTGGCTGCTGCAACCACCATAGCATCAACGGGGGCTCCTTTAGACCAAGGTTGTCTGTCGGTGGGAGGAGAAAGAATCTTGTCAGGGTGTTTGGGTATGGGCTCTATGGTGTCAGGCTCCTTCCATGCCCGCGTGGTGATAAGGTCCACCAAGGGGTCCAGTGGCGGAGACACCCAGGAAGTAGATGGGCCCATGCCAAAGGCCTCCAGGAGCGCAGACTCATCCATAGAAGGTTTTGGGGCTGACCAACCTCCCCTTTGGCAGAGGATGTCCATGATGTCTCTGAAGGAGAAATCTTCAGGATGTGACCTGGGGGAACCTTCTCCTTCATCTAAATCCGTGTCCATAGTGAGGGACTCAGGGGAGTCCAAGTGCCTCCTTCTGCATTTGCACTTATGGGGGCCCTCTTCGGTGGGACTCTCTGAAGAGGACTTGTGAGCTGCAGGGTGTTCCTCAAGGGAAATAGCCTGGGGCTCTTCTGGCATGGGCTGTCGCTGAGAAAGAATGAAGGGAGTCGTCGCCAAATCCAGTGGAGTCTGGGTGGAATCCAAGGAGATGGGCTGAGTTCTCAATCCCTGGGAGAGAACCCTCTACACCACTTTGAACGCCGAAGTAGAGCATATCTCCTTGGCAACCAGCAAGGAAGAAGCTCTTCCCAGGTCCAAAATGGGGTTCAGAGCTGAAGCGAGGGTAGCCTGAGGTCCAAGGGAATGGTTCGGATCCGAAAAGGTCGAAGCCGAAGATGGATCCATTCCCCTCAGGTCTGACTCCCTGTCCAAGGATCTGAGAGTCACTCAAATCCAAACTGGCCGGATCCGAGGAACTCAAGGTAACAGCCGGAGTCGAGGTTGGTGGAACCGTTGGCACCGAACAACCAGCTCCAAACAGTCTCGGATCCAAGAACCTCGAAGCAGCCACACAGGTCGGAGAAGGAGAGATGTGGCAGAAAAAGGGCATGGAGGTCCCCCCTCCAGAGGGAGAGGGGCTTGTCAAGACTCCCATCTGTATTTGGTTCTGAATGAATCTCCACATCATCCTGTCCATGTCCAAGTCCGATAGGCTCCGAGTCGATCGCGAAGAGGCAACCGACACGGATCTGGCTGGTCTGCGCAGTAAGGGTGAGGAAGGCCTCGGATCAGAAGACTCCAACGGCTCCGGTGAGAAACAGGGTGAGCAGAGCCTGGGAGAAGTTGGCTTCAAAGTCTTGGATGGTGGAGTAGGGAAAGATTCCCTGTCCGAGGACCTCTTGCGAGGCCTATCCCTCTTCCTCTCTTTATTCTCCTTGCGCCTTTCTCTGTCCTTTTCTTTTTCTCTCTCTCTTGCTTTTTCTTTCTCTTTATCTTTGTCTTTGTCTCCCCCAACACCAGAACAAGTGGGAGTTTGACTCCCTGTCTAAGTGGGTGGTTGGGCGGGAGTACCTGAGACCGAGGCCGTGGCAGAATCCAGCATGGAGGCAGGCAGAAGACCCTTGGCAACTAACTTGGTCTTCCTGTCCCTGAGGGCCCTCAAGTTAAAGACTGCACAGATTGAAAACTGTGTTGATAAATGGGGCACTCCCAAACATATTACACAGAGTGTGACCATCAGCCGGTGAGAGCTTATGGCCACATTCATTTTTTGAAAACCTACTTAGGCTGATCAGCCATAGTCTAACACTAATCACCACTCCCTAAAGAGAACACAACACACTAACACATGCTGAAGGGAAGTGGGCCTTGAACTACTTTCAGCAATAAAAAAACTTTTTTTTTTTTGAAGCTATACCGATGAACAACGTACACTAAAGGGGGAGGAAGGGAAAACTAACTACCACTTGTACACAAAAACAAAATTAACTACTTACTTATCCTTGAAGCTCAGAGCAAAGGAGATCAAGATGCTTACTATGGCTCGGCAAACGAGATCTGGGGGATGATAGGAGATGGTGGTGTATTATGGGTAGGGACACCCACATCACCTCCCACACTTCCACATCTCTAAATATAGTAAATCTTACTTTGTACAACCAATGAGGGTAAACAAATATGACCACTCCCTCTGAGCTATGATCCTTCTCCTTTTTAAATAGCCCAGTTTTGAAGAAGCATGGAAATCGATGAAACTGCTTTGGAAATGTTGCCATTTCATCACGACACTTCAAAATAATTAGCAGGAAATTCTGTAATTCAGAGTCAGGTGGAAGCCAGAGTCTATTCTGAATCTGCGGTTATAAGGCAGAGAAACTAATCCTAGATAGGATGCCAGTTTTTCACAGGACACACACACGTAGTTACTGATAAATGGAACACACATACAAGCAGTGTTCAGAACTGCAAATGTATCTGTGATACATGCTTGGAATGTGGAGGAAATCAGAGTTCGTAAAAAAAAAGGATACAGACAAAAAGCAGATGCCACATAAAAGGACCATCATCCAGGAAATCAGCTAGTCAAATAAGAGCCATTGCTAACTGCTGAATCACTGTGCTGCCCTCCATTTACCCAAGTAGTTTTTCTGTTTTAGCAAAGAAAAAAAAAAGGCATCGGCAATTCTTATATTATCCTGCTGTTGGGCATTCTTCAAGCTGCAGTTGTTATCCTTTGAAATTATAAAACTATAAAGTAACATGTGTTGTGTGTCCACACTCACAGTCACATGGTTGTTACCTGTTTCTAAGTAATGGTAATACACACAGCTGCAGGTAAGAATTCTACTATCAGATTTGCTCACCTTTAGTTTGATCACTTTTTCAAACATGGACAGTAGTTCATATAGTTTTATGCATTTCTGGAGGTTTATAGGTTCACAGGTGACTATTAGGCTAGCTGTCCTGTAGGGTCATTTTAAGCATAGTTAATAATCTGAGGTCAGGATCAAACTTTGTACCTTTTCTGCAGGTAGACAAAGACTTTAACTATTATGCCAAACCGCCCCATAAAAAAAGCACTATGCTAGCTGCCTTTGTGGGTTATTTTAAGCCTTAGTAGTTTCCATCAAAGGTGAGACTCAAACTCTGTATAGGAAACACCCTACAGTTGTGCCATTCCTTTCTCCACTCTGTTTAATAACAGCATACTCTTGCTAAAAAGACAGGATGGTTCAGTCCAGATGACTGTAACTAAAACAATGAAGGGTCCACATTGAAAGACAAGTGAAGCAACACAGAACCTGAATGTTATTGTCCTGAGGATGATGATGCAATAAGACAAGTGTTATTTCTGTTCTTCCTCATCAGCACCAACATCATTTTATGTATATCACAATATTACTGAAACCAGAAAAATAGGTGTGGACCTCTTGGGTTTTCGATCCTGAGTGATGCCTGCCCGGAGGGAAGGAATAACCAATTTTACAAAGCCTTTCACTCTTGATCCTAAACGGTGAACAGATTTCTACGTGTAGTTGGTGGTGGAGCTAGCTCTAAAAAGAGCTGTTTTAGTCCTTTGGGCAGCTGGAGCTCTATATAGAGCTGTTACATATTACTGTTCATTTTGTAACATGCCCAGTTTCACCATTGGTATTCTACCCCAAGGTACCTGTGAGGGTAGTCATGTTAAATGTTACTTTGTCACATGCTTGATTTACCACCTGTCTGACAAGAACTACAGAACATCATGAAGACATGCAGTTTACTATCATTCATATAAATGTGTTCTCAGTTCCTAGACTCTAACAGAAGCTTATAGATATCTTTAGTTCATTGTTTTGCTGCAGATTCCATCAATGACAATCAGCCATTGAGTACGGAGGGATGGCTTTCTGCTCCCTGGCTGACTTGCACATGCATTTCAGTTCAAATCTAACATCACATGATGGGATAAGGAGCCCCAGTCGCTACTAGGAGTTTCCATACTCTTTTCCATCTTCCCTTGAGGAAAAACAAGACTGGAGAATCTCAAATGCTTCATCAGACAGCATACTGGCAAACAGGTCAATGGCATGAGAAAAAACAAGAGTATCATACTCAGGGCCCACCATTCTAGACATTTCTAAATTCTTCAGAGAAATCAACGATACCAACATGGATGCAAAGACGGTGAGGATGAAGAATTATATAAGCATAAGAGGGCACTATCTAAGAGTTGGTATAATGATTAAAGTGTTAACCTTACAGACACAAGTGACAGGGTTTGATTCTCATCTCTGAAAGGGAAATTGACAAGACTTAAAATGGCCCACAAGGGCAGCTAACCTATTGGTTTGGGAGATGGTATTCGGTTAAGGTGTCTACCTTACAGACACAAGTTACAGGGTTTGATTTTCATCTTTGAAAAGGAAACTGACAAGACTTAAAATGGCCCACAAGGGCAGCTAACCTATTGGTTTGGGAGTTGGTATTCTGGTTAAAGTGTTTACCTCACAGACACAAGTTACATGGTTTGATTCTCACCTGGGGTCACAAACCTAGTAATCACCTATGACCTAAAATGTCGGAAGACTTGTTCAGTTACAAAGTGCAGAAATATGATTAGCTAAGGGAAGTGGACTGCCCTTATAAACAAGATGTAGATTTGAATACAATGAGGGGATTTAATAATGAATGTCACAGAAACAGAGCAATTTCTCTGTGGGAGGTAAGAGGACATCTTCTGCTGACCGACAGTCTAAGCTAGTAGCTTATACAGCAACCTGGTCATCAGTCAGAATGCAAAGACAAATAGTGGTCACCTGTTATCAAAATCTACATTTCTGTATAACCAAGCCTATGCCAATCTAATTTTCACTTATAACTGCCCAAAAATAACACTATGTTGAAACATCTAAAAACAGAAAGGATGTCAGCATTTTCTGTTTCAAGTAATTGTAAATTGTAGTTTCTTCATTAAATAGATTTTGCTGCTAACAGTACTTGCGCTTCTCCAGCCCAAAGATTGTATGCCCTTTTTCATCTTATATTGGCTTAATCATGCAAAGAAGCCAGGCCCCAGAAAAAAAAACAGTCAGTAATCAAGTCCAATCAATATCATATGAATGCATTGGAAGTATGAACAGGTATGTTTGCTAATATGTTCTCTAAATGTAAAGTGGGCATAACAGTATGTAGTGTCTGTTTTCTCTTCCTCTGAGAGGAGTACCCAATGGTGCAGTAGCAACAGCAGACAACTTTCCATATGCAAGCAGTTAGACAGAGACTAAACTATACCCAGAAACAACAAATAGCAGTGCTTATAGGGTCACATTACTGAACAACGACTGTCAAGAACTTTATGGCAGGTGCTTCCATCATGCTTTGCATCAGTTCCATGCTTAGCTGTGCATCTCATCTTATGCACTTAATTATTTCCTCTAGTGAGAACCATTTGTCCTAGCATTCCCAAGAATAAGCTCAATAATGTATGTTGCTGTCACCCCCACATCAAACAGCTTGTGCACCACTTTCTCCACACAGTTTGCTGTGACAGGAGGTATCGCATGACACTGTCTGCCAAAAATGGCATTTAGTATTGTTAAACAGCCTGAGGTCTCTCTCAGTATCTGCCAATATCTGTAGTTTGCACTGATGAGAGAACTGAAACACAGTATGTACTTGCAGATATTTAACATTTCGCACCTCGGCTTTCATTTAAAATGCAGGTCTTTGATCTAAAAAATACTCAAATATAAAACTGCAGATGGGATTGTTACTGTTTTGCATATCCTAAAGTAAAGCCACACTTATAGCACATGACTTTTTCTAGATATTCATGGTATTAATGTGTTATTTCACCTTCATTTCCTGCTATCATCACTATGTAAACAGATTTGCATTGTGTAATAATATATTGGCTAATTTTGCAGCATTTTTCACCATATTAAAACTATGTATTTTTCTCCTCACGGAACACCCATTTTGCCAAGTGCAGTACAATTAAATATACATTTATTCCACATAACTTTATGTAAATACGTCAGCAAGGAAACCAGACTTAATTCTCTGACCTCACAGACATTTCTGAACTTTATAAGACTTTTTGTAGATGATGCCATGCAGATTGTAAGAAAACATTTGGAAGATTTGGCACTGGCCAAGACCTGTGCTTCATTTCACTCTTCTGCCTGTCTGGATTTGACTGTAAGATATGGCACAATTTTCTCCCCAAATTCTGAGGATATGCTTTAATTGCACCTGTGAATGAGAGGGACATTGTTTCCTGACTGTGTGTGTGTGTGGGGGGGTGTCTGTAAGCGGCCTAAATTGCCATTTTGGTGGAAACTTCTTCAGTTATGATTTTGGACTGTTGTGCCACAGTTTTGCTATCTGTTGTACTGAACTGTTATCTGTGTTTTCCAAGGCATCTGACAAGAAAAGGCTACAGATTTACTAAACGCTAAATCTGAGGTACAACTTCAGGCTGCTGGCGAGCCTGTAACCCACTTCTCAGGAAATAGCTTGTGACTGACACAACTGTTTTGCTTCTGCTAAAAGAAGGAGGCAAGGAGAAAGTGATTCCTATATGTACCTGTAGTGAAACCAGCATTAGTAATAGCCAGGTGACAGCCAATAGGTGAATCGCCACTACTTATCATTCTTGACAAACCTAATTCTGTCTTTTTGACCAAGTACTGCTAGATCAGCTACCGGCTAGCCTAACATCAAAGTTGCATCATACCTAATTCTGTCTTTTTGACTAAGTACTGTTAGATCAGCTACCAGCTAGCCTAACATCAAAGATGCATCATAATTACTTCATTCATAAATTGTCAGAGTCTTCTATAGTGTCTCTCACCAACCCATCCATACTATGATCACCCCTTGTCCTCTGCTCTCTGGCAACATGGCTCAGCAGTCTGTTGTCACACCTTATGTGAACAGTCTGATCACATTAGGTGTTCTGAATCAGTGGAGTGACTGCCTTGCACTTACCTACTGTTCACTGCTTCTACTGATCAATCGTACAGCCTGTGAGAGATACAACTATTTAAGAAACACGGAGATAAACATGTGATACCAATTGACTATCAGACAAAATCATACCTACACAACATCACATCAATCATAGTGCACCACTAGGCCCATAACTTATACTGAGGCTGTGAAGAAAAGCTTGCTAAAGCCTCATAGAATAAACTCTAAAAGATCCCAACCTACAGCACACAAGGCAAAACCTACTTCTTCACCACTCACTCACAAGTAAGGCAAATCCACACACTCTCCGACAAGTCACCCAGAAAGCAGGCCTAAGCTCATTAGGCCTACTAATTTTACTTCCACAGAGGGAAACTTTTGAGTCATAGATAACTCTATAGTTAGATATACAAACTCCACACTTAGTAGACTGGACAAGAACAAGGTGACTGTAGCCAGTGCCGCAGCGTAAAGAGATAAAGCCCTAACTATGTCTTAAGTGTCTGAGGTGCTAATAAGGAAGGATGGTCATGCTTGTTCCCAGGGGGTGGAGATATCTGTCTAGAATTTACATATGTGTAGGCAATGTCCATAGTGGAGAGTAGCCTTCAGACATAAGGATGGACGCAAGGTAGGAAGAGAACGAGGGTAGGTCATTACAAACCTATGTGGCAGTAAGAATGTTGTGTGGATCTGGGATGCCCTAATGATCCTTATCAGCCCCAGCCTGCTGTGGCAAGGACAGGGGAGATAAGGAGGGGTGGGTAAACCTGATGTAAGATGGGGCACTGGGACGAGCTTATGATTAGCTGTGTTGGAGACTGGGAAAAAAAGAACAGGATGACTGGATGTTGCTTGTCTAGTGCCAGGATCCATGATGTCACAAGGGCTCTAAGTTCCCTTAGACCAACAAATATGATTTTGACCTTGAGGAGACCCATGTGAGAGTGAATGACCTGACGGGCTCCTCTCAGAGGGATATGCAGAAAGACATGATGAAACTTGATACCTAAATACCAAGATAGGAATATCTACACTGACAATCAGCTAAGTAGATAATTTCATTCTGAGGTGATCATGCATGCATCAACCTGGGATGAGATGGTAGATTAGACTTCCTGTTTCACCTCTCATACCGTGGCATCCACTTAGTGGCTAAAGCTTTTGCTGTCCCTATAAGACCTTTTTGTAGGCATTGTCCCCTTCTGGACTCAAATTCAAATTCAGATAACAACATGGTGACACAAGTCAGTGCCGAGAGTCTAAATAAAAATGTGAAGCCCTTCTGAAACTCAAGCAGATTTATTTATTTATTTATTTCCAGTTTGTTTACTGGGGAGGTCCACTGGGCTCAAGAGCCTATTTTCAGTGGAGGCCCAGGGAGAAAAGCTCCTCAAAACACAAGTTACATAGCATATAGAAATACAAACATTAAAAGTTACCTAAAGATATTGACAACTATAGCAAAAATTTCCATTTCATTACAGTATGGGGAAATAGGGATCCCTGGGGGGAAAGGAGCCTTGAAGCAAGTTACATTACAAGACAAAAAGCAACAATTACAAAGTTACATAGCATAACGAAGAGAAACATGAGTAATTGCAGTCATTATGGAGTTTTACCATAGAGCAGCAGGTAGAGATGTTGAATGAGAAGGTGTTGATGACTTATTTGGTAAGATATTAAAGCAAGAGTTTGTAAGAGAGGATGAGAGGCATAGAATATGAGGTGGGAGGGGGATAGGTTACTGCTAAATAGTGAAGGACTATAAGAAAGTTTAGAAAGGGAAAGGAAAGGATTAGCCTGGAGAGTAGGAAGAGGGGAGGCTAGGAGGTAAGGGGTTAAGAGTGCAGTTACATTTTCTATGAAGAAGTAGGTAAGAGTGAAGAAGTCTTTTGAAAAAGCTTAGGTTTTCACAGGCTTTCAAGGAAGAGGGCAGGGCGTTCCATTTTTTGGCTAGAGTGAAGGAGAGTAAGAGCTGACCAGCAGGACATTTAGGTTTGAAGATGGAAATAAGGTTTTGGTGAGTGGATCTAAGGGGTCTGGGAGGGCTATATGGTAGGAGGATATTGGATAGAGCTGGGCAGTTGGTGGGTTGAAATAGTAGTTTGTGGGCTGTGACAATTTGGATGTAGTCTAGCTGATTGGGGAGTTCAAGCCAGTTTAAAGTTTGTAGGGAGGATCAGTAATGAGAGAGGGCCTTTGCATTTGTGGCAAATCTGGAGATTTTATTGTAGCATACTTCTAGTTTGGAGATGAGGGTGGTAGATAGATTAGTAAGCAGTGGAGCGCCATATAGAAGAGATGGGAGGAGGTATGCTGTGGCCAGGGTATGTCTAGTAGAGGGGGAGAGGAATTGATTATTCCTGTACAGTAGGCCGAGTTTAGTGTCGGTTTTCTTGATGTTAAGTTGGATATGAGTATTAAATTTTAAGTGTTCGTCGATGGTGACCCCCAAGAGTTTGGCAGAGGGTACAATGTCAATGACAGAGTTTTTGAGGCTGGTAATTTGAAATGAGTTTTTATCTAAAGGAGTGCATTTGGAGGGAGTGAATAGGAGGATTTTAGTTTTGTTTGCGTTAAGTGAGAGGTGGTTCTGGTGCATCCATTTTTCAGTGGTTGAGAAGGCAGCTTGAGTTAGAGACTTGAGTTCAGTTTGGTTGGAGGCGTAGCAGATCAGAGTGGAATCGTCTGCATATTGGACAATTTTGGTGTTAGGAATGGCTTTGTGGAAGTAATTTATGAAGATGTTAAATAGAAGAGGGCCTAGAATGGAACCCTGGGGAACTCCAGTGGGTGTTGGAAGGAAGGGGGGGAGCAAGAATGTCCCCATTTCACTGCTTGTGACCTGTCTGAAAGATAGCTGGAGAACCAGGATAGAGCTTCTGTGGAGATGTTAAGGTTAGATAGATGGTTTAGTAGATGGGAGTGAGAGATGGTATTGAAAGCTTTAGATAAATCTAATAGAACAGATGAAACTAAGTTACCTGAGTCTCGGGCTGAGTTGATGGAGTGTAGAAAGGAGAGAAGGGCTGTGTTGGTATTATGTTCAGGGCGGAAGCCATGTTGGGTAGGAGAGAGCAGTGGATGTTTGGTTAGGAATGGCATAAGCTGCATATGTATGCATTTTTTGAGAAGTTTAGAGATGGGAGAGAGGATGGCTATAGGGCAGTAGTTGGTAAAGCTGTAGTTTTTGCCACCCTTGTGGGGTGGAAGAATGAAAGCAGAGCGCCAGAGTTTGGGTACATATGACTCGAGTAGTGATCTACTTATTAGGATGCTGATAGGGAGAGCGATACTGTCAGAGGCAATTTTTAAGAAAGAGGAGGGAACATTGTCAGGAGCACTGGTGCAAGGTTTCAGTTTTGTGAGAAGTTTCTTTATGAGGTAGGTGGATACTGGTTTAAATTCAAAGATAGGGGGAGAGGGAGGAGGAGGAGTAGATGCTATGGAAGAGGGGGGTGCAGGGGTGTTACTGGGGAAGGTTTTAGTTAGCTCAGCAATAGAAGAGGTGAAGGAAATGTTAAACAGTTTGGCAATTTCTAGGATGGATTTGCTAGTGTCTGAACAAGGGTTATTTGTGGTTCCAGGCTTGAGGAGGGAGTGGATAGATTTCCAGAATTGTTTGGGGTTTTTAATAAGATTTGTTTGCAGGTGGTTATAGCAGGATTTTTTTGTCTATAATGACATGTTTTTTGGCTAGGTTTCATAGCTGTTTGTATTTTAGTAAGAGTTCAGGCTGTTTATTATGGAGGAAGGTTTTCCAAGATTTGTTTCTTTGTTGCATAATTTTCTTGGTTGCTTTTGTAAGCCAAGGGGCTGTTTTGGCTTTAACTCTTTTGGTTCGTGTTGGAGCAATGGAGTTTAGGATAGAAAGGAATGTAGAGTTGAATCCATATTTGTGAAGCTACTAATATATGCGGTGCAATGATCACATTTTCTTTATATCAGAGTTTAATGCCTAACACACATTCAGGCCACTAGGCAACTGACAGTATCTGACCTTGTCAAAAACTCCATCACTTCACATGAAATTACTCACAGTCCTAACTTGGAGTTCTGGGAGAACCAAACCACCCCTAACAAACCCTATTACTTAATTGCTAGATACAGATCCTCATCAATGTACCCCAAAAGATTACAGAAATTACATTAACACCATTGTGGGGTGAAATATCACACCAAATGCCTTCTGCTACAGGACTTTAATTACCCAACATTAACTGGCACTGCTACAGCTCTAAAATGGATAAGCTCAGCATTTTCTGTACTTTGTTAATCCCAATACAACTTGTAAAACTACCATCTAGAGGCTCTAATATACTTGACCCAGTCCTTACCAACTTAGACCTGACTCCTCCCCCTCCCTCACATCTCCTCAAACCTGGTTAAATCTGACCACAACACAAATCAGTCATTTTCTCTGTCAGGTCTAGTGGTATCACTCCACCACCAAAAGACACAACGTCTAAGGACTTCTCCTGGATAAACCTACTTCTGTGTGTAGAAGACCTATGCAAAATTCTCAATAGTCCCCTGCAAATTAAGCAAACTGAAAGGGCTGCCACATTCACTGCTGACTTCTTCCAACACCTAAACAGCCCCCCTGTTGTAGAAGGAAGTAGTAGTCCACAAAAAAAAAAATCACAAACATGGGGAGGCCAAAAAAGAGCCATAAAAATGGCAGAGTAGACTATTAAGGCTAAGAAATAAATTATGTATTGTTACTGTTATGCAAACCCAGAATTTCTACACAGAAGATATATCTATCTATTTATTTATTTATTTTACATTTGTTGACCAGGAGACTCCGACTGGCTACATGTCCATTTTCAGCGGAGGCCTGGGGAGAAAAGCTCCACAAATCAATTACAAGCAATTATAAGGAGTATAACAGCAGCTATCATAATTACATAGTATATAAGCATGAAAATTAAAATTAGATACATAGAATAAAAAAACTTTTATAATTTTTTACAGTTAGAATGAGCCAATATATAAGAATTACAGAATAAGATACAAAGGTGAGAGTTGCATCTTTTACAATTTTATACAGTGAGATTGTGTATAAGCTTGGCATAGTCAGGTTGATAGTAGTAGGTAAAACAACAGAGCTGAGTGCTAAGATATATAGACTGAGTATAAAAGCAAGTTTCAAGCTGCAGAAAAAAAAAGAAAATTATAAAACAATGTGCCTAGCAGTACAAAATCAATAGGAAATAAAAATACTTACACAAGAAAAGCGGTCAAAAGCTTTAGATGCAAATTTGTATTCATTAATACAACAAATACTTGAAAAACATTATACAGACCAAGAAACCTTGTGCCGTTCCAAAAAAGAAGTGACTGAGAAAATGTAAAAATATAAAGAACAAAATCTAGAGATTTTTTGAAAGGTATGAAAAAGAAACATGGACATGGGAAAGAAAGAGAGATCTGATACGGTGCAATATTTATGCATAGGAGAAAGCTAAATTAATCAATACAAAAAAGCAGCCCCAAACACATCTGAAGAGAAATACAGGCAAAGGCACCCAGATATGGAAAATGTTACAATACAAAAATAAGATCACAAAGGGGGAATGTAGAATGGAAGACTAGTGAAGCAGAAGTTAAAAAAAAAAAAAACAGAAGCTGAAGTTATGAAATACCTGAGAAGTGAAGGAGTTAGTGTACAAAGTCCAACACAGGTTATATCACAGTACGGTGGAACAAGTCCCTCAAATAAGGAAGTAAAATGAGGAGCAGGCAACATCTAAAGAAGAATTGTGGACATGAGAAAGAAAACGAGATTTAGTCTGGTGCAATATTTATGCAAAGGAGAAAACAAAACTAATCAATACAAAAAGAGCAGCACCAAAGATATTTGAACAGAAATACAGGTAAAGGGATCTGGATATGGAACATTTTACAATACAAAAAATAATAAAACAAAGGGGGGAAAGCAAAAAAGAGGATTAGTAGTGGAGAAGTTAAAGAAATAGAAACTGAGGTTATGAATTACCTGCAAAGAGAAGGATTTAGTGTAGAAAACTGAACTCTGATAACCACCCAGCAGGATAGAATAAAGGATCCCCAAATTAATGAGAAACCAGTGGAGTGGGAAACATCTGATTAGGTACCATGTGAAGATACTTTGGAGCCTTCAGTAGGAAACAAGTGCAAACGTTCAGTTGGAGTCGCACAGCAGGGTAAAGAACAGGAAACGGTGGCAACTCTGACGCAGTCAATGTAGTGGTGTGATAGGCCAGTCAGTTCCCAAATGAAAGAGCAATGGATGATGCAGGATGAAACTGAACAGAATGTGGCACACAAAGATACTCTGGAACTTTCAGTAGAATGGCCACAGGAAAAGGAGAAGAAAGAATGCACCCTCAGTTTAGAAGAACCTGATCTAAGAGAAGAGTTGCTTGATTTAATAGAGATGGATGGACATATTAAGATCAATGAAAGAAATAGACTACAGAAAGTCAATAAGACCCAAAATGTTTTTTTTCTCAGATATAATTTTTATTACATTTCTCTTCTATTTAAATACAAGAAAAGAAGGACACAGAAAATATACATACAAGCTACTTGGAATATCAAGTTTCAGTCGTCCAAATACGATATACATAACATAAATCATCAATGTTAAGGTAACAATTATACAGAATTGTCTAATAATCAAAACAGACATTTACATAAAGACAGTATACAACATATTGAAAATGTGACATTAAAACACTGCAACCTGATATTCTAGTCTACCTAACTAATCATTCTGTCTTGTACTAACTATGTACAATATATACATTGATGTCACCTTAATGTTCATCTTATATATGTTTGCCATGACCTGTACACTGTTCTTGTGGGTATACACTTTTCTATACTAATTGCCTTTAGTTTCCCTTAATTATGTAAAGTAATATTGATGGTGAAGTCCCTTGTTCATAAATCAATTTTGCCCTAGGATTTCTAAAAGTGTTTTCCAATGTTTCTGATAGTAGGATAGTTTTTTTTGACTTCTTGTAATTAATTTGTTGGCTAATAAGTACTTTATAGCCATTCCTTTAAATTCTTCCCCATGTGATTTTACTTCTATCTAACCAGTTTTAGGCTATATATGATTTGATCATTGCACACAATGTGACTATGATGTGTTTATTTTCGTAGGAGAAATTATTAGAGAATATATGCAAAATTGCCATTTCCCATGACAGGGTAGACTTGGTGTATCCCTTTCTTCTTACTTGGTTCTTAATGAACACCACAGCTTGCAAACATTTTTACAGCTCCAAAAATATGAAGGGTTTCAGCAACACTGTTTTGGCATATGGTACAATGAGGGGAGTGGGAGGGATTCATTTTACTAAGAAAAAGTGGTGTGTGATACGTATTGTTATTGATCATGCTTTGGGTATAAATTAGTTTTTTAAGGGGAGTTAATTTTAAACTAAGTTCAATAGCAGCAGATTTTTGTTCATCACTTATCTTATTATTTTTCTCTTCCCAAAATTTGGAATATAGAATTGCATCTTGATATCTAATTTTTGTTATTAATCTACACATATTTGATAACATTTTAGATCTCGACAGTAGCAGGTTAATAATTTGTTAATATACCTGCATGTCTTGGTTGTCTATTTTGACATTCATAGTAATTGTGTTGATCAGGTAAATTAATTGGTTGATTATGGTATTATTGCTTTTATTTACTTCAAGTTTTTGTGTAATATTGTCAGCTGAGAAACATTTGATCTGGTATAGGTCCCATACAGTGATATTTTTAATTTTTGGATACTGATTCAGGTTTAATATAGTATTGTTTAATTTAATATTAGGATTATGGTGTACAGGCTGTCCCAATACCAAAGTATCTTTAAGATTTAGGGAGACTACCAGCTTTTGAAATATTACTGTGTTTCTTATTATTATGAGATGAACCTTAAAATGCTTTAAAGTCTTAGAATTTAGAAAGGGTACTGCTCTAGGGTTTAAATTGCATGAGATTAGATTATTGTAATATATTTTAATCCACAGCAGATACCATGCTTTGTTGGATGTTTCAAAATCTGCTATTTGTATAATTTGACTAGAGCTTAGTATGTTGTAGTATGTTTGGAATTCAGGTAGGCCTAGGCCCCCTTTTTGTTTGGGTAATGTTAATTTAGTGTATTTTATTCTTGTACTTTTTGGATGCCAAATAAACTTTCCTAGTAGTGGTTCGAGTTTGGAGAAGAAGTTGCTAGGTATATTTTGGTCAATAGCACTAAAATGAAACAAAAGTCTTGGAAGAATATTCATTTTAACTATGGCCGCCTTAGCTAGTGGAGATAGATTGAGGTTTAACCATCTCTTAGTGTCTTCAGTGATGTTAGACCAGGTTTTAAGCAAGTTGTTTTTAGTCATATCAGATTGGGGGTGAGTGAACATAATACCCAGATATTTGAGATTATAATTGACTTTAATTTCAGTTTCAGGGAAATAGAATTAATTATGTCCTACAGTATTTAAAGAGAATATGACTGATTTATTAGGGTTAATCGCATAATTAGATATTTTTGAAAATTGTTCAATGGAGTTTAGTATCTTATTCAAATCAGTATTAGGGAATTCAAAATAAATGTTAAGATCATCAGCAAAAGCTGTATACTTTATTGAGACTTTGGAAATATTTATAATATGGTGGTAAGTTCTTTGTGATATTTTAATCAGCAGAGGTTCTATGTATATATTGAACAGGTAAGGTGATAGTGGGCATCCTTGCCTTGTACCTTTCACTATATAGGATTTGATTGCTTTTTATCCATAGATAGTGTTGTCATGGCATTTTTGCATAGAGCCCTAACCATTTTATATAGTCTTCAGAAATACTAAATTTCTTGAGTATATTTAATAAAAAATCAAAATGTACTCTATCAAAAGCTTTGGTTGTATCTATTGACAGTGCATAGCTAGGGTATTTATCATTCACTTTTAAACTAATGATTGAATCAATAGTAAGTGTGTTGTCATATATTTGTCTGTTGTTCATAAAGCCTAGTTGCTCAGAAGATATAATGTGAGGTAGGATTTGTTTGATTCCAGTAGCTAGTATTGTAGAAAGAATTTTAGTATCAATATTTATGTGTGCTATCGGCCTTTAGTTGTTTGGGTTTGATGCATCAAATTTGGGTTTTGGTATAAATATAGTTTTTGAGTTATTGATATACAGGTCTTTGGTATACTTTATTATGTATCTGTATACCTTTGGTAGTATTGGAGCAAACTGTTTCTTGAAAGTCTTGTAAAATTCCACCACATAACCATCAGGCCCTGGTGATTTACCTGGTTTCAACTTATTTACAGCAGCAATGATTTCTTCTACACTTAAGGGAGCTGTAAGATTATTTATTTGTGTCTCATTCAGTACTGGAAATTGTAACTCTTCGGTAAATTTATGAAATAATGACTCATTAAACTGGTTGTGGGGGCGAGGCCCAAAATGTTTGAAGTTTGATGAAACAAATTAACACAGTAATCAGGACTGTTGATAGAAATTCATGTGATATAACAGAATTAAATAGGATATATTACCGTGCATCTAAATTAATAACAGATAAAGCCTTACCACAAAAAAATAAGGTAGTAAGGGAAAGGAAGGGAAGAAATCAAATGCCATCATGGAAATATTGAACACAGAAAACTATAAAGGAATTAAGACAAGAGGTGCCACTGTTAGAATAATACAGGAGAGGGAACAGGTCAACAAAAATACTTAGAAAAATGGACATGATAAAAGTAACTAGCAGTATCAGAACAAATCGAGATCTATTGTACACTATTCCAAATAATAAACTAAAGATATAGGCACAGGCAGAAAAACTTAGAAGATATGCAGATAAAAATAAAGGAAAAGTACATCAGCGATTTATTGATGACCCAAAGAAGTTTTATAGAGAATTGGGAAGCAAGGTAAAAGGAATTGAAACATCACCAAAAAAGAAGAAATAGATACATTTTGTAGAAATATCTGTGAAGGTCCTGTGGAATATAACAAAGATTCTGAATAGATAGAAGAAGTAATAAGAAGTTCAAATGTACAGGATATGAAATGGGAAGAAGTATTGGCCAGAGAAATTAAAACAAAATTAAGAAAAGCTCCTAAATGGAAAACCCCAGGCCCAGATGCAGTACATACCTTCTGGCTAAAATTATTAACATCTTTACATGAAGATTTAGCCATGAGTAGGAACTATTTATATGCACACCCCGAACAGACTCCAACCTGGTTAACAACAGGAAAAACAATGCTCCTACTTGAGAGCAAATCTGCATGCTATCCTAAAAACTAGACCAGTAATTTGTCTTCCAACACTATATAAACTATACACTGCACTTGATGCCAACAGAGTTTATAGTTATTTAGAAGAAAACTCAATCATGACAATAGAACCAAAGGGTAACAAAAGAAAGTAATTTGAAACAAAGGATCGTTCGTTGTTAAATAAATTCATAGAGAACTGTAAAACGGGGAAGAATCTAAGTATGGCATAGATAGACTACAAAAAGAATTTGAGAGTATCCCATATTCATGGATAAAAGAGTGCTTAAAAATGTATAAGAAATACCCTACACTGATTGATTACATTACACTCATCATGAAACAGTGGCAAACCACTTTGCAGTTAAGCCATGATAAAGGACAAATTATTATTCCAGGCATAAAAATTCAAAGGGGGACATTCCAGGGTGACTCTGTCACTACTGCTCAAAGGACAAATTATTATTCCAGGGATAAAATTTCAAAGGGGGACATTCCAGGGTGACTCTGTCATGGCTGCTCTTTTCTCTTGCCCTTAACCCATTAAACCATCTACTTAACAGATTAGGTCACGGCTACAATTTGGCTTGCAGAAATCAACAAAGTATAAAGACTCACATCTTTTTATGGATGATTTAAAACTGTATAGTTCACCAGATGAGGAAGTGAAAGCACAACTGCAAGTGGTCAAAACTTTCTCAGATGATATAAGAATGTAATTTGGTCTTGATAAATGTGCAAAAGTAACTTCTAAAGCAGGAAAGCTACAGCACCAAGAAAAACATTGGTCTGGGACAGGAATGTGATATAAAAAAACTTGAGCAAGAGGGGGTGAATATACATTTGGGAATTGATGAAGGATCAACAATAAAACGTGAAACAATGTGAATAAAACTTAGTAAGTAAGGAATATTTTAGAACACTAAAATTAATACTGAAAACAACTCTGACACCTAGGTACAAATTCCAAGATAAAAAAAACAATTTGTTCTTATTGTCCTAACTTACAGTTTTGGAGTGATTGACTGGCCCAAAAAGGTACTGAATCAGTTGGAAAGGAAAACAAGAAAATTGCTTCATACTTATGAATGTATACCAAGATTATATATATCTCAATCTGACATACTTATCAATGTATCCCACGATTATATATATCTCAATCTGACATACTTATCAATGTATCCCAAGATTATATATATCTCAATCTGACATACTTATCAGTGTATCCCAAGATTATATATATCTCAATCTGACATACTTATCAATGTATACCAAGATTATATATATATATATATATCTCAATCTGACATACTTATCAATGTATACCAAGGTTTTATATATATATATATCTCAATCTGACATACTTATCAATGTATACCAAGATTATATATATCTCAATCTGACATACTTATCAAAGTATATCAAGATTATATATATATCTCATTCTGAAGGAGGTATGAGTCTCATCAAAACTGATTACATGTACAGGTCGACAATTGTATCACTGCATACATATCTGCTGACATCACAAAACCCAAATGTAGTGAAAGTTTTAAAACATCAGGAGAAAAAGTCTAAGATGACTTCCCTGCTTAGTTTAGCAGAAGCATATCTGTGTCAAGCGGGAATGGAAATCAAACCAGAAGTAGGCAAAAATCAGGCAGCAACTGAAGGGGCCAAAAAACAAAAGAAAGAATATAAGGTGACATCAGATGAGACTGCAAGAAATGTGGAAAATGCATAAATATAGTTGCAAGCACAAAAATCTCTTGGAGAAACCTCATGTCAATTGGGAATGAATGCATGAATGGTTAAGGAGATGTGAATTTAAACCAAAAGATGAAAGGTTAATATTAGTGGCCCAGGATAGTGAACTATGTACACTTTGGTTTACAAAGTCCATTGAACATGTGGGAGAAACAGACAAATGCAGGTTTTGTAAAACAAAATTGCAAACAGCCACACATCTTGTTGCTGGGTGTCATAGTGTCATACACGAACAGTAGAAGGGCTGTATACTTCTTCTTTCGGCTTTTCCCGGTTAGCGGTCACCACACCTGCCAGTCATGACTGGCAGTGGAGTGAAAGGCATAATAATGTGGCAAGACTGTTGCATTGGGGATTGTGCAGGTATAATAATATTGAAGTAGATGAAAAACACTGGAAATGTGAGCCAAAAAAGCATTATAGAAAATGATGAAGTGTATAGCACATGGGATCACCCATTATCAACAGTTCAAAAAATAGATGTGAGAAAAAACAGACATAGTAGTCCATAAAAAAACAAAAAAACAAAAGTAGCATCGATCATTGAAATTGCTACACCCAGTGACTACAGTGCCTTACGTATAGAGAGACACACAAAGTCATAAAATACCAGGGTTTACAGGCAGAAACTAGGGCAGTATGGAAGAAGAATAGCCAGACAGTTCCAATAGTAGTAGAGCAACAGGTCTTATAAAAATGAATTTACAATCGTACTTAGATATGTTACTGATACATGCAACTCCATATGAATTGCAGAAGGAGTTATTACTGGGCACATTGCATGTGCTGCAAAGAGCACTTCTGGCTAACATCAAAGATTAAAACAATACTAATTTCATGAACTTTAATCATACTTTGACTTAGGAATGGGGTCTGTTCCCATCATAGTATTAGAAACCCTAAAGACTTGGAGAAATTAATAAAAGCCAATATTTGTTGGAGGTTGGCATAATGGTTAAGGTGTTTACCTCATAGACACAAGCTTTGATTTGTACCTTTAAGTTGGGGGTTGGCATAACAGTTAAATTCTTTACCTTAAAGACAAAAGGTACAAGGTTTGATTCTTGCACTTGAGGGTGTATTGCATAAACATAATTTCTTAGCAGGACAGAAATGGTCAGGATAAAGAATTTTCACTACAATGAAAAAAGCTTTATTAGACAATACACTCTTACACTTCTATATCAGGCAAGCATTAATATTAATAGCAAACCAGCTATACTTCTGGGTCAGGCAAGCATTAATATTAACATCAAACCAGCTATACTTCTATGTCAGGCTAGCATTAATATTAATATCAAACCAGTTATATTTCTATAGCAGGCAAGCATTAGCATTAATATTAAAAAGAGTAAAAGAGAAACAAAAAAGTTAATACATCACCAGTAAAGTAAGAGACTTCATCCTAGCCCACACTTCAATGGGGAAGTCTCACTGTGGTCAGATAGGAGACTATCAGAAAAGTCCTGGGCACTGCGTCCACCACAGAGGTGAGGCTTCTACCAACCAAAAGAAAGTCATGTTTTTTATACCGTAGCTGTTTACCAGTTTTCCTGGGAACTTAACCTTTAGGGATCAACAAAGACTTTCCAGAACAGACCAGAGATGTTGGCCACCCATCCCAGAATGTTCAGTCAAGCCTACCAACCTCTATGACTCTGCAATTTCACTTGAGAAAAATATAAAAGAATCTAACAAACAAGTACTTTATCTGACTTCTAGAAATGTGAGAATGTAATAAACAAGTACCTTTTAGTCACATACGCTAGATGATAAACAAGTTATAAAATAGTTCTGTTTCATAGAAAAATAAAGAATAATTAAATTAACTCTTTCATTCAGTTCTCTAGCTGGAGGCAGAAGTCAATCTCTCATTTACTCAAGGTAAAAGCCTTTCATATCACATTCGTATCACACTCGGTCCTTTGACTTCTAACTCATGTATATGAGAACGATAATACCTTTGCAGTTTTTCAATGTATCTGATAAGCTAAATAACAATTCCAGAATGTTAATAGAATTGAGATCATCATAATTATTAAAACAGGATGAATTATCCAATTTAATAAGTTTGTTCCTGATTTTTGACCATCCAGTAAATATGTCCCACCGATTGTGTGCTGTATCAGATTCAGTTTTCTTTACTAAATGGATTAATTTATCACTCATGATTACACTATTCCTTTTATGATGCAATATGCTATGATTTACAATGTGTAGATGTTTCTGTAACTGCGGTGACATGTTAGTTACCCTGTACAAGGAATCTAATGATAACATCATATTAGGTTCAGTAATGATTTCTGGATTCCATTTATAAGATATGCTGCCATGATCAACAGGTGTAAGTACATAAGTACTATTATACCAAGTCAAATGAATAATATTTGTTAAACGTCCAACAAAATGAGTCCTTGTGGTGAAATATAAAGGCTGATTTGTTACTAAACATGCAAACTGAGGAGCAATTTCTACAAACATTTCAAAAGTAGGAGTTCATTTACATATGTTGACAGAATGCCGCAGAAAACATGGTTCATACACAAAGCAATGCTGTCTACAGATCAGTCCATTCATAGTGCCACTGCAATGTTCTAGTTTATGAGTCTTGTTGTTAACATCTGTGTAATTTCCCTCTATTTGTGGCGTCCAGTACTGGAAGGAATGAATTGGAGTTCCAAACAATAAAGGAAAAAACAAAAACTCACATACAATCTTTGGGTTATTAACACTGAAATGTATTGTTTGCCCTGTAGAAAACACCTTATCCAATTCACAAAGTTTGTTACATTATTATCAAATTTTAAATTAACAAGGAATCAATGAATTGCGTTAAGCATTCTTTTTCATAACTAACCATTTGTCTTTGTGTATGCCATATTGTAGGACTTCACTGATCCTGTAAATGTATAATGTGAGAGATATCTTGACTGGTTACTTTTCATTTATATTAAAATGTAATGCAGTTTTCTGATAGGTTTGTTCTACGTTTTTGCATGCCAAAGGGATTCTTATTATTTGGACAAAATGTGCTGTAGGGTTACAACTTAATGCAGTTATTTGTGAACTCCATGCGTATCGATTTGTGATTCAAGTTGTGTTCATACAGAACAATAAGGTGATATTTCACGTTAATTGTTTCATTATAAATATTAGTTCCATTCTGACAAGAGTGATTATTGTCTTTATACGTTTGATCATATTTACATTCACAGCATTTTATGTCCATTTCATTTTTAATTACCATGCTTGTCCTTCATCTGGTAACTGAATGTTCTCTCCTCAGTCTTCAAATGGAGAGGTAAAAGTTCCTTGTGTTCTATTCTGCGTACTGTTAACCCATCCCCACTGAATCATTGTGGTGTTTTGCTGGGTGAGTCTTACAGCGGGAGTCACAGATTCAGACAAATGGACTCCACACAGTACACCGATGACACAGACCGTGAATATTATGTTCTCCAAAAGAATCGGAAATCAGAGTAGAATAGCATAGTTATTCTTGTAAATAACATTTACTTGCAGGCACATATTTCCATTTTTCTTGTCCTGGTTTCATCACTAAGGTAGTATTATTTTCTTCAGTTGCAACAACCTTACCTCGCTCATGCTGCTTATCTGGTGATTGAATCCAGATTTTTGCCTCATTGTTCAGGTTTGTAAATACAAACCATTTGTCTCCTCTCACAGTTAAAGTAGTAGGAGCTGAGCTGTTCCTTTTGTTACAGTTCCCAAATATATTGGCATAATAGTCAACTGAGCAATTCTATCTCCCTTTTGTATCAACAAATCAGAATCACCACTATTTAGCAGTACTATGTTAATTTCACCTTGGTAATCAGCATCAGTTACACCCCCCCCCCCATTATTTGTATTTCTTTCAAGGCTAATCCAGAACGAGGAGCAATCCAAGCAAAATGTTCTGGTGGTATCTGAATTCCTATTCTGGTTTCAGTCAATTGAATATCTTTAAGTTTTAACCTGTACATGTGTAATGCATGTAAATCTAAGTCTGCTGCTTCTGGGGTGACCTTAAAGGGAGCTAATGAACCTTCTTTTACTTTTCAGTAAACAACAGTGTTGGTAGCTACATAAGGTTTGATTTGTAATGAGTTATCATCCTTGTTAATGTAGTCTCACTTTCTGTATTTGGTCTATTGTTTAAAATTTGTAAAGCTGCATTCAAGTTGCCCCTCCAATTCTGTAGGCAACCATTTCACAATTTCTTTAATTGTTCTTTTAGTAATCCATTTATTCATGCTATTAAACCTACAGCTTGCGGGTAATAAGTTTTTTGAAACACCCATTCAATATTATGCTGCTTACTGTAATCCTGCACCATTTTCCATTTAAAATGTGAACCATAATCAGTTTGTATCTGCAAAGGAACACAGTAGTTCAGAATAATCAAATCAATTGTTTTTATAGTGTTTACCTATGTAACTCTCTTACATGGATAAGCAAGCAGATAACCTTAGTGTCTACTGCTGTACATACATACTGACATCCTTTGCTTTAAAAGGTAATGGCCTTGTGTAATCAAGCTGCCAGATTTGTCCATATAAATTTCCCTACCTAAATGTCCTTATGCAATATGTGGCATTGGTCTGTGTTGTATGTGCTGGCATACAGGCCATTGTGATAAAACATTATTAATTACATCCATGGACATCAACATTCCCCTTGTCTGTGCCCACCTGTAAGTGGCTTTTTCTCCCAAATGTCTGCATTTCTGATGAGCCCATTTCACCATGCCAAATTGTTCTAACGCATGTTGGTCATTTTCCTTCTCAATATTTTGCACCATGTTTCTGCCAAGGTTTTCCGGTTCGATTCTTGGCTAGGGTGCCATCTGTGCAGAGTCTTCATGCCCTCCCTGCATTTGTGTGGGTTTTCTCCGGGTGCTCTGGTTTTCTCTCATGTTACAAAGACAATGATCTGGAGCATTTCTCCCCGGGCCTCCACTGAAAATTGGCTTTGTTCCAAGTCGGACTTTCCCAGTTAACAAATGTTAAATAAATAAATAAAGTAAATAAGCATCTGCCTCAGCAATTTTAGTAAGCTTGTCTGTAACAGAATTAAACGATCATTCTAAAGAATCAGTTGCACAATGAGTGTCTACGTGATACACACTAACACCACTTTGGGATAACATTTCCCATATTTACTGCTATCATTTTTCCCCCACACTTCCTTTGAAAGTACATTCCAATTATTTTTCTACCATATAGGCAACCAAGTAGCTAAACCATTTGGCACTGACCAAGAAGCGGTACAAATGTGGCATGTTCCTTGTGCCTCTTGTCTCAAAGCCTGAAAACTGTATAACTTCAGCATACTGACAACTCTTACCATCACCTGTAGTAGGTAATCATTTCCTAATAGTAGGATTATAAGATACAGCTTTCCAGCACCACTTATTTCCGACATATTTAGCTGACCCATCTGTAAATCATACATGCTGTTGCTGCTCTAATGATAGCTGAGCAAAAGGCTGTCCCCATTTAACAGCAGATTCAATTACTGGGGTTGTTTCAAATAGCAATTGTGATTGTAATTCATCAGGCACAGGTATTTGAGCTATCTTTTTGTGTAACATAGTCATCCCTCCTATGCCTACCTTAGCTCTATTCTGAATGTGCCATTTCTATTCTGTTATACTAGCTTCCTGTTCGTGTCCTATCTGGTGCATCTTAGGTGAATTCATCACCCATTGCATAATAGGAATCTCAGGTCTTAAAAGTACAGTATGTCCTAGGGTCATTTGTTTGGTATCTACAAGAGCCCAATGACAAACTAGTAGTTGTTTTTCAAAGGGAGTATTCCTACTACCTGCTTTTGGTAACTTTCTATTGCAAAATCCCAAAGGTACTTGTTTTGCACCATGCTTCTGCCATAAACAACAGTTAGCATACTGGTCACACATAGGTACATGCAATTCTACCTCCCCTTCTGCATAGGCCAGAAATCAAGGGCCTGTTGTATTGCTTGTTTAGCTCTTTCAAAGGCTTGTTGTTGTTCATCCTCCCAATTAAATTCATATTTCTTCCTGGTTACTTTGTACAAAGGAGAAAGTATTTGACTAAAGTGTGTGTAATAAGTTGTCTCCAGAACCCAAATAGTCCAATAAACTGCTGTGCCTCCTTTTTGACTTTTTTTCTTTCCGCGTCCCTTGTAAACACTCTTTTCGCTATTTGCCTACTTTTCCATTTTCTGCAGTATACACAGTCCTGCTTGATATATCCCAGTTTTCCACAGGAAAACATGCAATTTGTCTATCATCACGGCTTCCCACCACTGGAGGGACTGATACCACTATCTGTATGTCCCTGTTCACATCCCCCACCTGTCTACACTTCCCCACATCCTACTGCACTTATTTAACCCATCTTTATCAGTACCATGAGAAAAAATGTTAATTCTTAAAAATATCTTCATTGTTCTGCTCTGCCTGTTCTAGCATGCTGTCAGAAACTGTAATATGAAAATACTCTAATAACTTTGGAGTTAACTCTAATGACATGTCCATACCTGGTATGGAACTGTTATACTTTGAATTGTTCGCTGCTGTAATTTTTTAACCCTTTAAATCCTAACATATTGCTATATTAGTACAGAGCTGTTACACTAGTTAAATCTTGAAAAGACTGTGGGTGGGGGATTCAATAAAGCCTACACATTTTTTGTGTACACAATGCAGTGCAATGCATACATGAGGGTGAAAATTTTTAGATTTAGTAAACGCTGCTTAGCTGCGCACACCACACACAAACACAGGAAATTTCATGGAATGCAAATCACCTCATAAGCAGGTGGGTCTTATACAAATGAAGCAGGTTCAGTGATCCAACAAGCAGATAGGCATCTGTGTAGACTCCGTGTCCATGTTGTATTCAGAATTCTTCCACTTACAGGACTCTATACACATAGAAGGGGATACAAAACTGCAAAAATATGGACATACATCCCCTGAAAATTATATACCACATACATATATGTGCAAAACTATTATTGTGGATATCAGAAAGAGGAAGGGAATAAGTTAAATTAATAATTTTTTTAATAATCTCAGTATGTTTGTGCTATGCACCACTGTGCTCAAACATGCTTAATAGAAAAATAAAATAAAAGAGGGAAAAAGCATTTTATAATATTTGTCAGAAATGTATTATAAGACCCTGTATCGGATCCATACAATGGTGCATTGGTGCTGTTGCCCAGGTCATACGGTTATGAACCATGTAGGTTCCAGGTAGTCAGCATGGATATGTATGCAAATGAGGTAGATTTCCTGAATAGCAAAAAGGAGTAAGTGTGTACACATATCCACTTTGTGTAGGCTCTCACACTATGCTATTTCCACTGGATGTGGATGACATCAGGGGGTGTGTCCTGTTACATGTAGGCTCTTTTAAGCTGAGGTGCGCATCTTTATGTGGCATCGCTGAGCATGTTCACGTGGAAAGACCACCCAGGTGACAGTGAGGACGTAGGCAGCAGCTCATTAAAACTGGATATATTCAATCATTAATGTTTGACTGTTGTATAAGCTATGCTGCATGGTGTGGTGAATAGCACCATATCACACACTAAAGTAAGGGCATTATATGATTTTAATTACATTTTAAGCAGGTGAAATGCATCATAGTTAGCCAATCACACATTCTGGAACTACAGCAGACCTGTATAAAGTGTGCAGACACCCTACATTCTGATTTTCCCCAATACTCTGGATCATTGGAGTACAGACTTGGGAATTATTTTAACTGAGATAATGCTAGAGGCTGCTGCAGGTCTGCTGCATCTGCATGTGCTAGATACTGAGGTTAGAGATGATGATACTGCTGTTCTACATCTGTGTGTGCTAGATACTGAGGTCAGTGCTAATGATGCTGCTGTGCTACATGTGCTAGATACTGAGGTCAGTGCTGATGCTGCTGTGCTACATCTGTCTGTGCTACATACTGAGGTCAGTGCTGATGCTTCTGTGCTACATCTGCATGTGCTAGATACTGAGGTCAGTGCTGATGCTGCTGTGCTACATCTGTCTGTGCTAGATACTGAGGTCAGTGCTGATGCTGCTGTGCTACAACTGCATGTGTTAGACACTGAGGTCAGTGCTGATGATTCTGCTGTGCTAGGTCTCTGTGTGCTAGATACTGAGGTCAGTACTGATGCTGAAGGTCAGCTACATCTACATGTGCTACATACTAAAGTCAGTGTTGCAAGTGATGTTGACAATTGGCTTAGGCCGAGAAGGAGAAGAGTGTTCAGACCCAGGGTAATCTTCCAGGAGCTACATGAGCTGGGGATGTAGAGCACTACAGGGTGGACAGGGACATACCACACAAACTCACTGTGCCACCCTCAACTCAGACTCAGAGCCAACAGAGGGTAACCCATCCCAGTGGAAACAAAGGTATGTGTAGCCCTTACAATACTAGCTATAGGTACTTTTCAAAGAGCAACTGGGGACATGATAAGATATCACAGGCATCTGCATCCAGGATACTCCACCAGTTCCTGGATGCTATGCTACCACATGCCAGTGAGCACATATCTTTTCCCTTCTCCTCTGAGGTGAGGGTCTGCAATATGAAACAGTTCTGCCATGTAGCACACTACCCTGAAGTACTGTGTGCCATAGATTGCACTCATGTACACATCAACGTACCATCTGATGAGGAGGGTAGAATCTACATTAACCACATGGGGTACCACTCCACAACTTGCAGGTCATGTGCAATGGAATGTGTGTGCTGGAAGATCTGGCAGTTATCACGACTCCCATATCTGGCACACATCACAGCTATACCAGATGTTTGCTAGGGGGGACATTCCACAAGGCCATTTACTGGGGCATGCTGGCTACACCCTAGAAGTGTGGATGATGACACCCATCAGAAATGCACACACACCCATGGAAGAATGCCATAATGAGGCACATGCACAAACTAGGAACATCCTAGTGTGTGTTTTTGGACTTTTGAAGTCATGGTTCTGGTGCCTAACTATATCTGGTGAAGCCCTGCTGTACTCTCAAGCCACATGTGCACATATATTCACAGTATGCACTATGCTACACAATATGATCCTGTGGAAACAGCTGCAGCAAGATCAGCAAAGGAAAGGGATACATAGTTCCCCCCAGTGCCTATGTCACCACAGCCACAGTCACAGGAGAACTTGGAGGAGGAACCCCCTGCTGATGTCCCTGTAGATAGATGTAGGCATGGTCAGTATGCCCTGGCTTAGGCTAAGCGAAAACACATAGCACATTTACTGACAACCTAGGGACTAACACCTTACTCCTACTCATATACAGTAATTAAAGTTGATGGCAGGCAACCCACAAAACCTGTACCTATCTATGCATTGTCTGTTTACAGCTTGCATGAGAGTCAGATCTGAACTACAGTTGTGTCATTGCTGATAATGCTGCTGTGCATTTGCAAGGTAAGTCCATAACCTACACAGTACTCATAAGGGTAATTAAGATATGGCATTATATGTATGGGCCTGGTACATTTATGCACATATAGTGAGCTACCCATTTCACTATCATGTTTCCATTACTATTTACTAGGCATCATGCATGGAATATTCATGCAGTTCTACTGCAACACGGTACTGGAACATAAGTCAAGGGAGATGTTAGCCACTGGGGTTACATGATAGTCAGATTATTGTGTATCCACCAGAACATGTGGTGTTCTGCAACCCCAACACAGCAGTGTCCCCTTGTAACTGCTGTAACAGTAACTTGTCAATTGTATATCAGCAGCCCAGGCAATCTCAGGACAGTAACATAGGCATTGATCATCCATTGTATGTCTTACTTAATGCAGGAATAACAATATACATATTTTTGCAGGTGAGTGTGTGATGAATGACCCTAATCTCTCAAGCAGCTTGTGTGGCTCAAAGGACTAGGGCAATTAGTTTGTGTGATGGCATTTATGGTTCTGGTCTAGAAGTACCCACTTCTTCTGGATGTGAGGTATTACGTTGTGTTTTACAGACCATCAGTCTGAGTGTGGTATAATATCATTCACACACACACCTGCATTTATATATACATCCCTGTATATACATACATATATATGTTTATATGTGTGTGTATATCTGTATTGTCCTACATACCCTGATAATGGTGAATAAAGGTGCACTATCAGATATATATAATGTTGCTCAAAGGATCAAAAGTAAGGGCTCAACAGTAGATAACACACTTAGTTACATCCTGCTGTGCCTGCTGGATTTCACCACACATACGGTACATCAACAGGTGAACAGGTGGTCCAATGTATAATGTTGTCTACACACGCATTGACAGGGCACATTGTTCTTGCACACAGGTTTGCCCATATAAGTGGAAAAAGCCACATATAGCCAAAATGGCAACTGTAGCCACACAGTTTGGATAAAAAACAGTTATCTGACCAGTAGGCTATTAAATGCAGATAGCAGTAAGAAGCATTATCAATCTGCAGGCCACATATGCTGTTCAACACAAGCCTGGTTTATGTGATCCACAAGCAGTTTTCCTGCAGTCATATATAAAACAGATGTCAGCTGTGGTGCGTGCTATAAGTATTGTGATCTATAGTGTGTAAGACTAGATAGGTAGTGGTTCTAATCTCACTGCAGGCCATGTGTGTGTGTGTGTGTGTGTGTGTTTGCATGTGCATCTCCCTGCAAAACAACTGAGAATCCCTCAGTGACTACCAAACTGCAATGGTTCTGCCATTTCTGGCCCTTTAAGTTGATACCAGCCTCCAAACTCCTCTCTTCCTCAAGGCCTGCTGATGTCATGTACCTTAAGACTACCAACTGCCATTCTAATGTCAGACTGCAGCCGTGGTGTGTGCAATAAATACTGTGATCTATAGTGTGTAAAAATCCATAGGTAGGGGGTATTAATCTCACTGCAGGGCCACTTGGTGGGTGTGGGTGTGTGTGTGTGTGTGTGTGTGTGTGTGTGTGTGTGTGTGTGTGTGTGTGTGTGTGTGTGTGTGTATGTATCCCCCTACAACAAAAACTTGATCACCACACTGACTTAGAAAGAGGTAGGTTTTACAGTATTTTGGTTGTTGTAGGTGATGTGGCCTCCAAATGCCTGACCACAACAAGGCCTGCTGATGTCATCTAGCATAAGATTTCCTAATGACATATTAATAGCAGACTTGAGGTGTAGCACGCACATTATGTACTGTGATCTGTAGTGTGTACCATTAGATAGGATGGGTTCTAATCTACTAGCAGCCAACTTGGAGGGTGTGTGTGCTGTGCAGTGCCCTGTAAACATTAATTGAAGGTGGTGCTATTTTCAATATAGACAGGTTTATGTGTGCGGCTATTAGAGCATTTTACATCAGCATATGGAATCACAGCATCATTAAACTTCATTAGCCTAATGGCCCTAGAGCCCTTACAATCTGAGCCACGTTCTTAACCTTATTTACATGATCAGCACATATTGCCCCTGTCCACGAGGGACACAGGCAGGGAAGCCATGTGGTGAAATGACAGTCACCCAACCAATTACACAAGTGGCATCAGACGAGGGCCAATGAGGTGCTCAGTTTGCTATTAGGCAGGAGTCTGTTTCAAAGTTTTGTTAAAGTCTGCTAGACAGATCTCTCCCATCAGCATGTATTAGTAATGTCACATACCAGGTTAATGTCCTCACCAACAGATATGCAGAATTTCTAATCAAGCAGGGTCAGACATTACCCCATATGCAAGGCAGAGATCACCTCTGAGTAGTCTATATGACACAGGCTACAATGAAAGTGATTTCAGATGATCCCTGTAGGACAGATACTGAAGACTTGAAGTTCCCTTGTGAGGAACCTGTGTGTTGTGTGCAACTGCCAGTAATGCTTGGAAAGGTAAATGACAAAATGGCCACTGCACTCAAATAGTGGTGTGCTGAGGGAAGAGTACATGGAGGTTATGACTATGTCAGTTTGTGGTGACAGTGCCCTCAGTTATGACATGAGCAAGATATGATTCCCTTCTTACCACTGGGGAGACATGGTGATCTAAGGTAAACTAGGTGCAAACCTGTGTGGCCAAGCCTGTGTGCCCAGGTCTATCACCCCTGAGTATGTACATCAGATGTTGCTACTGATGTACTACTTACCACCTGTGTGCCCAGGTCTATCACCTTTGAGTATGTACATCAGATGTTGCTACTGATGTACTATTTACCACCTGTGTGTCCAAGTCTATCTCCCCTGAGTATGTACATCAGGTGTTGCTACTGATGTACTACTTACCACCTGTGTGTCCAGGTCTATCACCCCTGAGTATGTACATCAGGTGTTGCTATTGATGTGGTACTTACCAGGTACACAGGTGTTACTGATGTAAATGATCCTACATAGATATTTGCATGGAGTTTACAGCCATGAGTATGTCAATAGGCATTTGTTCATCAATGCCGTCTTGTAGGATACTGACATAACGCACAGATTCTGTGACTGCTCACAGTTTGCAGGCATCAGCCAACCCGGTCAGCCACAGACATTCACTTTGTGCTTGTACTGTGGTTAAATGGATTCTAAGCACTAGAGCACCCAGAACTGAGCCCTGTTGAACACAACTGGTTACAGATCAGCTATTGGAGGCAGAGTCCCCCATTTTGAGTATGTACTCCACCAGTGAGCCACTCAGTGACCCCTATAATGATATTACTATTGATGCTTGGCTGTTTTTGTCAATGATGCCTGAGTGGGGTATAGTGTCATATGACTTGGCTAAGTCCAGGGGATTGTATGCACAGATGTCTGCTGAGCCAGGTCCTTGATTACTGCCTCATATATGTCCACCAGGTTTAACAGGCATGATATCCTTTCAGAAATCCAAACTGTATAGGGTCAACTGTTTGTAGATTACATATATTTTTGCTGATCAGGTCCATGATGATTTGTCCCATGGGCTTACACATATAGCTACTCAGGATAATAAGTCTATAGTTCCCATGGTTAGTGGATGCACCACCTCTGTGCAAGGGGATAACAGTTGCCATTTTCCAGTCAGCTGGGATGCAGATGGTGGTTACACTATGATTGCAAGGAGTTCCCAATGGTGTTACTAATTCTTGTTGGATCCTATGTAGGACGCAGCCTGGGATGTTAGCAGGTCCAGTAGATGCTGTGTTTCCTCCTTAGACAGCCCATTTATGACATGTTCTGTATATATAGAAAGTATGGGACAGATTGTAGGGAGATTATGTGGTACATGTGGTGAGGACAGGGAACCTATGGGACAACAGGTTAGCTATGACTACAGACTCATTATATGTGGTATCATTAAGTACGAGTTCACTGACAATCTGGGCCTTTTCTCTGATGTGACACATATAACTACATTGTGCATTGTGGTCATCCTTTGTGGGGGAGGGTAATTTTGTCACATACTGGTTTTGCAGGACGTCACAACAGCACTATTTGCTTGTTTTAGCTGAGAAGGGCGTGCTTCCATTTTAGGGGGACTCCCTCACTCCAGCTGCCACACAGCAATGTCCACCTCTTGTTGTCCAGCCTGCTAATGCCAGTTGTCCACAAGGCAGGTTTTCTGTGCCATGTGTAGCTTGTTTTCCTCCTGTCAGGTAGCCAACTCTATACAGTTGTACAGGTGCTTGCATAAAGCATTGGTGTAGAGCTCTACATACCTGCATATCCCATCTGAGGGAGAGGTGCAGTCAAGCTATGTAAACCATCTCATAGGAGGTTATAATTTGCTTTGTTGAAGTTTATTACTGTATTTGCTGCAAGGAGGGTGTAGGTGTGATACTTTTAATGAGATTTATCTGTGGTCAGATCTTACCAGGGAGGACCTCACAGTGGGGGAGCTGCAGTTGTCACCCATATTGGTAAACACCTGATGCACTACTTTGGCTCCCCTTGTGTGGATGTCAGACCAATGGTCCGGGGCATTGCAGTTAAGGACATGGGCTAACCTTTGGGCAAGTGAGCTTGGGCATGACTAACCAACACAATTGGTGGGTACATAATGTCACCCCATACCATGGTATACTGATGTATCTTGATAGACACAAGTAGACTCAAATAAGCACAATGGTTGTCTGGAATCATGGAGTTCCTCCTGTAGCTGGCAATGGCTTAAGTGCCCCTTCAACCGTGAATGGCACCTGCAGTGTCTCCAGGGAATCACACTGTTTCACTAATCTAGATGTGTATCTATCTTTAATGAATATGTATACACCACCTGGATTACCTTGCACACTATCAATTTGAGGTCTGAACATGTGAAAGGACATGTAGTCTGGGATGGCTGTGGTTCTGTTTACAGCCTTGACCCAGGTGTCTGTGACTGTGCAAATGCCTGCAAATTCCAAGGAGAGGACACTTTCCACTGAGTGGAATTAGTGTTGGCATTCTTAGCATGTAGCAGCATAACTATGAGGTTGTACGAAGATGGTTAAAGTTTTCCCATGAAACAGTGCCTATAAGATGCACTACTGGGGTGTCAGCAGCCTTGGCCGGTATACAAAATCCCAGGGATGACAGATGAAGACCATCACTGACAAAGTACTGAGGTCTGTTGAGCAAGTCATCCCAGGTAGACATGTAGTGGATCCCATTACAATGACACCACACACTAAGATAAATCTTGGGTTCCATCATTTTCTGTGTGTATTGAGCCATCATCCTAGGTGAGGGTCAAATGCAACTGAAAGCTATGAGCATACCCGCCAGAGACACAGAGTGTCAAAGTTCAGTCATGTGTGTGCATACTGCCCAGTGACATATGTCCCAAGTTGTACACACCAGCAGGAACTATGATGTCATCATTATGTTACCTGATATTCATTGACTTGCATCAATGTGTGGTATGGCGTATCATGTCAATTCACAGACAGCTAACTGTGACCTTTGCCATATGTAGCCTAGTGAGAGGGACATCAGTGTGTCTCATGATATAATCACCTATGAATAATAGGTTTGATTTTGTGTTTTGCCACAGAAGTTTGACCGGTGAGACGGTGCACGAACTATTATGTGTACTGTGTTCTCCAGAGGTATGATTATGTGCACTGAGCTTGCATATGGGTTTCTGAAGTGTCTGTTGTTCAGGAATGTGTCTTGTAAGGAGCTCACACATGCAGGTGTGTGTGATGTGGGTGTGGGTGGAGCAGGAGATGAGGTGTGCATGTTGGCAAAATGCTCATTGTCATATGTACTGACTGGTGTGTGAGACAGCATGGAATCAAGTTTTGTAATATAGTCACATTTCTGACATGTTCTGTTTGTGTGGCATAGGAGTACAGGGGTGAGGACAGTTTCCACATCTCGTCAGCAGTCACTGATAATGCCATTAGCAATAGTCTTGCTTGTGTGTCCGTCACAGCAGGCCATTCTTATGTAGTGTCATGGCAGATGCTGAAATGTAACATGTTGTCACCTTTATGTAGGTCCCCTAAGGTAACACAGCACCTGGCAGTGTGCCATAACATGGTTGAGTGGTTACAATGCTTTGCCAGGCATGTGGCCCTTGGATTAACCATAATCCTGTTATTAGGCATGGTCACAACAGCATACCTATAAATGTGACAGTCCGACAAAGTTAGGGTCATGCTGCTACACCCTTGGGGTTGATAACCTGAAACCCACTGTTTGTAGGTACTCCTTGCAGTGAAGATGAGGATATCTGTGCACGCACAGAGGACTTGTTTAACTTTGTAGTCATTACTTTGGCCTTGCAAGTCTACAATGCCTGTCAAGCAACCAGACATCACACTGGATGTTGTGTGACATGATGTGGGAACACAGACATGTGTTCTGGATGCATAAATGTACAGTATGACATACTTAGGACATGTGGTAGGTGGGCACTCTTTGATCAAAGGTGGCCACTCTTCTGCAGTAGGCAGCAAAGCCATGTTATGCAGATATACACCATCTAGCTGTTGAATAGCCGGCTGCATGAATTGCTGTGAAATTGTCACCTAACTTGGATCACTGCCACTGTGCTGCTTGTTTGAGCAATCTTGGACATCTATCTCACCGGACATTTAATATTATATTGTGATGCTACAGCTGTGCTCCTAATCACCATCTGGTCAGTACCCTAGTGAAAAAGTAATAACCCTGGAACAGAAGGCATAATACATGTAAAAGTCAAAAGATTGCTCTGGTTGCTAATCAAGGCATCTACCTGGAAAAGGGTATGTCAAGCCTACAGAGCCTTGCATGACATGGGATAATTTTGTGGATGAACAAACAGGCTGCAGCCTGCTTCTTGTCATGAGCTTGGTACTAATATTTTGCTTCTGCTGAGAGAAAAAGTATCAAAGCATGGTATCCCAGGAGAGAGTGGTTGTGGTGAGACCAGCATTAGTCGTAGCCAGGCACCAGCAATTCAGGGGATTCCCCTGCTTTCAGCTTTCTTCACAAGGTAATGGTGTCATTTCAGTACACACTGCTTAAGTAGTGTCCATCTGTAGAATAACTGTGTAAAACCTCCCTCCTTACTTTCACAGGGTGTACCTATTACCTTCTCCTCCATTGTTTAACTGTGCTCTGTACAGACACAGACACTTTGGATGACTATTTTCTTTGAAAACATGATGGAAGTAACTGCAATACTTAGCTATACAGAGGTCAACCAGCATGCAGTGACAAGCACTGTCCCCAGATGTCTTGGTCGTCTGATATTTAAAGCCATGAAATGAGTTATCATGGAAATGATCAGCAACAATGTTATACACCTACAGACACTGGACCAAACACAATTTGCTTTGCTCAAGGGCGGATCATGCCTACCCTAACCAGTGGACCTCATTGAGTGTTAAACTATGTAATGGATGAGGGGAATATGACTCAGTCCACCTACCATGGCCTGACAAGACATTTGACAATATTAGGCCATCAGGCATTGTTGAAAAACTGTAGATGCTATTTATAAACTAGTATGTCAATTGGTGGTCAATCAAGTGTCTGACAGTCATTATCTGGGAAATAGCATTGGGTAGTCCATCACTACAATGAGGCCAGTCACCAGTGGACTTCCCTCACAAATCACTCCAAGACTACCCCTTCTAGTCATTCCCTCCTCTGCAGTCACGGCCACTATCAGTGACCTCTGACTGACTACATTTGCATATGATTGTAAATTAGGAGCTGTCACTGAATCCCACACAAAAACAGTTATCCAGGATGGGCTGACACACACATTCAGTTGTCAGAGCCATTGAAAAATACTAAATGCCAAGGAATGCACAATACTATCCTTTTGGAAGTCATCCACCCATGGAAAATAATGCATTTTCAGCACACTGCAAACAGTAGAGCCATTAGTCAAAGGCTTATGGACACAGAGAGTGATCTAGCCTCTGACTTCCACTGGTCAGTAAGATGTGGAGAGTCATTTAATTTTGTACAACCTATACAGAAAGGTATGGCATGTAAATCCCAGACTGTCATTGTTATAATGCATTGGCAGTCATCACACCTATCATTGAGTGCAATGGCACCTTTGATATGTCACTACACAGACATATCTGACAACTGTAAGAGCCACAGAGGTTTCACAATAAACCAATACATAGTGTACATAACATGTCCTATGCAGACCGTGCCAAGGCCGTAAATGTGTATTCTGTCTCCTACATGCTTTGGAGGGGAGGCATATAGATGCCATACAGGGAAGTGTCACATCCTACTATGTACCTCCTGCATATCCTTGAAAGGACGAACACATATATTACCTGTTCTACACACCTAAACCTTGACTGTAGTATAAATAATACATGTTGCAAACACAGGTATGTAACCCAGATACTACACCCTATATGTAACAAGCTCCTCATTCATGTGAAACACACTTCTGCTGTAACACATACTATGTGCAAGTTACACAATGGGATGCAGAACAAGACAATCATAACTGGTTTAGGACAAATGTCTGTAATGGACACAGGAAAACTGTAGATGGTTCATCTCCCTCACTACAGCTTGTAGATTTGTCAGCTCCCGAAATCATGCTGACACTTCTCAAGAGTATCAGACCTTTACAGAGATTAGGGATGCATGAGTAGGCTGAATGAAGCCATTGTCCTTGTTAGCCTGTTATACACATATGAACCTATGGAGCCATGCACCCATACGGTATTACCTTTCTGAAGACATTTTTCTTCTGTACTGACGTTCTATCCTGTGCTCTGACATTTATGGGTTCATTGTCACTGTGTACCCATAGGTGTCTCCCACACAATCTCAAAACTGAAACATAAACAGGTCCAAGTGACACCTTTCATTGTACAAGTATACAGCCATTACAACATCGTCCAATGTATTGTACACAAAAATAATGTGGTTTACTCATTACAAATGGCAGCATACAGTATCTGTCAGTGACCAGTACAAGTGGCATGGCAAAGGCAACAATGGATTAAACAAATACATGGTAATTTATATAGTCACCCTGTGTATCAGACACATAGCTTCATTTCCCTGCATCAGTGTCAAGGATGACAGGGATGTGGCACAGGTATCACCATTTGCACAGGGTGATGTGTGGGAGTGCAGAAGGCCTAGGCTAACCCAATAGGTTGAAAGCATGTGTGTAAGTCAGGAAGGGAAGCAGGCAAGATGGACCATGGAAATGTGCTGTGTGCGTCTGTAGGTGGCCTGACTGTGAAAATGGTGTGTGGGTGTGTGCCTGAACACAGTTAAGCTTAGTGCTAACTCTACACGTCTGTATGTTGGACCTGACAGTTCACCATCTCCACCCTCAAACATGGGAAATGTCTCTGGGAGGAGTTGCACTGGAACCTCCATGCCCAAGGTCAGAAGCAGGGTTACTACCTGATGGTAACTGCTGTCTGCTGTGACAGTGTCCTCCATGGTAACCCGCAGGACCATGAGCCCATGACCTATCATGTCTTGGTTGGACAACACATTCCTCTCTAGAACACTGGATGTACTGCCACTACGGGAGCATGATTGTGCATGGCCAGGTAGACTCTCAGCAGATGTAGTTGCTGACCTATGTCCATGAGTCCGACACTCAACTGCAACCAGATGTTCCATCACAGATAATGTGCATTCCAAGACAGATAGTGTGCAATCTGTCTTAGACTAACAGCTTTACACTGCGTCAGTCAACCAATTTAGGGTATCAGCAATGTGGTGGAGGCAGTCACGGATGTCAGACTGTGCTGCATCCATAACCCTTAGCATTCATCTAGAGTTCCTTTTAGAACATGCCTGTGCCTCCATGATGGCCCGAAACATACGCTGAGTGACACATGATGAGACACCTGCAACAGGTGGTGGAAGGACAGCAGGACTCCTCCGAGCACCCCTATCAGTCTGCCTGTGTGGAACCTCACCATTTCATTGGCTATGGCCAGTATTGACACTCACTGCACCCATAGTTACCACATTTTACTTTTCAATGTCCCCCACCCTCTGACTGTCCGATATCTGTGCCCTCTGGGGACTGGGTATGTGTAGGCATACTTTCTGTGTATGGTGATAATGAGGGCAGAAGAGGAATGTAAACCTCTGTGACAGATACTTCCCCTGCAACCCCCACCTTCAGGTTGTGAAGCGGAGAGAGTCCACTCCCCCCCAGACTCCTGTGATAAAAAGGAAAAAGCAATACATTAATAACTGCACTACTATGCTCTGGAGTACTATGTTGCAATATATGTTAAGCTGTATACACTGTTGTCACTATTACAGACCTGTTTAACCCCCAACCTCATATAGTAGGACATGAGGACATTTTCTAACACACATCTGTAGTTACTTGTAAATAAAAGCTCTTTAAACAAGAATCTCATGATCAACAATGATGTACACTGTTTACATTTGTCAAAACTCTGCACAGTTCACACATATGGTAATCTGTAATGTCCTGACAATACTGTAAAATCACACCTACAAGGCATAGGTATGACTCTAAACTGTGTACAGTCAGAAAATATCTGTGCAGTTGGCAATCATGCAGACAGTACATCAATCAAGCCAGCAGACCTGAGATGACACTTTAGCAAATACATTGCACTAAATTTACATCTCTAACAAAACAGCATTGTGCTTACTAGGAGCAGGAGCATGGCCTTGTCCAATTCCTGATGGTCCTGTGAAAATTTGAGGGAGAGGTAATATAAACACCACCATATGATGCACTATTACAAGATAATACATCCATATACTTCACATTTACAGTAGCTACTATGGTAATCGGTATGTTGCTCAAAATCTGAGCATGAGATTCAAACTGCAGTTAACCTCCTCCCCCCAAAAAATAAACACCTAACACCCACATAAAACTATGTACACCTTGACATACTGAATGTTACAGTATCCAGTGCTGTTTCAATTAAGCATACCTGGATGCTCCTCTTGCGCAGTGGCACCCACATCCATGACATACTATGTGATGGATGCCTGGGAGCTGTTCTGTGTTCCTAGGTTCACCAGGAATTCCTCAGTGGTTGACAGTAATTGTTCAACCGCACTGCTCTTCTGCATGTGGCATTGATCATATCAGTGGCATGGTGTTGCACCTGCTCATATGTCCTGCTCTGGTGACAGACAGCATTCACATCGTGGACCAGGTCAGCCCACAATGCTGCCAGCTCTTCCCCTGTTTTGCTTCCCACTGGACAGTAGGAGTTGATGGTGGTGACGCAGGGCTTCCAGGATGATGTCATTTTCAGCATCCTTAAAATGTCTCATTGTAGATGCATCTTTCCTGAAAGACAACAAAATGGGAACACGTCAGGATCCCATATGTGGGAGTACACTATGCATAGATACATCAATAATAGATGGCTGGCAGTATTCACTGCTTGATTAAACATGTCATATTCCACACTGTGCAACCATACTAAGGATGTAGAAGCACCTAGAATAGTATCAATAGTCAGCTACTCCTGTTTGTGCCATGACAGATACTGATGTATGATCACAGACCCAACACAGGAGTCCATTATAGTGTAGCCCCTAGGGGTAACCCCCCCTTATAATCACTGTGCTATTACAACCACAATCAAGGGGCATTCTCAGGAGACAAGTGTACCACATTAACAAAAAGCATTCCACCCTAAATGTACTGTACTTCCCCTGTAGGTGTAACAAATCTGGAGATCAATGGCATGTCATCATTACAGTTCTAAGAAAGGTTTGATGCTTAATCCCCATTCCCTCTAAGTATATTCACACATATGCATCACGTTGGAAACAAAATGGTTACATATCTGATGGAGTACAGAACTCCTCTGTTGATAGGTACAGATATATAAATGTTGTGCTAACGAGTTCACCCTGTGAAGTAACTCATACATAATGGTTCCCCTAGCTAGCTGTTTGCCTTTTTAACATGGTTCTCATTACCATGTGATTGCCTCTTAATCAATCTGTGCTTCTGAAATGCTAATTGCAGCCAGCACAGCTGATTTGCCGTACAATCAGCCAATCCTATGCAACCACTGAACAAGTTATAAGGCCTCAATGTAGATTACAACCCCTTTCTCATACGTTGGTGTGGAAATTACTTTTAAAGATACTACATCACTGCAGAGAGTATGTCTGCAGCAGCTACGTTTTACATACAGATGTGTGTGTTACAAGCTGAAGCTGAAGCTGATGCTGCAGGCAATAGGCATAGGCAGAGAGGGTGAACACTTTGGAGGACAGCAAGCTTTAAGAGTAAGTGTGGGACCTGTGGCAGTCTTGTTGTATAGGCAGAGCCAGACTGAGGGTACCCATCCCACTAGAAATCAAGACGTATTTAAGGTAAGTATGTTAGCCAACAGTATCACTACCACAATCAAAGGCAAAATGGTCGGTGTGTCCTAGAGAAAGGTAAGGGGTTAGATTAACCATTATACCACACAGTTGGACAACTGCCAATTCATGTGGGCTACAGTCTGATATTACTGGGCCACAATTTCAGTACATACTTCAAAATCCTGGGGGAATTCAGGCAAATGCATGACCTGATATTCTCTGCACTTTCTAGTGTTGTACTAGGAGTAGTTAAGAGTGGTCCTGTCTGTAGGCCTTTGACTTCTATTACTTATAGGATCATAAAAAGTTAGTAGGCTATTGGCTCTGAGGCCCTTATAAGCCTAGCCAAGAATTTAGCCCATGTTACAACAAGCCAGCACCAGATGCCCCTGTTCAGTAGGGACACAGGTGGAATCCCATGGGTGTACTTTCTGTACCTCATCCAGTTATCCATATTGAGCTAAAAAGAGTTAATGAGATACTCTGCTTGACATGTAGAGGGAGTCTATTCCACAGAAGGGGGAGTCACTGGGACACAAATCTGTCCCGCCAACAAATCCTATTGATGTCACAGACCAGGTTCATAAGTTGGTACTAAGCTATTGGCCCTAGGGCCTATGTAAGCATAGCCAAAATGGTACCCTGGCTTTCACCACCCAAGAAAATTATTTTCCTGTGCCCCTGTCGAGCAGAGCCACAGACGTGATCCCCAGGGTGAATTTCCTATTTCCCATCCAGTCATCAAGATTTGTCTTTTAAGAGTGCTAATGAGGAGCTTTGTTTGATGTAGATAACTAGCTTGTTCCAGAGTACGGGAAGTCTCTGGGACATGAATCTATCCCTCCAGCATGTTCTGTTTATTGTAGTGACAAGGTTTAGGTCCCTAGAGCATGTAGCTCAGAGGGATTGGGATTTCTTTAAGTGGAGCATGTCCAACAGCTCTGGGTTTGACATAGCTTTGTATGTTATGCAAAGATCGCCTCTGAGTAGGTGATATGGGACGGAGTAAAGCTGGAGTTTTTTGAGACTGTCTGCGTAGGGCATCTATTTGAGGCTGGTAATCCTATTTGTGAGGCATTTCTGTGGCCTTTCCAGTTGTTGTAGATGTATTGTGAGGTACATACCAAAAGGGGCGTTGTACTCTATAATGGGTCTAATGAGTGACGAGTAGAGGGGAACAATGACCTCTTTTTTCCTGGATGAGAAACCTTTTCTGATGAGGTGTGCCATGTAGAAGGATTTCCTGACTACTGTGGCGATGCGATTATCAAAGGAGAGACTACTGTCCACCTGTGTCCCAAGGTCTCTTATCACACTTTTGGTATTAAGTAGACTTTTTACCAATGGGGATGACAATGCACTTTTTGGCATTGAGCTTGAGGTCATGGCTTTGACACCAGGCATCTGTCTCCGTGAAGACCTTTTGTAGGATGTCCACATCATTAGGAGTTTCGATTATGGCTCCTAGTTTGCAGTCATCTGCAAACTTCATTAGCCAAAGACCTTCTGTGTTAGCCTGTACTTCAGAAAAGTAGATACCAAACATGAGAGGACCCAGGACTGAACCCTGTAGTACTCCACTTGTCACTGGTCTGAAGTCGGATTTGGAGTTTACTACTTTCACAGTATGGGTTCTGTCAGTGAGCCAGTTGGCAACCCATCTTGTGACATAGGGATTTATACCTAGTTTAGTAAGTGTCTCTATAATTCCAGAGTGGGGGATGGTGTTAAAAGCCTTGGCAAGATCTAGATAGGCTGTGTGACCACCTTACCCTCATCTACAGCTTTGGTGACTGCTTCAAAGAAGTCTATCAGGTTTAGGAGACATGATCTGCCTTTTACAATCCCGAACTAGGTGGGGTCCAGAGTTTGGAGATTACCAATGTCTTTGTGTATAAGATCCATGAAGATACCTTCCATGGCCTTGCAGACCAGGCTCGTTAGGCTAATGTGGCAGTAGTTCCCGGGGCCCATGGTGCCCCCCCCCCCATTTGTGGAGCGGGATAACTGTCGCTGTGCACCATTCAGTGGGCACAAAGCCTGAGATGAGGCTATGATTGAACATGATGCTTAAGTGGGGTGCCAGTTCATTCTGCAGTTCATGTAGAACACAGCTTGGGATGTTGTCAGGTCCCATGCAGAACGCAGCCTGGGATGTTCTCAGGTCCCATGGAGGCTGTGTTCTTGGCTTTGGAGAGTGTGTTTTTTACCTGTGCAGCCATGATTACAGGAACTTTGCATTCTTCTGGTACAGAAATGGGCCCTTTAGGGGGTGAGAGGGGGGTAAAGTTAGCACTGAACCTATCTGCCAGGATGTTGGCAATATCAGTTGGTTCTGTATATTTAGTGCCGTCGTGCTGTAACTCTGAGCATATCTGAGTGTTGCCATTGAGATTCTTGACATAGCTATAGAATGCTTTGTGGTTGTCTTTAAAATCAGTGGTGATTTTGTTTTCATAACTAGCTTTGGAGGATTTTATGAGGGATCTCAGCTTCTTACTGCGGCTGACCAGGAAGTTCCTCCAATCATGGGATTTTACTCTTTTTTGCAACAGTTTATTTCTTCTGTTGTAGAGTTTGTTTATGGCAGGGGACCAGAAAATTGTCTTTCTTTTTTTGGAGGATAGCATCTTGGTTCTGTTATGGGTAGCACAATCCATACACTCGTGTAAGTGCTTATAAAGTGCATTTGTGTAGGATTCAGCAGTCATACCTCTATTGTCCGTCTGCATGGGTGTCGTGACGTTTGCCACTTCTGTCTTAAGCAGCATGAAGTTGGCTTTGGAGAAATTTTTTACGGTGGTTTCCCTAAAGGGGGGTGGGGGCAGGATGTGGATATCTAGGGTGATTAGCTTGTGGTTGGATCTGACCAATGAGGAATTGACCCCTGGTGTGGAACACCTCTCACCCATGTTGGTAAAGACCAGGTCTAGGATATTGCTGCCCCTGGTGGGAGTGTGGATAAGTTGATCAAAGGCATTGGAATTTATGAATTCCAGAAAACGCTGAGCAAAAGAGTTGGTACATGAGTAGTTTTCCCAGTTAATGGTGGAGTATTTCAAATTGCCCATTATTAGGATGTTAGTTTATACCCTAATATTTTCAAGTGTATCAAGAAATGAGGGGTGGGAATCCTGGGGCATGATGGGGGATCTGTAGCAAGTTACAATTTGGACTGTGGTCTTGCCCAGAGTTAGTTGCACTTGGATAATCTCGGATGCATTATGCTGAGCAAGTAGCCTGGAGGTGTGGATATCCTTAATGAATATGGACATGCCTCAGCCTTTAGTGTTTTGGTCCAGGTTAGGTGGCCGAAAGGTGTGATATGAATTATAGCCTGGTAATGCAGGGGTGCTCTCTGGAACCTTGAACCAGGTCTCTGTCACTGCACAGATGTCGATGCTCTCAATTTTAAGGTGCCTCGAGTGAATGCATTTTGAGGTTTAGACTTCTAGCATTGAGTAGCATTACCCTCAGATTTTGCTTGCTTGTACTTGTTAAGGTGGTAAATTTGTCATTTGAACCTTGCCTAAAAAAGGCACTATAGGGGTGGCAAGAGCCTTAGCCAGTATCTGGAATCCCAAGGGTGACAGGTGCAGGCCATCTCGGGCAAAGCATCGTGGTCTGTCGATCATGTCATCCCAGGCAGACAGATACTGGATCCCCTTAGAATGACACCATAAGCTTAGCCAATTGTTGAAGTCAATCATTTTGTCCTTGTACTGTGATATCATTCTGGGTGATGGCAGGATGCTACTCAAGGCTAGGGTCATACCTGCCTGGGCTACAACATTGGAGAGCTCCTCCATGTCTCTTTTCATGTCGTCCATGGAGGTACGTCTCAGGTCATTCACACCAACATGGACAATGACAGAGTCATATTTGTACTTATTGTGGAGTGACCTGAGTGTGTGCATTATGTGGTGGATCCTGGCACCCGACAGGCAGCTGACAGTAACTTTCTCTTTGTTTAGCCTGGTGAGTGGAACATCAATGTGCCTGACTATAGAGTCACCTATGACTAGAGTGTTGGGTACGTTGTTATGCCTTATGAGCTGTGGTTTAGTGGCACAGTGAGTTTGTGGGCTATGTGTCATTTGGGTTGTGTTGGTTGGTGGAGGTTGCTTGCACTTCTGCTTTGGAGGTCTCTGCTGCTTGAGCAGATTTTTATTGAGAGCCTCCATGAATGTAGGTGTGTGTTTCATGTTTATATGTGTGTGTTTTGGTGGTGTAGGTTTTGAGGGACTATGTGATGAGTGTGGTGTGGTGCAAGTGTTTACCTTCTCCTCTTGACTGTCTAGTCCAGTCTTGGGTGAAGATATCTTTGCTTCCAGTTTGGCTATATAAGTGCATCTCTCACAGGTTGTAGTGTTGGGTGGTAGGAGGAGGAGAGGTTTGTCTGTGTACGAGGCAATTGCTGCATTGCCCCAAGATGCCCAGATTCATCAGGTAGACAGGAGAAAACATCGGGGGCTGACCCTTAGACATGCCTGGATAGGTGCTTATTTATTAAGTACTAAAAACTGTTTTCCTCTAGACAAGTGAGGAAAGTTGAGTGCTGTAGTAATTTGTAGCTTATTTAGTGCTTACAATGAATTCTGAACAAGTGCTGAGCTCAAAGAAACAAATTTGAGTGCTAAAACTAAAAAACTGGCTAGTTCTAAGGCAAAATTTGAAGAGCAGACTTTATGGCATCGGGAATAGTTTAACCGTAGCTAAGCGGCGAGGTCGGGCGTGTGGGTTACTTGAGTGGAGCTTGACGTGCAGATATGCAGCAGTCATCAAGGTAGGGTCTGAAAGTGCTTTGTATGCTAGACAAAGGTCACCTCTGCGGAGTCTGTATGAGACTGAGTAGAGGGACAGAGCATTTAGCCTATCTGTGTAGGGTATATGTTTCAGGCCCTGGATTCTCCTGGTGAGGAACCTTTGTGGTATCTCCAGCTGCTGCATGTGCTTTGTGAGGTACATGCATAAAGGGGCATTTACTCAATAATTGGATTTATAAGGGAAGAATACAGGGATGTTATGACCTCCTTGTCCCTGGATGAGATAGTCTTACTAATGAGGTGGACCATGTAGAAAGCTTTCCATACAACAGAGGAAATACAGTGGTCAAAAGTAAGTTTGCTATCAACCTAGGTGCCCAACTCCCTCAAAACTGATTTTGTGCTTAGAACCATGTTATTAATGGGCTAATTTGTGGGGATGTCACTCTTCACAAAGGGGATGATGATACATTTCTTGGCATCCAGTATGAGGCAATGTTTCTGCCACCAGTCATTTGTTTGGGTGAGACCCTCTTGGAGGATGTCCACATCACTAGGGGAATTGATGACAGCACACAGCTTGCACTCATCTGAAAACTTTGTCAGCCATAGCCCACTGGTTTTGGTCTGCATCTCAGAAAGTATACCCCAAACAATACAGGCCCCAAGAACGATCCCTGGGGTAGACTGCTCATTACAGGTATACTGTTTGAGGTGGCTTCCCCTATTTTGACTAGGTGGGTTCTATCAGTGAGCCAGTCTGCTACCCATCTGGTAACATATGGATTGATGCATAGTTAACAGAGTTTATCTATTATACCCAAATGGGGAATAGCATCGAAGGCTTTGGCCAGGTCAAGGTAGGCAGTGTGCACCATCTTACCCTCATCCAATGTTTTGGTGACTATCTCAAAGACATCAACCAAATTTAACAGGCATGAACTCCCCTTGATGAAACCAAACTGTGTAGGATTGAGTGTTTGGAGGTTACCAATGTCCTTGTTAATGAGTTCCATAATAATCCACTCCATGGCCTTGCAGATCAGGCCAGTTAGGCTGATGGGTCTATAATTTCCTAGATTGGTGGATGCTCCACCTTTTTGCAAAGGGATGCCAGTGGCTGTCCTCCACTCAGCTAGGATGAAGCCGGTACTCTGGCTTTGGTTGAATAGTTTGCCTAATGGTGCTGCAAGTTCCTGCTTGAGTTCATGTAGGATGCAGACTGGGATGTTATTGGATCCCATGGAGGCTGTATCTTTTGCCTTTGAGAGGGTAGTGATGACTTCCTCCCTAGAGATAAAGGGATTGGGGGCAGACGCTGGGGATGTCCTGATTTACTGATGGGGGGTACAGATGGGTGAAGTTTTCAATGAATCTATCTGCTAGCAGGTTTGCTATATCTACAGCATTTGTGTATGTGGTTTCCTTGACCACCAGTTCTGAGCAGATCTGAGTGCTTCCTCTGAAATTTCGAACATATGTGAAAAAAGCCTTATGATTATCTTTAGCAGATGTGGCCAGGTTGGACTCGAAGTTTGCTTTGGAGGATTTCACTAGTGGTCTTATTTGCTTGTTCAGGCTAAGGAGAGATTGCTTCCAATTAGGCACTTGCTCCTTCTTGGTCCTGGACAGCAGTGTTTTCCTTTTATTATAGAGTGTATTTATTGCAAATGTCTACCAGACAGGTTTACTCTTCCTTGAGGAGGAGGATTTTGTCTTGTCGGGATTCCTGATTCCATGCGGATATATAAATGTTTATATAGTACTTTGATGTAGATTTGGACATATGTGCCAGTTCCTATGGAGGAGGAGGGGGCTGTGAAGCTGGTTATGTCTTCCCTCAGGAGGTTGTAATAACCTTTGGAGAAGTTTATTTTGTTTGACCCTAGCTTGTGGGGGGGGGGGTTAGGGGAGATGGTGACTTCAAAAGTGATCGCTTTGTGGTCAGATCTTACCAGGGAGGATGACACTGTAGGGATGCTGCAGTGATTACTCATGTTGGTTAATACTAAGTCCAAGACATTTTCATTTCTTGTGGGGATGTTGACCAGCTGGTCCAAGGCATTTGTTTTGATGAAATCAAGGAATCTCTGGGCATTCTTGTTCCAGTCTATGGTTGGATAGTTAAATTCACCCGGGATCAGGCTAAAGAAACAAAAAATAAATACACACTGCTGAAGGTAGTCTTGCCAAAAAAGAACCAAAGTAGAAAACAATGCAGACATACCACCATAGACACGATAAAATCTGTGATTTAATAAAACTCTTAAAAGACAAAACAAACGAAGAGAACATAGGATAAGTGCTTTCAGTAAAACCTTCCTCAGATCCTTTATTCACTCCCATCAAGGCAAAACTTTTAAACAGTGTTCAACCAATCATGCTGTTCAGGGGTGGTTCCTCTTCCATGGCTAATGGAGACAGGTCCCTCTGGTGGTAGTCCTCCAAAGTTACAAGTAGCAGGAATAAGTTCTGCTTATTCCCCTTTCCTGTTTCTACTTTTTAAATTTATGCTCCATTCTTTCAGAATAGGTTTTAGAGGTTTTAGAGGTACCATTCTATTAAAGCCCAAGTCACCAAGAAGAGTTATTCCTTTCAAGGTTATGCCACATGTACCAGCAAGAACATTGTATGCCTAGCTACCTGCGAGGCATGCTCTTCCTACTATGTAAGTAAAACAAATAGGGCTTTTAAGGAACAGATTGTATGCCATCTATCAAACATAAGAAATCAAGTAGCTACAAATGCCCTGTATCAGCATATGAGGGCAGAAGAAAATCACAGTTTTAAAGTTATGGCTCTAATGAAGCTGAATGAAAACCCAAGGGGGGGGGGGGTGAAATGAGAAACAGAACAGAGGTGGAAGAGACCAAGTAGATTATGGAATTGAGAGCAGATAAACCACAAGGCCTTAATGGAATGGTACCTGTAAAACCCATTCTGAAAGAACAGAGCATAAATATAAAAAGTAGAAACAGGAAGAGGGAATAAGCAGAACTTATTCCTGCTACTTGTAACTTTGGAGGACTACCACCAGAGGGAGCTGTCTCCATTAGCCATAGAAGAGGAACCACCCCTGAACAGCATGTTTGGTTAAATACTGTTTAAAAGTTTTGCCTTGATGGGAGTGAATAAAGGATCTGAAGAAGCTTTTACCAAAAGTGCTTATCCTACGTTCTTTTTGCTTGTTTTGTCTTTTAAGGTATTAAACCGCAGATCTTATCATGTTTATGGTGGTACATCTGCATTGTTTTGTACTTAGGATCATGGTAAAGGGCTGAATCTTGATAGATTCAAAGAGGTTCAGATAGGTGGAGTGGGCATCCTAAGTCAGAGTTGAGGGCCTGTAGCTAGTTATGATTTGAATTGGGGTCTTGTCAATGGTTAACTGCACCTGGACTGTCTCCTATGCATCATACTGTTTGACCAACCTGGAGGTGTGTACTGTTCTTTTATATATATTGCAACTCTACCTCCTTTTGTTTTGCTGCTCATGGTTTGGGGTCTGAAAGTATGACAGGATGAGCAACCTGGTATGGCTAGGGTGCTCTCTGCAGCTTTGAACCACATTTCTGTGACTGCACAAATGTCAGCATCTTCCAGGGTTAAGAATGCTTGCAATGAGTGCAGTTTCATGTTTAGACTCCTAGCATTTAGCAGCATGACCGTTAATTTGTGTTTTGATGAAATTTTCATATTGGTAGTTTTGACCTCATGGCATTGCCTAAAAAAAGGCACTATGGGGAGGCAAGAGCCTTTGCCAAAAGCATGGAAGCCCAAGAGAGAGATAGATGCAGGCAATCTCTGGCAAAGCATTGCGGTTTGTTAGTCATGTCTTCCCAGGCTGTCAAGTACTGGATCCCCTTGGAATGACACCAGAAACTAAGCCAATTGTTAAAGTCAATCATCTTCTGTTTTTTCTTGAGACATCATTCTGGGAAAGGTAGAATGCTACTTAATGCTAGGAACATAACTGCCTGGGACACATATTCAGCAAGCTTGATCATGTCTCTGTTCATATAGTCCAGGGAGGCACAAGTCACATCATTCAAAAAATTCAGGATTGAATTTCATCCCCAGACACTGTGAGGCAGAGATCTTAACCACTGAGCCATAAATGACAACTTAGATGCAGACATTCCATCTGTATTGCTTTGGGTGGATAAACAGGTGATGAGACAGACAGAATTATAATGCTGATGTCGACATACATGTATTTTCAATGGTAGTCACAGCTGTAGCTGAACCCAGGACCATGTGTACCAAAAAGTATTGCTCTCAATGCATTTTACAGACTGAGCTACAGAATCACTGATATAGCAGATGAATATCATTCCACAGTTATCTGCTGTTACAGACTGCACTTACAAGTATTATTATGTGTATGGCTTTAGAGTGCTGCATTTCTCTACCAGGGTCCCAGTTAAAATCTTATTTTTACATTCATGTTTAGCAAGTGTATTTTTACATGTTGTACATATAATTGCAGGGTTACCTGCTACTAGATACCGCACTTACGTTCATTCTCATATGTCTGGCTTTATAGTGAAGTATTTCCCTACTAAAGTGCCAATTACAGTAATATTTTCTGTTTTTTTTTAGCTGGTTTGTGTGGTGAGGCATGATGTGCAGCATTGCTTAAACACGCGTAATGACGAGAACCCGAGTATTATTATGTTTTGATTAAGTATGTGTGGGAAGGTAAGTTGCGAAGGTGAGGAAGCTTTTGCAGACAGACAAGACAGCAGACAAGGTTGGTGTGTGACACAAGAGGGGGTGAACACTTTGGACGGGGAGGGTGTTGTGGAATTCCAGTCCCATGAACGTCAGACTGGTAGCAGTGTGACTCAAATCCTCACCCATGAGAATGTCAGCACTGTTCTTTCACTGCTCCAGAGGAGGCGGTGGTTGACGCTGGCAGTCAGGGTGAGAGTGCCCCACCAGGATGGACAGCATGCTCTCCATCCAGCGTAGGCATTGTCCAACTGTGGTGCAGCAACCTACACACCATAACTGCAGTTCCTCACTGGTAATATAATCACCCCCTCCACTTCCACTCCCAGAGGAGGGGCCACCCAAACCTGTGGGGCAGAACTACCCAATGGCACAGGTAGTGCAGGGTCAGCAGAGGGGACACCTCCAGGTTGCAGGCCAGATGTTCTGAGCCCCGGTGCCATGGCTAGAGGAGCCAAAATAAGTGAATCGCCAGGAACCAGCCTACCTTGTCGCAATGTAGAAAATAAATAGAAACATAAGGTGAAAATAAACATAACCAAACAAATATTAGTAATAACATAGCAGAAGACAATAATGATTAATCCAAAGAAATAGAAAGTAATACAATGATGAACACAACAATAAATAGCCTAAATAAAAGTATTTTAACAGCAAAGCAATATGAAATTATACATAAGACCAACATAAGAGGTAGTTACAAATATATATATATAGTATCAAATCATAATAATAAGTAACATCAATAAATTAAAAAATAAAAGGGTTGGGGTAAGAGAAAGGAAAATTACCATTAGTAACTTTGCAGATAATATTAATACACAGACTACTACTACATACTTCAACATACATACAATTTCATTGGTGAGTACAGTGAGTGCAACTATTGTATAGATTATGTTGCACATACTTAGCTGTCAACATGTTAACATGGGATAGTATGGGTCAAGCTCTAACACATGGTGGTATAGAGGCACAACTACAGGGAACATGTGTACATAGTGAGCACATACATTAGTACTAAAGTCTTCTGATAATATATTCGCCAATAAATTGCATGCCAAGTAATGTCATGTATCTAGACTTATGGGGCACTAGTCATTACATTCCAAAAACTTGTGACAGTTGAGAGGTATGTTCATGTAGACTAAGTTGACTAGAGAGTTTCTCATTTATTAATTGGCTGCCATGGCATTAGAACCCACAAGCTGAGACTACAGGAAAATGTTAACTTCATTTAACAGTTGACTAGCATCAGATTAGAACACACAGTAAGTGAATATAGGAATAATGCACACTTATTTGAAAAGATTACTTACCAAAGCACAATCCAGTTTTAAACTTTAATGATAAGGTACCTTAAAATCTGTCATTTAGGCACATGTCTTGCTGTCCTGGACTTTAGGTACCTTACTCATATACCTTGTTCCTTGACTGGGTGGAATAAGCAGCATTATGTCAGACTAAGTGGGCAGGACACAGGTTTGAACCATAGTCTGGGTATTGCATTACAGTTATTTCATACAGTTCTTTCTGCAGTCTTTATTCATTTACATTTAACAGTTGACTGGTATCAGATTAGAACACACAGTAAGTGAACAAAGGAATAATGCACACTTATTTCAAAAGATTACTTATCAAAGCACAATCCACTTTTAACCTTTAATGATAGTTTACCTTAAAATCTGTCATTTTGACATATGGATAGCTGCCCGGGACTTTAGGTACCTTACCCATATACCTTGTTCCTTGACTGGGTGGAATAAACAGCATTATGTCAGACTAAATGGGCAGAACACAGCCGTGAACCATAGTCTGGGTATTGCACTTCAGTTATTTCATACAGTTCTTTCTGCAGTCTTTATTAATTTACATTTAACAGTTGACTGGTGTCAGATTAGAACACACATGCAGTGAATACAGGAATAGCAAACACTTTTCATTCGAAAGCACGTATCAAAACACCATCACCCTTTAAAATGTGTTGATTAATGTTGCATCAACTCTGGCAAGTAGACCATGGGTAGCTATGTAACACTTCTACTAAATAAATCATATACCCTGTCCATTAATTGGGTGCAACCTACAGCATATTTCACACAATGAGCAGACCAGAACAGTGACTCCTAATCTGGTTAGACCCAACATTAACTGATGTTTGAAAGCTATACTACACCATACTGCATGTTTACTTGATTTAACTTGCTTTACCATGTCAGGTAGGCAGTGACACATTACTAAAGATGTCAGATGTCCCAGGTATGTCATACCTGACTGTTAAGACTGCAAACTCGGTAAATAATTTACTGTAAAAATATGTTATGCATTAAGTTATTACTTTGATGTTTCCCTACTTACCACACTCTCACCTCATCCTGGGCAGCTGCCCTACATGGGACTGGACAATGTGAGTCCTCCCTTCTGCAGCTGTTGAAAGAGAAGAACACCATTATGCAAACCAGTTTTTTACATATTTAGCTTGTATATTTCAAAAGTACCTGCAAAGATACTTACATATCTGTGGGGTCTGCCCAGCCCTAGCTTCTTGGCCCCAGGTGTCCAAGGTTCCCCTCTTTCTATGCTTCAGGTCATAATAGTGGTGATGACACTGCTCACCAGTGCGGGGGATACCAGTAGCACTGGTAAATTCCCTAGCCAACCCATCCCAGGTCTTAAATTTACTTTCTGAACCTGGTAATTGCCCTGCAGCAGCCAGGATTCATAATTCTTTACCAGGAGTCCAACAAACACTCTGGACTCCTGCACACCCCACTTCTGTGCCTGAAAGCATGCTTTCTCTCCAACACCACCAGGAACATTGACAGTCAAGAGAAGACTCCAATGAATGGTGTGAAATTCCTTCTTGTTGGCCTTTATATATAAAGGATGCATTCCCACCCTTACATGGTATACTGTAACTTTCAAAAAAGCACAGCATTGCTTAGCATCATGCAAGCTTGCGCAAACAATTTAAGTGGAGCTTAGCATTGCAGAAACCAGCATAAACCATGTTTAATGCATACATGATGTAGACCATCGACCATGTCTAAGCACTGGTTATCATTGCACAGCTTTTCTGAATGTAACAATATTTTAATTTTCAATTAACTTGATGTTTCAGTTGCCTGACACATTTTCACAGCAATAAATGTAAAATGTATGACTACTCAGGACTCGAACCTGGGACCTCTTAAACTGTAGTTCATGACTCAACCTACCTAGTCAAATGAGCCAGTATATTTCTGCAGATATACTACTAAGATGACTGTTAACACTGCACAACTTTGCTACATGAGTTTAAGTGTTGCTAAGCACAGCAGAACTACAGCAATTGAATCAATTTGGTTTCTAGTTTTAGAAATCTAGCAGATATCTATTGTAAGCATAGCTAAGCACTGCACACCGAAAACAAGCTGTGAAAAAAATTAAATTGATTACATCTGTTTTTATATTTAGATATATACCAGATGTCTGCTGTATATGTATAAGTGCAGCTCAGCATTGCTAAGCATCACGCCACACTGTGCAAACAGGAAGAAAACAAAAAAAATAATAAAAGAAAAATTAAACTGATTACATCTGCTTTCTATTTTTAGATATATACCAGATGTCTGCTGTATATGTATAAGCACAGCTCAGCATCACTAAGCACTGCACAGCGTAAGCATCACATAAAGTTAAAAAAATATATTATCCTGAGGTTACCACCTGTCCAGAATACACTGTTGCCTACATGGATTCAATATCCATGTTAATGTGATTTCCCTTGGCAGTGCACGATGATTAATATGCATGACGTGCTGCTGAGGGGGAACAGTGGCCATATACACGGATACATTCCATGTAGGCTCTACACAGAGTCTACCCAAATTTTATTGAATCCTGGGGTGCATTCATGTAACTTGACTGTTAGTTCTGGTATACCTTGCACAACATAAATGTGTATGGTTACTCTTTTTTTCTAACTGGCCACACCCAATATGTCTTTCTCAGCACTTTAGCTGTGTCAGCCAAACTGGAATTTATTTTATCTTTAACCCAAAAATCTGCATATTTCTGTTGTAACCACTTCTTTAAATTTTGTACATCTGCACAAACCTAGTGCAAGTGTCATCATTTTGTAGCATCTATTTGGGTACTTACATAGTATTGCAACCAGACTTTAGTGGATGCAAAAAGCGCATACTTGCACACAAATGACTGCCTGAAACACTTCAAACTGCTGATCATAGTCCTTACTAATGGCCAAAAGGTTAACATTACTTTCAGAAATGGCATACATTAAAATATGACACAAAGTACCAAACTGGTAACAGCTGTTGCTCTATTCATACTAAGGGATGTGTTAGGGACGTATTCTGCCTTTTTGCGAGTCAGCAGTGAGATTCAGGGTTCTACACTTGTATTTGGATCGCGTCATATTTTAATGTATGGCATTTCTAAAAGTAATGGTAACCTTTTGGCCATTAGTAAGGACTATGATCAGCAGTTTGAACTGTTTCAGGCACTCGTTTGTCTGCAGGTATGCACTTTTCCCTTGTGAAAGTGCTAACAAACTGTGGAGTGGGGTCCACCTAGGAGAAAAATGGAAAAGTTATATTTCTGCTCAATGGCCATTACAGGAAGTGTTCGGAAAGTACAACAGGAATTTTTACAGTATTAAGTATGACAGAAAGGGTAAGAAGGATCTTGACTTTCCAGATCCTCTTTCAAACATATAGGGGATCGCAGTTCCCCTGTTTTTGTGGTCAATTTAGTACAGCAGAAGGCTCTATGCTGTCTGTCTTTTATAAAACGCGATGGATTCCAAATGTTGTTCCTCTCACAGCCGGTTGCCAAACTCCTGCTTCCGTTTCTTCCTCCTGGTCCTGTTGTGCAAGCAAAGCGTTACAAAGGTAATTAGGAGTTTACACACCCAGTTTTACTTAAACATGCAGTTCTATTGTGAAAACATTAGGAATTAGACAATAGTAGAAATGTGGCTGCGATGATACGTAAGTACCTTTATTTGTATAGCAACATCAACTCTAAGCTAAATGTCTAAAACAGTTTGCATATTCTTTCTAACCTGTATGTCATGTTTCTTTAACATTGGCATGTGTTTTTCATTAAGCTCTGATAATTTCTTATCTCTGTTAAAAACATTCCACTGCGAGCAGTAGGGCTGAAACATTTCAGCTGTCTCTACAACCTGTAAACTTTAGCATGATTTAACACAAAAGCAAGGATATCTGTCTTCACAGTTCAATTGGAGTTTTATACTTTTTTACATACCATTCAAAACAATGAATGCATTTACATAAATACATTATCTCTTAAACATTTTGAATCCTGCCAACTATGCCAGGAAAATGTATTGCTCAAACACAATTTGTTAGCAGGAAAGAAATGATCAAGACAAATAATTTTCTATACTTCTATGTCAGGCAAACATTAATATTAATATTAAAAAGATTAAAAGAAAAAGAAGAAAGCTAATACATCACCAGTATAGTAAGAGACTTCATCCTAGCCCACACTTTGATTGGGAAGCCCTATTGCGGTCAGGTAGGAGAGACTATCAAGAAAGTCCTGGGTAGTGCATCCACTCCAAAGGTGAGGCTTCTACCAACCGATAGTGTTCTGGTTTTTATACCCTTGCTGTTTACCAGTTTTCCTGGGAGCTTAACCTTTAGGGATCAGCAAAGACTTTCCAGAACAGACTAGAGATGTTGGCCACCCATCCCAGAATGTTCAGTCAAGCCTACCAACCTCTATGACTCTGCAATTTCACTTGAGAAAAATATAAAAGAATGTAACAAACAAGTACCTTATCAGACTTCTAGAAATGTGAAAGAATATAATAAACCAGTGTCTTTTAGTCATGTAGACTAATAAACAGGTGTCTTATCAAACTGCTAGAAATGTGAAATAATGTAATAAACATGTACCTTATCAGACTTCTAGAAATGTGAAAAAATGTAAAAAACAAGTGTCTTTCAGTCACATAGACTAGATTATAAAAAAGTTATAAAATAATTCTGTTTCATAGAAAAATAAAGAATAACTAAATTAGCCCTTTCACTCATTTGTCTATACTGAGGCAGAAGTCAGTCTCTCATTCACCCAAGTTAAAAGCCTTTCGTATCACATTTGTATCACAGAGGGTCATTGACTAGGCTTAAAATATTAAAATGACCTAAAAGGGCAGCTAGCCTAGTAATTAATATAAGGGGTGGGTTTGGTGTAATGGTTAAGGTTTTCACTTCATAGGCACAAAGTACAGGGTTTGATTCTGACCTCAAATTATTGGCTAAGCTTAAAATGTCCTTCAATGCATTTAGCCTAGTACAAACCTATGAACCTCATATAATGCCAGATTCAGGAATAAACCTCTCTGGTGGAAATACCTTGTGTTGAATCCCATTACAAAATAAGGAAAATGTTGAAAAGTTGTAAGAAATTTTAACTCCATCCCACTACCAAAGAACCACAAGCTTTGATAGTATTTCACATGCTGGTATTATCGAAAATTTAGCCAGCTTAATGCAAATCTCTGTGCTGCCCTCTGGATTACAAATTGGCAATCCAACAGAGTCCAAATTGTTAAAGTTGCTGGTACCTTTTCTGAAAACAAATAACTAGAGAGGTACCACAGGGACTGGGGCTGGTCCCTCTTATATCGGGCATTTACACTGCAGAGCCAAGTTAATATCCCAAAAATCTGGTTGACTAAGTCTATTCATGACTGCAAGCTAGACAATATTATCTGCATATCCACTAATACTAAACAGTTCCTGAAAGAGCTGAAGTATGCCCAGACCTCGTATACCATAAATGGTCTTGAGGTAAATGCAAACGAAGTGCAGCGTAATATTGTTCAGGGCATCCCACCTCATATAATGTAAATAGTACTACTCTTCCTGTTCATACAGATACAGTTATTAAAGGCCTGCACAATTATCTGGATGATTCACTCACATTCGATCATCATGTTTCCACCATAGTCAGGAAGTCTTTCTTTCTGACCCTGTTAGCTTTCAAGAGAATATAAAATCCAAGCATATCGCTCAACTTAAAAGGCCTCATAGATATTTAACCAAAGAAATTAGAGGCCTTAATTCTTTGAACTATCCTGATTGATTAGCACATCTCTCTCTATACTCAGTAACCTACAGAGTGCGCCAAGGTGACCCGTATCTTACTTTTTATACCATGAAAGCCCCAATCCTGTTCACTTTTTTTTCCATTTTCTTTGCAAAACCAATGGCTTCACAAGTCCTCCATCTCACATGTCAATCTACAACAGCAAATAAATAAAATGCAAGATAGGTTATAACTTAACATATTCCAAAGCTATGGAACTATTTACCACTACAGTTCAAAGTGCTAATTTGTCTGCCTTTAACTTTCGTCTTGATAACTGAATGGGTAGAAACAAATTTACAGAAGGGTTATCGTGTGTAGCTCTTCTCAAGTTTGGGAAATGAATTCTTTAAGTACTTGTAAAGGGAAGAAAAACATTTCTAGTGTGTCTTCAGAAAAGTGTATATAGCTATGTATCTTTTGGTCCCCATGATTGCTTGCTTAATATTGTTCCTGTGATAATATTGTTCCTGTGATAATATTGTTCCTGTGATAATATTGTTCTTGTGATAATATTGTTCTTGTGATAATATTGTTCCTGTGATAATATTGTTCCTGTGATAATATTGTTCTTGTGATAATATTGTTCCTGTGATGCAATGTTTTACATATAATGGATTTGTATAATGATAATGAAAATATATTTAAATTGCACAAAACTGTCTTTCTACTCCATTTGTCTAACATAACTGACTAAGGGTGTGTTAGAGGAGGGAGTAAATGCCAGAAAAGCAGGCAACATGTCTTTATGAAGAGATGCTCTATTGAGGCAAAGCAGGGTGTGTGGGTTAAAACAGCCATCATCGACTCCTACTTTTAATTAGTGACCACTTCTTACAGTTGGCCTGCAGTTTAAATTAATCAAAAATTAAATTTCCTGATTGGAGTACAAGGCACTGCCCCTTCATTATTCAGTGCTCCAGATTTATATCTGGCTTTTAAGTATCTCTTTTGTGGCCTTGACCTGTTGTCAGCTGTTCTGCTTCTCTTATGCAATTTTAGACATGATAGTATCTGCTAGTACTAGGTTCCTTGAGGCAATGCTGTACCTAGTGTTCACTGACAACCTGTTATTACCAAGCATTGATTCTATATTTGTGATGTGAAAATTACCAGGTAGAAAACCTTTTCAACCATACAGATGTCAAAAATCACAAACCCACTGCAACACAACTACAGAACACCATCCGTATACCCACTTATGCTGAGGTATGAAAAAATAGCTACCAAACCTCAAAGGCCTTATTATAAAAATGTGGATTTTGAATGGTAAGATGAAAATTATAGAAAAGCAGTGGAAGAAATTTTCCAGTGCCTGGTGATAAGCCTTCTGTAAGTTCATAAAGAAGTTCATGATATATGTGCACAGCTTTGTAATAATTTTTCATTGCTTTATGATTTACGTTCAGTGCTTAGTGAGACACCTGCACTACTTTCTGTTATATGTTTGCTGTTTCATGATATATGTGCACTGTTTCCTTATATATGGGCAGTGCTTTGTGATATACATGCACTACTTTGTAAAATATGTGTACTGTTTTGTGATACATGCATTGCTTCATGCTATATGTGCACTACGTTATGATATACGTGCACTGTTTCAGGATATACATGCACTACTTTGTGATATATGCACACTGCTTTATGATATATTTGCACTACTGTGTGATAAATGTGCACTGCTTCATGCTGTATGTACACTACCTCATGATATATTTGAATTACTTTGTGATATATGTGCTCAACTTTGCGATATATGTGCACTGTTGTATGCTGTACATGCAATATTTTGTGATATATGCACACTGCTTTATGATATATTTGCACTACTTTGTGATAAATGTGCACTGTTTCATGCTGCATGTACACTACCTCATGATATATGTGAATTACTTTGTAATATATGTGCACAACTTTGTGGTATATGTGCACTGTTGCATGCTATACATGCACTACTTTATGATATATACACACTGCTTTATGATATATTTGCATTAGTTTGTGATAAATGTGCACTGCTTCATGTTGTATGTACACTACCGCATGATATATGTGAATTACTTTGTGATATATGTGCACAACTTTGTGATAAATGTGCACTGCTTCATGCTGCATGTACACTACCTCATGATATATGTGAATTACTTTGTGATATATGTGCACAACTTTGTGATAAATGTGCACTGCTTCATGCTGCATGTACACTACCTCATGATATATGTGAATTACTTTGTGATATATGTGCACTGTTGCATGCTATACATGCAGTACTTTTTGATATGTGTACACTGTTTCATGATACATGTACAGTGCTTCTTTCACTTTCAAGCTACCAGTTCCTCTTGCCTTTTTATTACTGACTTCTGCAGCAGAGTCTGATAGTGTGTGTTCCTTTCCTCCTAATGTGTACATACTGTTATTGCATGAGATAAAATGTTTATAGTGTGTACTGCGATTTAATAACTTTAGAAATACATTGGTCCTGTGCCCCTCTATACTCCTTTGTTATGCAGTCTGCACTCTTTATTTAAATGTCAACTTGAAATTATATGCAGTGTGGTGCTCTCCCCCCATAGTATGATCTATATAATGTGATTCCTAAATACTTACATCTTGAGCCATCTACATTTTTGTATTTGTCTGACCCTTGTGGCTAAGCTGCCTGCTATCATCTTTATTTGGCCCTTGTTTATTGTAATTTGTTATTCTGAGTGCTAACTCCTTTACAGCAGAGTTCAGTAGCATGGACACTGACTTAAACCCGGTGTTGAGTCACTACTGTGCACTCATACCCATTCCCCGATGTCCTCACAGCACTTTGTCAAGCCGGTCTGCAGGGCTATTCTCCTGATATTTTCTGCTAAACCTTAGTGCGCTAAACTATACTGCAGTATGTCTTACAGAAATGTGGCTGTGTGATTCAAAGTGCCCTCAGCTGAATCTCACTCACATATGCCAGATGTTATCCCCCAAAGAGGTTTTGCTTCATCTCCTCCCAGATGTGTTTCACACTTCCTTTTATAGGTACATGGAACCATTCCCCACCTTTGTGTCTTTCATAAGCACCATTTAATTTATCTTTTAACATTCTAGTTTCCCACTTCAAATAAATAAACACTCTTTCTACTATCTGATTCCCAAAGTTAATATGGCCACAATAGATAACATGTTAATGTTATCTATTACTCTCATAATACCTAAACACATTTACTCTGTCTTCTAGTTGTTATTACTTATTTGCTTCTGCATTTTTTTATCCAAAAAGACCACATCAGTCTCAATTCCATTTTAAACCTTTAAAAATTTCATCTCTCCCCCACGTGATTCATTCCATTGACATCAGTCTAAATACCCATACATTCCTCATCCCCCAAAATGTCCACCCCTACATAATTCCAATTGAACCTTATCTAATACGGGCCCATAAGCACAGCAGTGTGTTTCCTGATGGGAATTCCCCACTTCATTTTTTTCAGTGATGAATACTAGCTTGTCAGTATAGCTGATTGCTTTCTGTGCTACACCCCCTCCCCCAAAACACACATATCTCGAGTGCAGTTTTTTCACTAATATTACTTACTTCAGCTTATCCAGGACACAATCAGGGCCCACTTTGAAAGCAGCATGCACCAAGGGCCTTTCTGCCCCGGAAATAAATTCTGCATCTGATCTCAGAAAATCTTCCAAGTTTGCTACAGATGAAGCCTATTCTAAATAAGGTAAGTCTGTACCATTCTTTGTAAAAACGAATGCTGCCTGCGTTGTACAGCAATGTACGTCTTCCTGAGGCATTTTCCTTTTACTTTCAAAATCAATTCCACTCTTAGTCTCATATCCAAACATTACTAACGGAGAAATTGTTCTAGTAACCACCCGGCTGCTTTGGCAATTTTATTTGGATTTTGGTATCTGGCTTTGCTACCACCACAGTTAACCCCTATATTTTCCTGTGCCCCATTCCTGCCTGTGCTTGTGTTTATTATATCATTAAATACTATGATTCATACTGTCCAATGTTATGATACATTTGCTGAGAGCAGTATTTTTCCTCCTGAGTATAACATTTTCCCGCGCTGCCCATTACTGCTGCATGGATATCTGCTCCCTAATCAGATGTTGCATTACTGACTGCATTATTCATATCAAAGGGCCTGCTATATTGCATATCACCCTAGAGTCATGAAGCAGTATCTGTCTTACTTCCATTATCTGGTCTGCAAATTGTATAAAAATAATATTCTGATATTTGATCAAAACAATCCCCCAGAAAAATATTAAAGAAACTTGCATCTCTATAGTACGTCTTTCAATTAAAATTTCCCGATAAGGTAATGGCAGTCTTAGCCTTGTTCCCTAGCCTATCATGGTAGTTAGAATAATAAATAGTGATATCTCCAATAACAAAGCACAAAGACTTTTTGAACATGGTAAGAAACTCGCTCAGCTATATATCATTATTAATAATAAATGAGCCTCACTTATGGTGTGGATCTCCTTCGTTATTCCAGCTATTCTAGCCATAATATAAACTTGGTTAACTGATCTCTGTGAATTTAATAGCATTGCTTAACAGTACAAGGTGTTCAATGATAAAAAAAACAGGACAAAAAGTGGGTGGTGAAGTGCTACCATTAATCATAAACTGCTTTCATGGTCCCTCACTCAGAAGGAACCCCTCACCAGAAAATGAGGCCCCAGACTGGCTTTTACTCCAACAGCTTATATGAGAACATAGTAAACTTAACATAAGTGTAGCCTGCATACAACATCACCCCTCTAATCTGCCTCTGGAACAGGACTCTCGCAAATGCCCCCATCAACAGCTTTCAAACCAACACTGTGTTCACTTAGGTGACTTCATTCAGAATGGGAGTAATTTTACAAACCTTGCGAGATTTATTCCACAGTTTAATCTGACCAAGCTGGTGATTAGCACCACCATCTCAAAGTGCTATTCAAATCACTTGAGATTCTCACACTCAGTCTTCACCACCAGAGCCCAATGATGTGCAAGGTGAAATTCTGCCAAACTCAATGACTGACCATTGCCCCAGTCATGCCACAATGACCATTCAGGTTTGAGAAGTCCTCAGCAATCCATGTCACAAGGAGTTCCACACTAGAAATTAGAGAAACCCCAATACTAATACAATAGTATTCATTAAACTGGGATCCAGTCCTAGAGACAAAATATTTCAACCACATTAAATATAATCTTTCATATATTATCTAATGTTGAAAAAAAACTAGTCACTCTCACTGTTAGAAGGCTTAAAAGAAACACCTGCCTGGGTCTCACCACTTCACTTAAATGTCAGCTGAAGGAAACACTGGCCATGGGTGAAAAACACTCACATTGACCCCTACTACTGTTATGAATTTTAATTCATTAGAAGGAGCGTTAGAATACCAAATGAAACTGTCAGAAACTACATTTCTTTTAAACAAAGTACAATTTACTTATAGCTGCAACAAAGTTTGGAAAATCATCAGAAACATTAGTGGGATAGATGCAAAAAAATCATACATTTACCAACTAATACCTCTAGTCAGCCTAGTGAATATTATAAACAGCCATGTTAGTAATTCTGCCTCCTCTCCTGTCTTTTACGCTGCCGTTTCCTAACTCCTTTCCTGGACTGATCTCCTACTTCATGAAAGTAACCACGAAAGAGGAACTCCACTTGCGGCTATAACCCAATTGTGGTTCAAAACTAAGTAACCTTTCACCCTTTGCTGTCTCTAGATGGTATTGCATATTGCAGTCTGATCATTGATCTGTATCTTTAGTTTCTCTCTCACTCTGGGAATCAATAGCCTTCATTCAAATATGCATTAATTATACCCTTTACTTAAAAAGGTAAGTAAATACTATCCCTTTGGTAAACTGAGACCAATAGTTAAGGCCTACAGTGAAATAATACGCCCCAGGCCCATATAGTTGAGTCTTTCTTCATTTCACTTCAGGAAAAACTATGAAGTCACAAAATGTTGAAAATATATAGAAATCAAAATCTTGTAGAACCCAGTCAACCTGAGGGAAACAGGAACCAAAGCCAAGGAAAATATCCTTCATTTTTTTTCATCTTCCATGTTCAGCATAAAGTAACACAAAATTTTCTTTCATCTGTTGGTTAACCTGACATTATCAGAATAAAGATTCACTTCTTTCATCTGTTGATTAACCTTACTTTATCAAAATACTCACTTCCTTTTCTCATGGTATAAAAAATGCTTAGTCTTACCATGTGATTTGAAAACGAATGACTTAAAGATACCAAAGTGAAAACAAAAATAACAACTTAATTCACAGAATATGAAGCAACATTGCCAGTAGAAGAGTAGAACATTAGTTTCTTTATAACTGTATTCAAATGTCACACATTAACGAGAACTGCCACAAGAAACATTGGGAAGCAGAGAGTCTGAAGAAAACTGGGCAGTGATTTGACCCAGTAAGGCAATACAGATTATTGTTTTCATACTTCTGAACACAAAAGAGATGACAGTATCCTCATTAACGCATTAAAGGCAATGCAGTGTCTATAGGTTCCTGACAAACCACTAGGAAGTGTTAGCTGATATGTCATCAAACTTTGCTTTGTCTCATTAAAGGAATACTAATTTTGCAGAATTTTTACGTTATTATTTTAAGGGACTACTTTGTGTGACAGTGTCTAGAAAAATAAAATAGTTCATTAAAATAGGCCGGAAGAAATTTACTACTGCCACTGCTGGGGATAACATTTGCAGACAATAAATCCTCTAATGATAAAACTAGTGAGTCAGTATTACGCTCTGTGATACCAGTAAAGCACATGATACAAAAATGCATGCAAGAGACAGTCTTGAGAGTTAGAACAAACAATTGCATTGCCTCATGTTAGTGCACTTAACTACTAGAAGTCATTACATCATGTAACTTACTATGTACATTTATAAATGAAAGTGCCAGAATCTTCTCAAGTCAGCACTTGCAAATCTAAAGTATCCCTTTCTCAATTGCCTATGTATAGTAGAGACAAGACATGGACAAGAAAAGGGTAGTAGCTCCTGCTTTTATGATACGCAGGCTAGAAGCTGTAATTTCTCTAACCCCTGAGATAATGGAAGGCATAGGTGTGAAAAGAGTCGGACGATCTTAAGGTGGGCATAACTTACTGTCACTGCCAGTCTGCATGCATAAAGAAATTTAATCAAATATCTAATCTGAGGCCTCCCTGGTCATTACGGAATAGAAGGCTGACAGAAAGGTAGAGCCCTGTGAGGTCACTGCCACTTCTGACATTAAAATCACAATACCAGATATTCAATCAGAAATGGAGTGTTTTGAAATATTTTTGATGAGAATGAACTGGGTCATAATAAAAATATTACTCCACTGCCTGTGCTGAACATAACATGGATGCTGCCCACATGCTGAACACTGAAGCCTTTGCTAATGTACACCATTTCATACAATGCCTTTCCTTCCATATCCTTTTCTACATTCATAGGGAAATATCAAAAGGTTGCATACATTTTCCTTGCCATAGGTAACACACATATTGTATATTTTACAGAGTTGAAATATAGCTTCACAAATATAATAGCATTTTGCAATTAAAATGAAAAAAAATTACATTTGAAATAAGCTTCTCTACCATCACAATTTGTCCCCATAAGAACTTCAAGCAATTCTATAGAGCTTGAAATGAGAGTGCACTATCTATGGGTGTACTGCCCCAATCCCTTCCTGGACAGACCATTTGCATTGGCATTAGCAGTACCATACTATGCTGCTTAATCATGTTATAGGACTGAAGGACTAAGCGCTATCTAAGAAGCTATACATTCTGAGCACTTGCCCTATGCAGCCATGTTAAAGCGGTTTGGACTGTAGTCATAGTTAACTTTCTGCCATACAGGTAGGGCTGTATATTTTGCATCCCCAGACTATGCCCAGGCACTCCTTTATGGCTGCAGAGGGCTGTCCCTGGTTGAAGTGGCAGCTCAAGTGCACAGTTATCATGTTCTTCATGCTTTGACAAGACCTGGTTATGTACAGCTCTCAATATTTGTTTGCAATCATTTACCTGCAAAATTGATTTTTGACAATACTCCAGACTGGCTAGTATGGGGCTCCATTTAAATCCTCCTTGAATGTTTAAAATGCCTACATACAGACCGGAGTTCAGACAATCCTATCTGACCTGGTTCTCTTGCTAATGTCTGTAAGAGGAATGATTAGCATATTGTAATGAGATGATTAGCATATTGTAATGAGATGCAAACTTTCCTCTGTCCCAAGAATGCCCTTACTTGCTTCTTCATAGTAAGCAAAGGACATGCCCAAATGGTTTCAGCCCTCTCTGGCAGCATCTGTATAATCTTACCAACACCCGCTTTGTGACCCAGATATGATACCTCACCCATACCCAACTCATACTTGTTGACCTTAAAAGTCATCCCGGACCTTGTGGTCTGCCCAGTATCTCACCAACACATTGACAATGTTTTAGCCATTACCTGCAGTAGATAGGCATTTTTATAAACTCATATAACCTAAATGGAGTAACAAATGCTGACCTCTCCGTGGATGCAGGTGTCAAGGGTAACCCTTGGTCAAGTCAGAAGTGGTTATATACTTAACCTAGTTGCTCTAAGGTTTTGTCTGTGGGGGTAGGAGGTAACCATCTGTCTCTCTGGAAATGTTCTGTTTCTTATAGTCCACACAGAACCTGGTGATACTATCTTTCTTTGGAACCAGCACTACTAGTGAGTCCCGGGGACTGTTGGATCCCTGGATTGCCCTGAATTTTAACTGGCCTTAGGTTCATAGGAGGTTACTAGGCTATTGGTCCTAGGGCCTTTATAAGCCTAGCCATGTTATACCCGTTTTCCCTTATTGACCAGGTTGTATAGTCTATATTTGCAGCATGAGTCTAAGATCAGCACCGACTGCCCTTATCCAAAAGGGGCATAGGTGACACTCACGGGGTAAATTTATGGTCTCCCATCGAGTTATCTAAGTTATGCTTAAATAGGGCCATTGAGGAGCACTGTTTTATGTTCATAGGGAGTTTATTCCAGAGGACTGGCGATCTCTTGGGGTTCCTTTCTCAGGATTTGTTAAAATCTTTCATACACCTGGTAAAGGCTTATTTGATAAGCTGCTGGGGTCCTGTGTCCAAATGGTACTGCATCAAATGCGTATACCTTGTTTACCAGTAAAGATATCTCTAAATTCCAGTAATACTGCTCGGATAGCCTTAACCTGGGTAAGGATAGCTCCTGGTAGAGGGCTACGTCAACCTACAAAGGTGTCAGTCTAAGTCTCACCAAGCCGATCTACTACCAGATATCCAATTGGTTTCTTCTATAAGCCATTACAGATACTGAGTAGCAGAGCCTTTCTTTCATGATAGGGCCTGGAAACTCTATAAAGTTCAAAGGTCCCCTTCACCTTGGGTCCATGCAGCAGTTCAAAGTCTGAAAAGCATTTGAATTCCTGGGGCACCTCCATGCATTCAAAGAGAATAACAGTCATGTACTCGTGCACCTCCCTCCTGAACAGGTCTGAAAATGCTCTCAACATGGTCCTATGTGTAGAGTTAAACCTCTTCATCACAACATTTGTTATGTAAATGGTAAGGGGTAGTCTTTAAATACTTTACCCCATAACACTTCAACAAACTGGCTAGTAAGTCTGGCATAGCATTAGTGCCTGTGTCACTCAGGATTTCTCAAGTAAAACCTATCCTGTTACAAAATGTCTAGTACATCATTTGCTACCTTTACTGCTTCAATAGCAGGCAGAGTCACCACATTTGGATATCTAGTACCACAACTCCCCACCTCCAAGATATGTCTCGTCTTGGAGTATAAAACAAAACAAACAATGTCTACAGCTACCTTCTGAAATGGTTCTTCAGTAACTGACAAATGTATCAATCCAGCCTTAGCTTTTTCCTTTTGACACTGCTCATAGGTCCTGCAGAACCCTGCGACATCCTCTGCAATACCTGACTAATACAAATTCAGTGTTACCTGCCTTTTGGCATGTGCCTTTCAAGTGTGGTTCAGTTCTTAGTCTGTTGCTGTTGACCAGCACCCCTCTCTGAAGTGGCCACATCAGCATCCCTAGATCAAGCTGTGGGCCCCCAATGGAGCTCCCCCTACTGCCTTCCACATGTGTGTGCAAAAATGTACACAAGGTACTACACTGTCAAACAATTCCTATTAGGACATTAGGAGAGATATTCCCAGGCACAGCCAACTTCTTGTTCTCTTGTCCACCATCCTAATCTAGATAAACTGCAGGCAAAGGTACTAGAAAAGATGTTCTTCACAAGGCCCTAATTGAAGTGGACTGCCAGGTAAGTATTGCACCTTTCTGCCACTGCAGACTTAACCATGGTTATGTCTGAGACAATGTTCTTACTGACAATTGTTTCCTTCCCTTCAATCAGTATTGAATGCACACATTTGTAGTACTTTGGTACAACTATTCTCTCCAGACAACCCACCACTGAGACAGTGTTCACCTACCTGTTGCTTGAGACCTTTGATGAACACCCTGTTTCACTGGACAGTGGGACTATAAATGCCCATTTTAGTTACACTTATAACATTTGACCCCAAAAATTGAGCATGTGCCAGAACCTACTGCTTTCCTGTTACTTGTAGAAACTGTTGTGAAGGCTTAGGTTTTTCCATGGGTACCATTATACCCAGGTGTAATGCTGGGTACCAGCATGGAGTTACAACCTGCTTGACAGACATAGAGAAGTCCCTCTTCCTTTCCATCACTTCAGCATGCCCTCGAGCAATGTACTGTAGACTTCACTCTTCACCAAAAGTTCTATAAGCATTTCATATGTGGTGAACTTACATCCAGTTACCCATCTATGAAAATAAATGTGGATGACTGCAATATGTTATTTCACATTGCCATCTGCCTTTATTCTGTGATCTCTAAATTTCCTTCTGTATAGTTCAGGAGTCAGTTGAAACATGCAAGTAATCATTATTTAACTTTAGCATAATTTAAACAATGTCCATCACTAAATTTGGAAACTGCATGCACAGCTTTCTCCATAAGCAAAGGACATAAAAGTCTCTCTCTCTTTACATTGTGGAAACATTTTTTTATTGACCTGAACCTCTAGGGCTTGTGTGTAAGTGGTGAAAAATTAGCATCTCCTTTTGTGCTACATTTCTTTCCCTACTGCATATAGCCACTGCATGTTATGTTTGAGTTCCAGATGTATCAACTTCAGTTCTAGTCTCTGTAATTACAGTTGAGCTTTGAGGTCCTCTACAGAAGAAATAAATTGTCCTTTGGCTGCCTCCTGCACACCCATAGCATCTGCTAGGCTGTCTACAGGCTGTAATCCAGATGCACAGAAAGCTACTACCATATTCTCTTCCTTGGACCTACTGGCATGCTAGATTTCTTTATACTCTGTAGTCAGCCCTGACGCTGACATTTTAGTGCAGTTCTTATAGGTACATAGCTTCATAGGATGATACTGGGCTATTGGCACAATGGCTCTTATAACCCTAGCCAAGAATTTTGTCCATGTTCCCTCAAAGTCAACACCTATTTCCCCTGTCCAGCAGGGACACAGGTGGGATCCCAGGGGTATAGTTTCTGTTTCCCATCCGGTTATCCAGGTTCCTCTTAAAGAGAGCTAGAGAGGTACTCTGCTTGACATGGAGGGAGAGTCTATTTCACAGACGTAGGAGTCTTTGGGACACAAATCTATCCCACCAACATGTTCTATTAATGTCATAGACCAGGATAAGGCCTTGTGTGTGGGGTGCATGAGTGGAGTTTGTCTTATGGATATGCAGCAACTCCATCAAGGTTGGGTCTGAGATGACCTTGCACACAGGTCACCTCTGAGCAATCTGTATGAGACTGATTTGAGGGACAGGGCTTTTAGCCTGTCTGTATAGGGTAGGTGTTTGAGATCCTGGATTTTCCTAGTCAAGAACCTCTGTGGTCTCTCCAACTGCTGCATGTGCTTTTCAAGGTACATGCCGAAGGGGGCATTGTGCTCGATAATGGGTCTAATAAGGGAGGAGTACAGGGATGTTATGACCTCTTTGCTCCTGGATGAAATACCCTTATTTATGAGGTGGGCCATATAGAAAGCCTTCTGTACAACTGAGGCAATGTGGGGGCCAAAAGTGAGGTTGCTATCAACCTGGATAATCAAGTCCCTTACGACTGATTGTGTGCTTAGTATATTGTGATTAATGTAATAATTAGTGGGGATGCCATTTTTCCCAAAGGGGATAATGATGCATTTCTTGGCATTCAGTCTGAGGCTATGCTCCTGGCACCAGTCATTAGTTTGGGTAAGGCCCTCTTGGAAGATGTTCACATCACTGGGGAATTTAAGACAGCGCCCAGCTTGCAGTCATCTGCAAACTTGGTCAGCCACAGACCACTGGTTTTGGCATGCACATCAGAAAAGTATATCCCAAACAGTAGAGGTCCCAAGACCATTCCTTGGGATACACCGCTTGTTACGGGTCTACTACTAGAGGTGGCTTCCCCTACTTTGACTGAATGGGCTCTATCAGTGAGCCAGTTAGCTACCCATCTGGTAACATATGGGTTGATGCCTAGCTGGGAGAGTTTATCTATTATGCCTGAGTAGGAAATAGTGTCAAAGGCTTTGGCTAGGTCAAGGTAGGTGGTGTGCACCGTCTTCTCCTCGTTCATGGCTTTGATGACTGTGATCTCCCCTTGACAACATCGAACTGTGTGGAGTCAATTGTTTGGAAGCTGCCAGTGTCTTTGTTTAAAAGGTCCATGATAAAGCATTCCATGGCCTTACAGATCAGGCTAGTTAGGCTGATGGGCCTATAATTGCCTGGGTCAATGGACGCTCCACCTTGGTGTAGAGGGAGGACAGTGGCTGTCCTCCATTCAGCTGGGATGAAGCCAGTACTCAGGCTTTGGTTGAATAGGGTGTCTAATGGAGCTGAGAGCCCATGCCTGAGTTCATGTAGGATACAGCCAGGGATGATGACAGGTCCCACGGAGACTGTATTTTTTGCCTTTGAGAGGGCATTGAGGACCTGCTCCCTGGTGATGAGGGGAGGAGGCAGCTTTTAGGGATGTCCTGGTTTACTGATGGGGGGATAGGGGGGTGAAGTTTTCACTGAACCTGTCTGCCAGCAGGTTGGCTATATCTATGGCATTTGTGTATGTGGTGTTATTGATCACCAGTTCAAAGCAGTTTCAGATTGTGGATATATGTGAAGGAGCCCTTGTGACTGTCCTTAGAGGATGTGGCCAATTTGGACTCGAAGTTAGCCTTAGAGGATTTCACCAGTGACCTTATTTGCTTGTTCAGACAAAGGAGAGATTGCTTCCAACTTGGCACCTGCTCCTTCTTGGCCCTGGACAGGAATTTTGTCCTTCTGTTATAGAGTTTGTTTATTGCTGCTATCCACCAGACAGGTTTACTCTTCCTTGAGGAAGATGATTTGGTCCTGTCAGGTATTGCTGAGTCCATACAGCTATGTAGGTGCTCATATAACTTTTTGGTGTAGGCGTGGGCATTAGTGCTAGTTCCAACTGAAGGGATGGTGGTTGTGAAGCTGCTTATACCTGCTCTGAGGAGACTGTAGTCAGCTTTGGAATTTTTTTTCATTTGACCCTGACAAGGGGGGGGGGGGTCAGGGAAGATGGTGACTTCAAAAGTGATTCCTTTATGGTTGGACCTTACCAAGGTGAATGACACTGTAGGGTGCTACATTGGCTACTCATATTGGTTAGAACCAGGTCCAGGATATTTTCACCTCTTACAGGGGTGTCGACCAGCTGATCTAATGAATTGGCACTGACAAAGTCAAGGAATCTCTGGGCTTTCATGTTTGGGCTAGAATAGGTCTTCCACTCTATGGTTGTGTAGTTAAAGTCACCCAGGATCAGGGTAGATGATTGAATCTTGATAGATTCAAGTAAGTCCAGATAGGTGGAGTGGGTGTCCTAAGTCATGGTTGGGGGTCTGTAGCGAGCTATGATTTGAATAGGTGTTTTGTCAACAGTTAACCGTACTTGGAGTGTCTCCTGTGTGTCATAATGTTTGACCAGCCTGGAGGTGTGTATATCTTTGATAAATATTGAAACTCCACCTCCTTTGGCTTTGTAGCCCACTGTTTGGGGTCTGAAAGTATGGCAGGATGAGTAATCTGGTAAGGCTGGGGTGCCCTCCACAGCTATGAACCAAGTTTCAATGACTGCACAAATTCCAGCATCCTCCAGGGCAAGGAATGCTTGCAATGAGTGCAGTCTCATGCTAAGACTCCTAGCGTTTAACAGCATGACCTTTAACTTTTGTTTAAAAGAATTGTTCATGTTGATAATTTTGTGCTCAAGACTTTGCCTAAAAAAGGCACTATGGGGGAGGCAAGAGCCTGTGTCAGAAGCCTGAAGCACAGGGGAGACCGATGAAGGCCATTTCTGGCAAACCATTGTGGTCTGTCAGTCATATCTTCCCAGGCTGTCAGGTACTGGATTCCCTTGGAATGACACCAGAAACTAAACCAATTGTTAATCATTTTCTGTTTGTACTGAGGCATAATTCTGGGTGATGGTAGGATGCTGATTAAGGCTAGGGACATACCTACCTGCAACACATCATGTGTCTCTTCATGTAGTCCAGAGAGGTACATCTCAAGTCATTCAAGCCAACATGGACTATGACAGAGTTATAATAGTACCTGTTGTTAAGAGACTTGAGTGCATGTGTGATACGGTGGATTCTAGCACCTGACAAGCAACTTATCGTGACTTTCTCCTTGTCTAACCTGGTGAGGGGCACATCTGTGTGTCTCCTGATAGAGTATCTTATGGCTAGTATGTTGGGTTTGTGGCTGGCCTTAGAAGCTGTGAGACACAGGCATGTGTACTATGTGTGATGTTTAGTGCTGTGGGTTGTGATATGCATGTGTGTTTTTGCTTCAGAGGTCTCTTTGTTTAGGTATGTTTTTGTTGAGAACCCCCGCATATGTAGGAGTGTGTTGTACAGATGTGGGTGGTGTTAGAGGTGTTGTGTTCATAGTGCTTGTGCAGACAACCTTCTCAGTGCCAGATGTACTGGCTTGTGACTGAGACAGCAAGTATTCTAGGTTCTTAATGTAATTGCATCTGTCACATATTGTGTTCCTAGGTGGTAGTACTAGAGGGTTGTCTGTGTACATAAGGCAGTTGCTACACTGTCTCAGGATGCCCATATCAACCAGACTAGCAGGAGAAACTATAGAAAATTGTCTGTCCATGCTTATCAAAATCTGTGGAAGAGAGGTCAGGGATAGTAGAATGGGTGCTATCTGAGGTGAGTACCTATAGGTATGAGCAGGGCTGAATAAAATCAATACAGTAGATGCAGGCGAGGGCTTCACTTACACAGGAGTGCTGGTAAGGGAAAAATGCAACCAAGATACCTTGCAAAGTGTTAAAACAGCACAGCAGCAGTGTGCGATGAGCAAACAAGCATAAACCCACACAAATGCCACAAAAACAAAAGTAAAACAGGAACACTGGAATTGACCACTCAACCCTTGTCCCTGAACTCTTAGCTCAACACTCCATGCCAGACCAGTTCCAACCAGTTCATTTACTCCCACTAAGCGCAGGCAGGCTCTGGCCAACACATGATGGCATAGCAGGAAACACAGGAATCACACAAACAGATCTGGATACAGAAAAACTTGTAAAAGACTATGCTAAAGATATTTAAACTGTGTTCAGGACAATTTAACACAGGAGAAAAGATACACAGTTAAATATAACAGTATCAAACAAGAGCAAACTGATTAAACAAATTAACCAATAAAAAAATCTCAAAACTGAGTCCTGTTCCAGCAGTTTTCAATCAGACAAGTTCTAACTGCAGAGTTCTGCCACTAGGGTGTAGGGGAACCCTTTCCAAAAAAAGATGGCCTGGACTAGTGCTCAAGTTATACAAACAGAGCTTGATTTAGCAGGTCTGAATCTAGTCTTTGCTGCAGCAAACAAAGCACACCAATTTCAGAAAGAAACTGTTCAAATATGCAGGCATAATAAGCCTTCAACCAACAATTCCCAGCTAAGAAGGGCAGAATCTACCCTCTCCTCCCACAAGAGTACAGACCACAAACCTTCTTAATGTAAAATAACTGTCCTGAAGTCCGTGTGCTTAAACCAGAACTAAGACACTTTTAGAATAACAGACACTAAGCCTTTATCCAGAAATTCCCAACATAGAAGGATGTGAGCTACCTCTCCTGCCACAACAGTGTAGACCACAAACCTTCTTAATGTAAAACAACTGGCCCAAAGCCCAAGTGCTTAAACCAAAAGGTTTAGAATAACAGTTACAATTTAATCAGGCTAACAAGCAGTAATAAATGCAGCAGAATAAATGCAACTGAGTACTTTTAAGAACAAGCTGCAAAAGCAAAATAAAGTAATAAAGTAGGAAGAAACACAAATAAAGTAAAAGCAGATGAATAAAGTGCATTTTTTTTTAGTTTAAGTGGGAAGGTGAACTAGTCCGTTACTTTAAGGTCCGAGGTTAATACAAAATTAGAAATGACACAAGACACCAAGGCTCAAACGTAACAATTTATTAAACAAAAACTTACTAGATAAACAGAAAAAGACTAATAAATCATGTACTTACAAGCATATGCATAAACAAAATCATCTTTCCCACTGACAGGGAGACTTCAATCCTATCCAGTACAGCTATCTGTTCAGTCAAGGCAAGGCCGACACTGGCAAAATGGCTCTAAGCTCAGTACAGGCTGGTGCTGTGATCAAATCCGGATGATGATGATTTCCATTTTAGCCTTTGAGCTTTTTATACTCTTGAACAAACAACAGGGTCAATAGGTTCAACTAATGACATATTGATCACAAGCTCATCATGAGTTGATGGAATATTTTAGAAAATTACAGATCATTTCCTATGTTGTAAACAAGTCTCGTAATGTCTGGTCTTATGCCTTACTTCCCTTTTCCAAAGAACAGTTAGCTCACAAACTTGTGATGTAGTTCCTCCTTGAAATCCCCATATTCTGGTAAACATCTTTTAATCTGATAAACAACTTACAGGTTAACAAAAGTTCAGTTATACCAGTAATCAGTGAGCAAGGCCTGCTCTTAAGCATGTAATATTGTTACAATATTAGCAGCATATAGTGAGGTAGATAATCAAACATACACAGTGGTACGTGGCTCGAGACATAACAAAAGCCAGGTAGACTGTGTGGATCCATCACAGAAGGGATGAAACACAATAATTCAAGGTTGTAAAACTAAGAGAGTGGGCCTTCCCAAATGATCTCTCTCTACTCAGTAGAATAAGCTGATGAGATGGGACTGGTAGGAGTGTCCAAAATGAGATTTATAGAACGGGCAGGCAACTCAAAAGCCACCAAATTTAGGAACACAACAAGAATTGGGTAGGTGGGATGGGGGAACTGTTAAAACTCCAACAGAAGAGAAAACGTAAAACAAAACAAATGTAATACTAAAATAAGATACAAAATAGAAGTGATCAAACCTTAAATAAAGAGCTTCAAATCAAAATTAAATGGATAGATGAGTGATACTCAGAGCAAATCAGACCACACAAACATTTCAGCTAACTACAGATATTTCTAAATGAAAGAGCAATGGTGTTTCTCAGCTTCCCCCCACTAATTAACTGATGCTGTTCACTGTTTGCAAAGGAATTCTTTGGTAACTTTTTTAACTGACTCTAGCCAAGAATTCTTAAAACTCCAAAAGAACAGAAAACTTAAAACAAAACAAATGTAATACTAGAATAAGATACAAAACAGAAGTGATCAAACATTAAATAAAGAGCTTCAAATCAAAATAAAATGCAAAGATGAGTGACATTTAGAGCAATGTATACCACACAAACACTTCCAACAGCTCAACAACTTTTCCCACCTCAGATTGGGATTCAAACCCATGCTCCCAGAGAGACTGTTGCCTTAATCCAGCACCTTAGACTTCTCAGCCACACTACCTCACTTCCTCCAATCCTTACTCTATTCTAAACAAAAAACAAAAAAGAATTACTGTGCAAAATTAAACTTGTGTATATTTATCTTGTGGTTGAGATAGTATATAGACACCTTTAGTGAGAAAAGCTACTTACTAAATAAGGTTCTACTCCAAAATCCTTACCACTTACCACCAAATCTGATTGACATCCCAGTGGCACCAACACGTGACAGCCTTTCTGGATCTGATGTCATTTGAATCCTACAGCTACCAACCAGTGACCCATTCAGGTATGTGAAGGACAGCGATTACAGTCTTTAGATTTGCTCCACTGTTCCAGAGAGATCTCCTCACCACAAGAGGGGTAATCTTTCAAGTCAAACCATAAGAACCCAAAAGGTTAAAGTAAAAAAAAAAAAAAAGAAAGGTGCACATGAATCTGTTTTAATAACAAATTCACAATGCACACCAATCTGATTTAATAAATTCACCAAATGCAACCTGGTCCCAAAAGCATTAAAGGAATATGAACTGTTGCTTATGCAGGGATTTCCAACATCCACACCCTGACTAGGACCACACACTTACCACTTATATGACTCAGCCTTTACCCTAGCAACCCAGGTTCCTTTCTCAGTACTCTCTCCATGAGCCACAGTATTTTCTGGTGCTGCCTACCCATGGTAACAGCTTTCAAATCATTATTCTAACCCAGACACAATTTCCAGGAAAGGTTGCCGGAATTCTCAAATTCTCCACAGCTTTCTTCCTATCACGGTAGTATTTTCACAACTCTAGATTACTAGCCTAAAGACCTGACACATAATTTACCATACAAGTGTTGATTTCACCAAATAAAAATTATAAAAATAATGCCTCACTGGTAATGTGATCCAGTGAACTGTTCTTGGAGATGGATTCACCAGCTTGCCAATCTACAGTGCTAACTAATACCTTCAACTCAAATAATAAATGGTACATGACTACCAGCCACTAGATCTTAAAAGTAAGTACACAAAATCTTTACTTAATCAATTGAAAGTAATGATAATTCACATACAGATAAATATGTGGAAACAAAGCACAATAAGCAGAAACAACAGTTCATTGCACAAACAGAAATGGTTAGAGGAAAATATAATTAATAATAGCTAAATAATCTGACTGCATGTTAAATGCTTACCTAGTTGTTCTAAAGCTTCCACTATGACTTAATAAATTATAACTAATCAGGAAATCAGCCAGACAAAAAATATATATGCAAGCATTTTTTGGCGGGTGAATCAGCTCTGTATGAGACAAGGTCTCCACACCTCCACCTTGTATTTACCAATCCATAGTAGCACAGACATGAAGAAGAAATAAATATACCTAAATAAATAAATCACTACTGCTACACATTTAGAATCAACATCAACACTGATTTCCTATTGAAAACAACATTTGTGGAGCTGATGCTCACTGAGTTATGCACAGCAAGTTAAAAACTCAACACATTTACTCATAATAACCAGTAGGGTGGTTGTTCTACGTTAATAAAACTATTAAAATGCACAGGCAGATACAGATTTCTTTACATTGGTTTCAGCTATCAATATATAGGGTCTATATTACCTTATTGAAAAACCTAGTCAGCGAATGCCTGTTCACCAACCAATAAACAGCAAACTCTCACATTTTTGAATGGCCATTTCAGCAAATTTTTTCCTAGGGGAAAAAAATCACTTGGCCAACCAAAAACGAGACAATATTTCAAACCCTTCAAAATGGGGGGCTTCACCCCCATATCCACCTATGTGGGGGAGCTGTGCCTCCCACACACACCCTAACTAAATATATACCAACTCCAAGATCACACTACAGTGGGGAAAATGGCAAATTCCAGATGATGGCCAAGCAATTTTTTTACCCTAGGAAAAAATTTGCTGAAGTGGCTGTTCAAAGACGTGAGAGTTCGCTGTTTATTAGTCGTCGTACAGGCGTTCACTGACTAGGTTTTTCAATAAGGTAATATAGACCCTATATATAGTTATACAGATAAGAATGTGTGGGTTTCTGTGTGTACAAGTTTACATATGAACCATCAATGATTTCCTTTTTCTTTTTTTTCTGAATTATTTTTATAAAGATTTAACAAAAAGCAAGTATTACACAAAAAGTAAACTTTAGAATATAGTGCAACGCAGAGATATGATATATCACAATTTGAAAGAACAAATGAAATTGTAACTATTTACAACATATAGAAAAGCCTGAGACCAACAAAGTAGTAATTAAACAAAACAATATTTTCAACTGTTGAAATAATTAAATATATGAAGATAACAATTCCATAAGGGCCAAAACCTTCATTAAAGGATTATACTTAAGTTTCTTTGGATACATTCTCCCTTGCTTTACCTTGATTTATTTCATTGCAACTTCTTTTAGAAGAGAAAGAAAGACTTCAAAGTTTGTTTCTGAAGATTTCCAGTTTCTAGTAATAGTTTTTATGGCCAGAGCAAGGATAGTCCAATTTAGATAAGAAAAGTTTTTCTTTTGTTTATCTATACCTAGAATATTAAAGAGAACAAAGTCAGAATAAATGAATCATTCCATAATGCTTTGAAAATTTTTTTTACTTTTCCTCAGAAGTAACAATCAAAAAAAAATGTGACCAGTTAGCTTTAATTTGTTTATTACATCTCCAACAGCTAGAAACATTTTCTTCTGTCATTTAGCAACCCTAGCAGGTGGTATAAATGATCTAAATAAATATTTCCAGGTAAATATACTCCAATAAAGAGTTCAAGATGTATTTTTATTAGAGGAGGGATGTTGGTTTTTATTTTGATCAGTGAAGGCTACAGAGAACTCTTTAGTAAAAATAAGTTCGAAAAATTCTTATCCTAGTTTGAATAATCCTTAACCAACACTTGATATATTTTTTAAACTAAATTACTAAATTATCTATGTTTATAAGTAATTTCAAATAACATTAGTATCCATTTAGGAATTTCAGCTAAAGCAGTTTTAGATAAGAAAGAAAACTTAGTTTGAAGTGATGTTAAAACTAACTGTATGTAATTTAATTAATTATTGCTTATATTAAATTGTAAACAGTTTCAGCAGATATACATGTCAGTCCTTTGAAACACTGATACTCATAATAAAGATGGTTATTACTCCAAGAGATACAAATATGAGGAGGTAGTTTATTTATAAATCTTTTAGTTAATGAAAAGGGAATTAAAGATTCATACTAAAATCTGTAATTTGAATTAGTTAGTATTATCCTTTTAAACAATTTTAAGATTGAATTTAGGTAAGTTGAATAAGATGGGATATTTGCAGACACGTGGATATATTTACAACTAAATACCTAGAATGAATTACATAATCTGGTATTTACTGAGTCTAAAGAGTTTTTATCTTATTGACATTTAGTAACTGTTAAACAGACTCATCAGAGGTCGGTTTTGGGGCAGACCACACCCCCCCATTTGGTGAAGGATCTTCATAATGTTTCCAAAGCAGACATCCTCAGGGGGTGACTGGGGAACCTTCCCTTCATCCAGGTCCGTGTCCTCCATGAGGGACTCTGGGGGAGAGTCCAAGTGCCTCCTCTTGCATGTATGCTTGCAGGGGACCTCCTCAGAGGGACTGTCTGGACAGGCCTCGCAAACGGGTTGTTCCAAGAGTGGAACTGCCTGGGGCACTATGGCTACGGGCTGCCCCTGAGAGGGCAAAATGGTTGGAACCACACTCAAAGCCAGGGGACTCTGGATGGATTCTGAGGGTCACATAGTCTGAAACTTGACCCTGCGAGAACCCTCTCCACCACCCTGAATGCAGAGGGGGAATGGGTCTCCTGGACAGAAAAAGCAGAAGCCACTCCCCCTTGACCTGAAAGGGGAGTTGGAGCCATACCTGCTGGAGCCGAGATGCCGAGAGGTATGCTCCTTTCTGACAGACTCAGAGCAGCGAACACCCCTTGGAAACAACCCTGAACTGGTCGACACACTCACGGCAACCGCCTGCATCCAGGTACATGGTATCATTGGTGCCAACCCCTCCACTCCGACCGTCCTTGGATCTAACGACTCTGAAACCGAAGGTGGGATTGGAGAAGGAGTAATAGGATGGAACATGGGCAGAAAGGAGCCTACTCAGGTGGGAGAAGGCCTCGTAAGATCCCCATCTAAATTTGAGTGCGGATGAACCTCCACATCATCTTGTCCATCTCCACTTCAAAAAGGCTCCGGGTGGAGTGGGAGGATGCCACCGAAGCTGGATGGGAGTGCGGTGGCATGAGGGGGACCTAGACCATGACTGGCTAGTTGGAAGCTCGGGCTCAGGTGAAAACCCCGGGGAACTGAGCTGAGGGGAAGCAGGCCTAGAGACAGACTTTGTCTTTGGCGGTGGACCACCCTGTGACAAGCGGTCAGGAAATCGCTTGCAAGGCCGGTCCTTTTTAGATTTATCCCCATCCTCGGGTCTCTTGGCAGGAGGGTGAGTCCCAGAGGCTGGGAAGGAGGAAGAAGAAGAAGCAGCAGCCGCTGCTTTTTCCGCAGGGGAAGAAGGGACCATGGTCCCAGCAGAAGAGGGCAACAAGCCCTTAATGATCCATTTGTCCCACCTGTCCTTAAGTGCTCTGGGGTTAAACCCAGCACAAACAGGACAGGGGAAGTGGAGGTGAGCAACCCCCAAGCAAACCACGCACAGAGTGTGGCCATCAGCCTGTGACAGCTTATAGCCACACTCTGTGAATTTTTTGAACCCAGGCTTCGGGGCCTCAGCCATCCCATCAGCCGGTTCACTATCACATACACACAGTCAGAAAGGAAAGGTAGGAAAGAAATAGAATAGGCCTACTACTACTTTTACTTTTTTTTTTCGCTAGCTATGAAGAAACCCAGGGAGGTGATAGACAGGTTTAAGAGATAAAAAAAGTGAAGAATAAAATAGCTAAGAAACAGACCAAAAATCCAACCTGACCAAAACAAAAATGCTGGAGCTTGGTGACCACGCTGCATACTCTAAGGTGGCAAACGAGATATGGGGGGAGAAGGGAGACAGGGAGGCATTATGGGTAAGGGGAGGTGCTTGGAGCTCAGAGCCATAGCTGGAAAATGCGGCTGTGTCGAATCCGAAGACCCGCAGGTTGAAGAGCAAATGAAATAAACTACTTCAGATCAGCTTTTTCTCAGTTTGGCAAGTTGAGTTGTAGATGGATTGAATGAAACATATATATATATATATATATATATATATATATATATACATACACATACATACATACATACAGAGAGAGAGAGAGAGAGAGATCTGCATTAGCATCATCTCATTATTCACATTGCTGGATAGCTAGCCATGGTAATAAGGACAAAAAAGAAAGACTACAAAGTCAGTTTTGCAGGTGGGCAAGCCCACCGCAACCCCCCATACCCCCACTATTTTATATATATAACTCCGAGATCGCACTACAGTGGGGAAACAGGCATATTTCCTTATCCTCACTGTAGTGTGCTTCAGTGATGCAGTGTTTCTTTTTTCTTTTTATTTTCAGTTCGGTGAACTAGTATTCGCAAAAGTGCACTTTCGTTTAATGCACTTTCTCATAAATGGGGTCATACTTCTATCTTTCAAAAGAATGAGCTTTCGACAAACAGAAGTAGACCCACATATATATATATATATATATATATATATATATATATATATAAAACCCACTCTATCCCATATACTATACTGACCACAAATGGTTGACACTCAATAAATCTGAAAAAAAATGTGTTATGCAGGGGGAAAAAAAACCTTAAGGCCCCACCCAACACAAATTATATATACCAAATCCAAGATGGCAAAACAATACAAAAAAGGTCAAACCCTACTTTCCACTGTGTAATTATCCAAAAAAACAAATGCTGGCATCCTATAATGAACAAGCACTTTGACAAAAATAGCTTCCTTCCTTTCTTTCTACATGTTCGATGTACTGAGCATATGATGAAATGCACCAAACTCATGTGTGTGTATATATATATATATATATATATATGTATATATACACATACACACACACGTGTGTGTGTGTGTGTGTGTGTGTGTGTGTGTGTGTGTGTGTGTATGTATATATATATATATATATATATATATATATATATATATATATATATATATATATATATATACTGTATATGGGTCTACTTCTAAATTTTGAACATAGCTCTGAACTGTCCAGATTTTCATACAATGTCCACATTTTTACTTCATATTTTTATTCTTTTCCTGATAATATTTGTGTTTTTTTCTGGCAAATCACTGCGATGATTGAAGGGTTGAAGTCACTAAATAATAATATATTTGACACTTTATATCCTTCAGAAAATGCATGTTAACAGAAATCCTCTTACTCTAATGACTTTCTAAGTTTTTTAAAACAATATTTAAAATCTGTCCCTATTTTTGGTCCTTTGTCACCACATTATGTCAAGCTTTGCCCAGATTTCTTGTTGTAAGAGATTAAGAGGTATGATTTTGAAATTTCAAATCCTCGAATTGTTTATGGTTGAGGTCATACGACTGAGGTTTTAAAAGTTCAGATGTTTTGAATGGAGATCGCCGTACAGCATGGAACGGTATATTTACCATTTTCCTCACTGTAGTGCAATCTCGGAGTTGGTATATTTATTTAGCAGGGGGTGTGGGGTGCAAGGGGGCTTGCCCCCTGCAAAAACGTAATAAAAAAAGATTTGTTTTCATTTTTTTAATTTAAATTTTGAACTTTCAAAACCTCGATCTTATGGTCTCGAATATTAGCAATTCAAGGTTTTGAAAGTTTGAAATTTAGAAGCAGACCCATTTATATACATAAATATACATATATATATATATATATATATATATATATATATATATATATATAGACATATTCATGAACCATGCTAATGGTGGGATGGGTGTATGTTCCTCTATTTGCCAGTGTGTGCCTGCCATAATGGTCAGCAGCCCTGAATCAATAAGATACGGGCCAGCCTGTGTCCAGTTGGGCAGCTTGAGTTATCTGGAATAGCTCTGTTGAGCAAAGGTTGGACATTAAACTAATCAACCTGCTAAACATGAACTAATAAATGCTACAGTCAATGTAGGTTCACTGACAGAACACAGCTTGGAAGTGACTGCTATAATAATAAAGAAGAGGCTGGACTTCCTATGTGGCCAGGAGACAAAATGGAAGAGCAGTGCAACAAAGCCATTTGGCTTGGGATCCAGAGTCTACTGCTCAAGATGAGGATAAGTTAGAAGTGGTGTGGGAATTGTGGTGAGAGAGTGATTTCAGAAGGCAGTGAGGGATGTCATTAGAATTAATGACAGACTCATGGCGATCAGACTCCAGTGTTATGTTAGGGCAGTATTCAGAATCTCAGCCTATGCCCACAGCAAGGTTGTGATAGTGAGGAAAAAGAGTGCATTCAGACAGCAGTTGGAGGCCCTACTAAATAAAGCAGGAAACCATGAATTGGTGTTAATAATGGGCAACTTAAATGCACATATAGGGACAGACAGAGCAGGATATGAGGACTGCCTAGGTCCACATGGGTGGAGCAGCAGGAATTACGAAGGAGAAGTCATTCTAGACTTGTGTGGCAAATGGGTTGATAGTAGCCAACAGCAGTAGTTCAGAAAGAGAGACAGTCACAAGATTGCATACAACAGTGGCCAGAATGCAACTCAGGCAGACTTCCTCCTAGTAAGGAAAGGGCACTGGGGTTGAATTAGTGATTGCAAAGTCATCCCCAGTGAAAAAGTCAGCCCATAACATAAACTATTGGTTTCCACATTGAGCTGCAAGCAGTGGTCAGACAAGGCTCCAAAGTCAACAGAGACCAGTCTGAAGACCTGGAAGTTGACTGAAGAGAAAGCACAACAGTTTGAGGAATCACTCGGGGCTTTAGCACCTCAAGAAGAGGAAATAGGAGGATTTGAAGAAGAATGCAACCTCAAAGGCTATACACAATTGTTTGCAGAGCTCATTATAAATGGAGCCACCTATACTGAGCCAGAATAGTTTGAATGGAGAGATGATAGGGGTATGAATGCAGAGATAATAGGGTCTGAATGGAGATATAAGTCTGCAAGCAAAGGAGAGTAGTATTACTGAAACTGAAGTCATCCTCAAGTCTTGGTGAGTACCTTCATAAGGTGGAACCTGTTTTTCATAAAATCTCACCAAAACGACACTGATATATAAACTGTAGTTATATAAAATATATCACTGACAGAAATAGGTCAAAAAATAAAAAAGATAGCTGGGTGCACAAGACCCAGGATAAAAAAGTGCCAAATCCTGCAGGCGCACTGGTGCCATGACTGGAAAAAATGACAGTGTAGAATCCTCAAAATACAGAAACATTCCTACAATGGGGCTAGGTCAGGCCCAGGGGGAGGATGCCCCCCTGTTGTAGAAGGAAGTAGCAGTCCACAAAAATCACAAAACTGATATGCCAAAGAAGAGCCATAAAGATGATAGAGTGGACTATTGAGGATAAGAAAGAAATTATGTATTGGTACTATTATGCAAAAAGCCCAGAATTTCCAGACACAGGATATACAAACAGATTGAGAATGCAATTAGAGGAAAGAAAAATACTTCCACAAAAAAAAACTGCTATAAGCTTCAAATAAAAAATTGTGTTTATTAATACAACAGATTTATGAAAAACAGTATACAGACTAAGAAACGATGATCTGTGTGGAAAAAGAAGAATCTGAGGAGTGCAAAATAGAAACAATAAAACCAAGAGATTTTTGAAGAGTATAAAAAAGAAATATGGACATGGGAAAGAAAGAGAAGTTTGATATGGTGCAATATTTATGCAATTGGCAAAACCCAAATTAATCAATATAAAGAAGGCAGCCTCAAAGATATTCGAGGAGAAATACAGGCAAAGGCATCCAGATATGGAAAATTTCACAATAAGAAATAATAACACAAAGACGGAATGCAGAAAATAAGATTAGTAAAGTACAAGTTAAAAAAATTGAAGTTGAAGTTATGGAGTGCCTGCAAAGTGAAGAATTTAGTGTAGAAGGTCTACTACAGGTTACATCACAATATGATGGAACAAGTCCCCAGAGTAAGGAGAAATAGGAAGATCAGGAGACATCTGAAGAAATATGGACATGGGAAAGAAAAAGAGATTTAATATGGTGTAATGTCTATGCAAAGGAGAAAGCAAAACTAATCAATACAAAAAGAGCAGCACCAAAGATATTTGAAGAGAAATATGGGCAAAGGAATCCAGACATGGAAAACTTTACAATACAAAAGATAAGAAGACAAAGAGGAAAAGCAGAAAAGGTGATTAGTAATGGAGAAGTTAAAGAAACTGAGGTTATGGAATAACTGCAAAGAGAATGATTCAGTGTAGAAAATCTAATTCAGAAAGCACCACAACATGATAGAGCAATGGACATCCAAATTAAGGGGAAACCAGTGGAATGGGAAGCAATGGGTCAGGTGCCAGATAAAGATATTTTAGAACCTTCCAAAGGAAACCAGTATAAACATTCACTTGAAGATGAACAGCAAGGGAAGGAACGAGAAACTGTGGAAACTCTGATGCAGTCAATGTTGAGGAGTGATAGGCCAGTGAGTTCTCATATGACAGAGCAATGGATGGCACAGGATGAAATTGAAGAGAATGTGCCACAGGAAGATGCTACAGAACTTTCTGTAGAATGCCTGGAGGAACTGGAAAACAAAAAATGTTCCCTTAGTTTACAACAAAATGAGCTAAGAGGAGAGTTGCTTGATTTAATAGAGATAGACAGACATATTAAGATCAGTGAAAGAAATAGACTACAGAAGGTCAATAAAACCCAAAAAGTCAGATATTTGATAAAACAAATGAATATAGTAATTAGAACTGTCCATAGATATCCATGCAATATAACAGAAGTAAACAGGATATATTACTGTGCAGCTAAATTAATAATTGATAAAGTTCTACCACAAGAACACGGGGTGGTGATGGAAAGGAAGGGTAGACCTTGAATGCCATCATGGAAGTACTGAATACAGAAAGCTATAAAGCAATTAAGACAAGAAGTGTCACTGTTAGGAGAGTATAGAAGAGGGAATAGATCAACAGAAATACTTAGAAAGATATATGTCATAAAAGCAATGTGTAGTATTAGAACAGATCAGGATCTATCATGCACTATCACAAAGAAACTAAAAATCTCAGCACAGGCGGAAAAACCTAGAAGATACGCAGATAAATATGAAGGAAAAGTACAAAATAAGTAATTTATTGATGACCCAAAAAAGTTTTAGATAACTGGGAAACAAGGTAAAAGAAATTGAAAGACCACCAAAAAAAGAAGAAATATATATATATTTTGGAGAAGTATTTATGATGATCCTGTGGAACATAAAGTTGCTAAATGGACAGAACAAGAAAAAGAAAGAATAAGAAGTTCAAATGTATAGGATATGAAATGGGATGAAGTAACAGCCAGAGAGACTGAAACAATTTAAGAAAAGACTCTAATTGGAAAACCCCAGGCCCAGATGCCATATCTAACTTCTGGTAAAAAGTATTAGCATTTTTACATGAAGATTTAGCCATGAGTAAGAAATGTTTGTATGACATATAAACTATATCAGAAATCCAACAATTCCTCCAGATAAAAAACACGAAGTACAACCACAAGTGATCGCTTACATCTCCTGACAACGGAGACTTCTTCAGACTAGTGGTTAAACACAAACATTTCATTTAAATACATATTCAATTTAAAAAATCAATTAAGAACTCTGATTAAGAAATAATTAACTATGTATATTAAAAACAAAACTATATATATTTGAAAAACTATAAAACATGAATTAGCCAGAAGTTAATGTTTCAATCCTTTTCATTTTAAATACATAATAAATTCCTCTCTATTGTTAAGACCAGGGGGAAAACATGCATTTAATCTCACCTGCCAGCAATATTCAAGCCAGCCTAATTCTTCTTCAATATTGATCTTTTTAACTTTGGGATGGATTGAATCTATAACCAAACATTTAAAATTAATTTTGCATCTGTTTTCTACATAATGTTTGCCCATAGCATTTTTAACATCACCTTTACCTATAGTATAATGATGTTCATATATTCTCCTATATAATTCTCTACCCGTTCTACCTACATAAAATGAATTACATTCTAAACATATTAATAAATAAACTACATTTTTGGATTTGCAAGTAAATCTGCCTGGAACTTGTACCAAAATTTTACCTATAAAAATGTCATTATTCTCTGTATATAAATAATGACAATAATTACAATTAAAACATCTAAGCATTCCTTTCTTTTCTTCTTCAACCCTGTTTTTATTTAACTTGTTTTGAAAAAAATCTTTAAAATTCTTTGCTCTTTTTTGCACAAATTTGGGTTCATCTCCTAACTTCTGTAATAAATTACTATTGCCTTTAAAAATTCCCCAATTGTTTCTTACTATGTTCTTGATCATCTGAAAACCCAAGTCGATAACTCAGAAAAAATAACACGAGTACACCAATAAGTGCCGTCACTCCGTTGGAACAGATAACAGCTGGCAAGGACAGAGCGCTGAAGTAAATCTTCACTTTATTGAAGCTGTTTAAAACTAAAAGCAGCAAGTGCTCTAAATATATACACGAAAATCAGTTGATGTACACACAAAAGTCAGTTTTGAAGCTGTTTAAAACTGAAAGCAGCAAGTGCTCTAAATATACAAACGAAAATCAGTTGATATACACACGAAAGTCAGTTAAGCGCTTTCACCCAGCATATCCGGGCTTCATCAGAACTGAACCGTTGGTTCAAAACAAGCAATTTAAAACTTTTTTGGCACCCAAAAGCATTGCAGAATTTAAAGGCACAGAAGTATTAACAACAATTACAGTTGCTGGACAACTAAATGTAAATATAATTATGATTATAATTAATATAATTATAATTATAATTAATATCACAATTCCCTAACGTTACAGATGATGTCAAGTAGACAAATGCATAACTGAATGAATAAAATATGTACCACATATAATATATAATAAATACGTGATAAAATATAAAAAATGGAAAATTAGTAAATTACCCACTATCTAAAAAATGTATACACGTGTATACTACTATTATGCAGAAATATTATATCTCATATAATGTTATAAAAATGATTAAATAAATAATTGAATATTTGAATATATATATATATATATATATATATATATATATATATATATGTTTGCAAAAGGTATGATTCACCTATATTTCAAACATTTCATAAAAATGACATAATACACAAAGATAAATATGAATGCAATTCTCACTTATACATTATAAATATTCACTATACCTTGCCATAATAAAATATACTAAATAAAATGATGAATTAGTGATAATGTAAAAAATTGATGTTGTTAATGTTATGACAAATGAATAATTTAATGGAATAGTAGTGGTTTGATTGATATATAATCGTTTAAACCTGGTGGTGTAGTGGCATCTAGATAAATTTGCCACCAAATTTCTTTATAGCTGAGCAAGCTTTTAAAATCCCCTCCTTTGGGATCATATTTGATTACTTCTAATATAATAAATTTAAAATGGTGGTCATCCCCTTCCCTATCTATATGTCTGTAAAGTGCGTTGTTGTTATCCTTAGTTCTTATGCTATATACATGGTCATAGATCCTTTTCTTTAGATTTCTTTCCGTTTTACCTACATAAAAACTTGAACATAGTTGGCAAATACTTAAATAAATTACCAACTTGGTGTTGCAATTTCCTGCCCTTCTTTTTACACAACTTTTGTGTCCGTTAGCCAGATAAATAATGTTCTCTTCGGACATATATTTACATTGATTACAGGTGCCACATTTAGGATTCGTACCGGTAATCAACTTATTATTATTATTCTTTTCAATAGTTCTACATTCCACTAGCTGTTTGATGTTGGTTTCTCATTTTATATGTAAACTGTGGTTTAACTCCCAATACTTTGCAAAGTTGGGAATCTTTAGAAATAATGTACCAAAAATGGTTTAGAATGTTTTTAATGTAACTAGCAGCTAAATTAAACTGTAAAATATATGACCTGTGAAAGGAATCAAGACTGTTGTCTATCTCATTGTTGTCACAATCGCAAAGTGTGCCGGTCTCTTGAAATACATGTTTGTGGTTACTCCCTAATAAAGGAGAATATCTGGTATTCCTGTATTGTAATATATATTGGATGGTAGAATCCACCATAACAATAGGATAACTTCTTTGTGTAAATAACTCCTTTATAAAATTTAATTCAGAATGTAGTAACTCATTATCAGATGTCATGCGTGAGGCTCGAACTGACCTTTGAATATATTGTTTTTCAGTTTCTCTGGATGACAACTAGTGTATTGTAAATAGTTGTTAGAAAAAGTTTATTTTCTGTGTATAGTAGAAGTGAATACATTAGATTGATATTGAATAAAAGTATCTAAGTAGGGTAATCCAGTGTTATTATAGGAATATGTAAATTTTAAATATTCACTGCTCATATTCAAAAATTGAATGAAAGATTCCATAATATTAAATTCTGCTTCCCATAATATATATATGTCATCCAGAAATCTGGAGTAATATTTTACGTACTTGAAAAAGTCACTAGTAAAAAGTACAGTGACCTCCCAATGGAGCATTACCAAATTAGCATAGATGGGAGCACAAACGGCTCCCATCGCTACTCCTTTTGTTTGTTTAAAGTATTCACCTTCAAAGTATATGTAATTGTTTTCCAATACTAAGGCCATCATTTCAGTTCTGATGAAGCCCAGATATGCTGGGTGAAAGCGCTTAACTGACTTTCGTGTGTATATCAACTGATTTTCGTTTGTATATTTAGAGCACTTGCTGCTTTCAGTTTTAAACAGCTTCAAAACTGACTTTTGTGTGTACATCAACTGATTTTCGTGTATATATTTAGAGCACTTGCTGCTTTTAGTTTTAAACAGATTTAATAAAGTGAAGATTTACTTCAGCGCTCTGTCCTTGCCAGCTGTTATCTGTTCCAACGGAGTGACGGCACTTATTGGTGTACTCATGTTATTTTTTCTATGTTCTTGATCATACATGAATCAGTACTATTTTGTACTGCTAAAGCTGTTGAAAAATCCAAATAAGGTCTTTTTTCCACTTGATTAATCATAACCTTATTCCTCTTTATAACTTCCTCTCTCATAACATTTTTTACCATTTCTTGGGGATATCCTCTATTACATATCCTATCACAAAAGTTATTGGCTTCTGTATAAAAAAATTTCATCATCATCCGTCAAATTACTAATTCTAGTAATTTGACCTTTGACAATGTTCCATTTCGTTTTCTTTGGATGTAAACTTGAATATTGTAAATGCATATTATTTTGATATTCTTTCTTATAAATTTTTGAAACTAATTTTCCATTCTTTTTATAGACCATAAGATCTAAAAAAATCAATCTTTTCTTTACTAAAAGTGTGAGTAAACTTAATGTAGGAACACACATTATTAATATATTTCAAAAATAATTCTAGTTCTTCTACAGTGCCATCCCAAATTATCAAGATATATAATCGATAAATCTTAACATTTTTATAATATTTTTTGCAAAACCACTTTCAAGAATATTTGCTGACTCCCATCCTTGCATGAATAAATTGGCATAACTCAGGGCTAAAGCAGCACCCATAGCTACGCTGTTAACTTGTACAAACAATTCATCATAGAATTCTAAAAAATTATAACTCAAAACAAGATCTATCATTTCCATAAGCAGACTTACAGTGTTTGTAGAAAATTCTCTTGATTGTAACAATTCCATTCTAACCATTTCCATCCCTTCCTTATTTGGAATCATGGTCTAAAGAGAATTTATATCAAGTGTTAGTAGTATATCAGAGACAGAGACATTTATGTTGTTAAGCTTTTTCATACAATCATAGCTGTCTTTTATATATGTAGTGCCTTTTGGTATTATCTTTTGTAAATGTTTATCTACAAAAATCGACATACCCTCTAATTTACTATTTCTGCTGACAGCTATTGGTCTTAATGGGGGGGAAATCTATATTTTTATGGATTTTTGGTATTCCAAAAATCTTACTGATTTTAGGATTATTGTTGGTTATGTTCCATTTCGTCTCCTCATCAATTCTCCCAGCATAGAACCACTCTGTTATACATGATTCTATTAAAGAAAGATCTAAGGGGATCCAGTGTCTGTCTGCTTGGGATGACATGCTTGACAAGCCACGCTGCTTCGCAAGGGATGGTTTGCACCTGTCACCCCTGGGCTTCCGGATATTGGCCAAGGCTCTTGCCACCCCCATAGTGCCTTTTTTAGGCAAGGCTCAAATGACAAACCTACCTCCCTAGAAAACACAAGTGGAAAAAAACTAAGGGTAATGCTGCTCAATGCCAGAAGTCTAAATCTCAAAATGCACGCCCTCAAAGCCCTTCTCAGTATGGAGAACATCGATGTCTGTGCAGTGACTGAAACCTGGTTCAAGGCTCCTGAGAGCACCCCAGCACTATCAGGTTTTACCTCATATCATGCTTTCCGGCCCCAAAACTTGGACAGAACCACAAAAGGAGGGGGAGTATCCATTTTCATCAAAGATACCCACACCTCCAGGTTAGTGGCAATCCACGAAGCATCGGAGACTATCCAGGTGCAACTAACCATAGGCAAAACCGCCTTACAGTTTGTAGCATGCTACAGACCACCCTCTCAAACTCAGGAACCCCACACAGCCTTCCTGAAGACACTGGAGAGTATGAATGTCTCTCCAAATACCATCATTTTGGGAGACTTCAACTACCCAAACATAGACTGGGAACATTACTCAAGCCCCAACACTCTAGCCCAAAGGTTCTTAGAATTCATAAACTCAAATGCAATGGAACAACTAGTCACCATTCCCACAAGAGGAGACAATATACTAGACCTGATCATCACAAACATGGGGACAAAATGCTCCACACCGAAGTACATCCCTCTTTGGTAAGATCAGACCATAAATTAATCTCACTGGAAATCCACATCCCGCCCCCACCCCTGCACAAAAGACCACAGTGAAGAACTTCTCAAAAGCAAACTTCACACTTCTTAAGACTGAAGTGGTATCTTTCAAGGCCCCTGGGCCAGTGGAAACCACAACCAACACTGCTGAATCCCTTGCAAATGCCTTCTATGGGCACCTTCAAGAATGCATGGATCATGCAATCCCAAATAAAACCAAGACCCATTCCCCAAAGGCAGGCGACCGGTCTGGTGGACCCCAGCCATAAACAAACTTTACAACAGAAGGAGGAAGCTACTACATGACAGAGCAAAATCCCTAAAAGGAAAGGCATCTCTGATCAGTACTAGCAAAAACTACGATCACTCATAAAATCATCCAAGGCCAACTTTGAGAGAAAAATCGCAAATGACACAAAAGACAATCACAAGGCCTTCTTTAGCTATGTTAGAAACCTGGGTGGAAACTCCCAGATATGCTCAGAGTTAGTCCAAAATGACACAAAATACACTGAACCCACTGACATTGCCAACATTCTGGCAGACAGGTTCAGTGCAAATTTCTCCTCCCTCCCCAAAAGGAGAAATAACTATCCCAGCAGAGTGTAGCCTCCCTAACATCTCAGATGCCCAGGTGAGAGCCGCCTCTCTAAAGCTAAAAACACAGCATCAATGGGACCGGATGGTGTCCCGGGCTGTGTGCTACATGAACTCCAAGAGGAACTAAACCCACACATAAGGCTGCTGTTTAATCTTAGCCTTACCACAGGATACGTACCCAAAGAGTGGCGTACGGCAACAGTGGTCCCACTTCACAAAGGCGGTGCTTCTACAGACCCTGGAAATTACCGCCCCATAAGCCTGACGAGCCTGGTCTGCAAAGCTATGGAGAGGATCATTATGGAACTCATAAACAAAGACATTGGGGACCTACAGACATTGGATCCTACCCAATTTGGCTTTGTCAAGGGCAGATCCTGCCTTCTGAACTTGGTCGACTTTTTTGAAACAGTCACTAAGGCCATTGATGAGGGTAAGGCAGTTCACACAGCCTACCTTGCAAAAGCCTTTGACACAATACCCCACTCAGGCATCATAGACAAACTCACCAGCTTAAATGTAAACCCATATGTCACAAGATGGGTTGCAAACTGGCTCAAGGACAGAACCCACAGGGTCAGAGTTGCTGGAGCTATGTCAGACTCTAAGCCAGTCACAAGCGGTGTCCCACAGGGCTCAGTCCTGGGACCCCTCTTGTTCGGCATTTATTTTTCCGAGGTACAGGCAAACATAGGAGGATTGTGGCTGACAAAGTTCGCAGATGACTGCAAACTGGGCGCCATAATTGATACTCCAGCGGACACAAACATCCTTCAGAGAGGCCTCATAGAAACGGATAATTGGTGCCAGAGCCATGGCCTTAAGCTAAACGCCAAAAATGTATAGTCATACCCTTTGGGAAAACCAAGGTACCGACAAATTACCACATAGGCGGTAATCCATTAAGACGGAAGAGGTAATCAGGGACCTAGGGACCCAGGTTGACAGTAACCTCTCATTTGACACTCACATTGCCAAAGTGGTTAGGAAGACCTTCTATATTGCCCACCTTATCATGAAGGGTTTCACATCTAGATCAAGAGAGGTCATTGTGCCCCTGTACTCTTCTCTTATCAGGCCAATGATTGAGTACAATGCCCCATTTGGGATGTATCTCACCCGACACCTGCAGCAGTTGGAAAGACCCCAAAAGTTCCTCACCAAGAGGATAAAGGGTCTTAAACATATGTCATATGCTGCCCGACTGAAAAAACTCCAGCTCTATTCAGTCGCATACCGCCTACTCAGAGGTGATCTGTGCCTGACGTACAAGGCCATGTCCAATCCTGAATTAATGGACATGCTCCACCTCAGAAAATCCAAATCCATCAGAGCCACGAGAACAAGTGACTTAAACCTCAACACAGAAATAAATAGAACGTGCTGGAGGGACAGATTCATAACCCAGAGGCTCCCTACACTCTGGAACAAAATCCCAGTCCATGTTAGGCAGAGCCCCTCACTGACTCTATTCAAGAGAAATCTCGACGAGTGGATGGGAGATCGTAGGTTTACTCCGGGGGTCATCTCTTTGTCACTACTAGACAGAGGCATAGTAAACTAAACCCTAAAAGGGCATAGTATTCTCATCCTAAGGGGTGGTGTAAGCCACATACACTCTGGCTAGGCTTATAAATGCCCTAGGGCAGATAGCCTAGTACGAACCTATGAACCTATGAACCTAAAAACCTTTCCTAATATCAGTCATATCAACTGATTTATAAAAGCTAGAATCTGATAGCATTTCCTTCATTTTTCTTTCATAATTTTCCCTCTCCATTAAGACCATTGCTCCACCTTTGTCAGCCTTAAAAATAAGTATACTGTCGTCCTTCAATAAGGCATCAAAACATTATTTCTCTTTTTTTGTTAGATTAAAGTATTTGAACTTTGTGTCATCTTCTAACATTTCCAACATCTGTATTTCACATACATTCAAAAACATTTCTAACTCTTTACACAAAGGTGGATTATAACAGCTAGGTTTGTAAAAATCACAACTATTTTGTTTCTTACTCCCAAACAGAAGTCTGAAATTTAATTTTCTTACATAGTTCCTGAGTTCATTAATCATAACCAGTTTATTGGCCCTTTGTGCAGGGGCAAAATTCCATCCTTTACTCAGCACACAGTAGTCTTCATAACAGATATTTTTGTTACACAAGTTGACAATTTTAAAATTTTAAAATGTGTCATTACTGGGCACATTGTGGGTGCTGTGAAGAGCACTTCTGGCTGACATCAAAGATTGAAACAATACTAATTTCATGAACTTTAATCGTAATTTAACTTAGGAATGGGGCCCATTCCCATCATGGTATTAGAAACCCAAAAGACTTGGAAGTATTAAAAAGGTTGAAGGCAGAAGATATATAAAACCTTCTGCCTGACAAATTCAGCTCCACCTTTACCCTTCTCTCCTCCTCAACCTTCCCTCAGGAAATACCATCAAATACAACTCCCCCTGCTATCACTAGGGAACAGTTGATAATGCTCTTTCTAAAGCCAAGAACACTGCACCAATAAGCCCAGACAATATCCCAAGATACCTTCTAAATAGCATGAAATATGACCTATCCTACCTTCTGGAATTGCTATTTAACTGTAGCCTCCAAACAGACTTCATGCCTTATGAATGGAGAGCAGCAACAGTCATCCCTCTGCACAAAGGTGGGCCATCTACACACCCTGAAAACTACAGATCCATAAGTCTCACTAGTCTCATATAGAAAGCCATGGAAAGAATTATCAAGAAAATGATCAATAATGACATAGGAAACCTCTAGACACTGGACCCAACCCAATTTGGTTTCATCAAGGGCAGGTTATGCCTACTCAACCTGTTGGACTTCTTTAAGAAAGTCACCAAAGCAATGGATGAAGGCAAAATGGTTCACACTGCCAACCTTGACCTGGCCAAGGCATTTGATACAATATCCCACTCAGGTATTGCTGACAAACTCAAGAGGTTAGGTACAAACCCATATATCACTCGGTGGATAGCCAAATGGCTCACAGACAGGATCCAGGAAGTTAGAATTGGGGAGTGCATCTCTACAAAGAGGCCAGTCACAAGTGGAGTCCCTCAGGGATCAGTCCTTGGACCGCTCCTTTTTGGCATTTACTAATCAGAAGTCAAGGCTAGTGTCAATTGTCTCTGGCTGACTAAATTTGCAGATGATTGCAAATTAGGAGGTGTCATTGAATCTCACACCGACACAAATGTTCTCCGGGAAGGGCTGACACAGACAAACAACTGGTGTCAGAACCATGGACTAAAACTAAATACCAAGAAATGCATAATAGTATCCTTTGGGAAGTCATCCACCCCTGGTAATTATTATATTGACAACACACTCCTAAGAGTTGACACAGTAGTAAGAGACTTGGATACACACCTACACAGTAATTTAGACCATCATGTGTCTACAGTAGTGAGGAAATCTTTTCTGTGTGGTGCAACTTATGAACAAAGGTATTGCATCTAGATCCAGGGAATTCATTGTTCCACTGTATTCAGCATTCATCAGACCTATCACTGAATACAATACTCCCTTTGGTATGTACGTAACCAGGCATATTCAGCAAAGAGAACATCTGTAGATGTTCCTCACTAAAAGAATACAGGGCGTAAGGAACATGTCCTATGCAGACTGTCTCAGGGCCCTATCCCTATATTCTGTCTCCTACAGGCTGTTGAGTAGAGATCTATGCCTAGCATACAAGGCATTGTCAGACACCACTCTAATGGACCTCTTGTATATCCAAAAAACAAACAGCACCAGGATTACCCATTCTAAAGACTTAAACCTTGCCTGTGTTGTAAATAGGACCTGCTGGACAGACAGATATGTATCTCAGAAACTACCCCTTCTCTGGAACAAGCTCCTCATCCATGTGAAGCTGAGTTCCTTCCTAAACCAAGTCAATGTAACCTTGACAACTGGATGGGGAACAGGAAATTCATCTCTTGTTTGGCAACGATATCTCTAATAGATACAGGCAGCCTGTAAATGGTTCATCTCCTAGGACCCTGCATAAATGTTTTACCTCCCAAGCCTCTGCTTACACTTATCAAGGGTAACAGAACTTGTCAGAGAGTTAGGATGCATGAAAAGGCTTAAAAAGGCCCTTGAGTTCATTAGCCTAGTAAGCACCTATGAACCCACAAAGCTATGAATGGCAGCACCTCACAGAACAGATATGTGGTTGTGACAGGTATGGAAATAAGGTACATAAGGAAAGCTGGTGATGGAATGTAGAAGTCGAGGAAGTTATCAAATGAAAGAAGGAGTGCAGGAAAAAGTGGGAGATGGAAAAGATGGACCAAGCCAGGAAGGACTACTGGTTGGCTAACAAAGAAGCTAATAAGGGAGTTGCAATAGCAAAGACTAGAGCATCAGAAGCACACTACCAAATTCTGGAAAGTAACTCAGTAGGTGGCACAAAGAAACTATATCAGGTTGCAAGGCACAGACAGAAAGATAAAGAATATAGTCAGATACCCTTCATAAGGGATGCCAGCAATAACCTGCTCACAGGTGCACAGGACATCAAAGGCAGATGGAAGGAGTACTTCCAGCAGCTTCAGAATGAATAAAACCCCAAGGAGGCAGTAATGCCCCAGACACAGCCTACAATGAGAGAAGAGGAAGAGCCCACCATAGAAGAAATAAGAACAGCACTGAGAAAATTGAAGACAGGGAAAACAACAGGTTCAGATGAGGTCCCACCAGATATGAGAAAGATGCTGGGTTAGACAAACAAAAATGGCTCCTGAGGGTACTCACAACACTGTGGACAAAAATGCATATCCCAGATGACTGGAGAATAAGCATGCTATTGTCAGTGCTCAAGAATAAAGGGGACATCCACAATTGTGGGCAGTACAGAGGTATCAAACTCCTGTCACATTGCACAAAAGTTCTGGAGTGGGTTATTGATAAGCAAATATGCAGAGCAGTAGAAAGTAAGATGGGAGAAGAGCAGTTCAGATTCTGATCAGGATGCAGCACAACTGACCCAATGTTTGCAGAAAGACAGATAGTTGAGAAGAAGCTAGAGTTGAGGAAAGAGTCCAACCAAGCAGTCCTAGACTTGGAGAAAGCATGTAACAATATCTCCGGAAAACTCATTTGGGCATTCCTGCATTGGTATGAAGTCCCAAAAACATTGGTAGAATTAGTGCAAGCTATGTAAAGGACCCAATAGCTCAAGTATGAATAGTGTTTGGTCTCACAGAGGGGTTCCCAGTGGTAGTGGGTGTGCACCAGGTTTCAGCTGTGAGCCCACTGCTGTTCATACTGGTAATGGACTACTTTAGCAAACAGGTTAGATGTGACAGATTAATAAATATGCTGTATGCAGATGATTTGGCATTACAGACATACTCTGAGGAAGAACTTCAGCAAAGGATAGGGAATGGAATGCAAAAATGAAGGCACATTGGATGAAACTGAGTACAACTAGGACAGCTGCAATGGCAGCAAATGATGGCATTCAAAATAAGCTGAGAATTGAGATAGAAGGGGAAATAGTGGAGCATGTTAATAGCCTGAAGTAGCTGGGAGGGGTGGTGAGAAGAAGGGAAGTCTGAATGAGCAGGTCAAACCTAGAACCAGAAGGGGTGCAGTCAACTGGCAGAGTATTAAGAGCAGCGTATGATAGAAGAATGCCAAAGAGGCTAAATAGTAAAGTGTGCAAAACAGTGATGTGACCAGTATTACTGTATGATACAGAAACATGGGCAGTAAAGGCAGAGCAGTTGAGGAAGCTAAATGTGATGGAAATTAAGTGTCTGAGGTGGGTGGTAGAATGCACACTATGGGATAGAAGAAAAAATGAGGACATAAGAAACCAAAGTAGCTCCAATTGCCAATAAGGTCAAATAGAACAGATTACGGTGGTCTGGGTGCATGTGCAGAAAGACAGCCTGGTGAAGATGATTTAAGACAAACAAAAAGAAGGTAAGAGGAAATGAGGGCATCCAGCAAAGAGAAGGATGGAACTCCAGAATATCAGCAGTTCTTAATGTAGTCACATCAAAATGCCAACACTAAAAAGTACTAACAAAAAACATTCAAATCCACAGGAAATAAATCACAAAAAACAAGCATTCTATTTCTCTAATCATTTCACACTAAAAACACAATAAAATAAAACAAAACTCTTAAACCATAACAATACCATAGTAGATGGTTTCTCTGAATAGTTGTAGCGTTACAGAAAGGGTTTTTCTAAGCAAGATGCATGGTAAAGATTAGCGGCAGGGGTAGTGTGAGGGGTAGCATGCATTAGTAAGGTGGGCAGAGGGGCAAAGCTACCACCACAAGGTTCAGACACAGAAACGCACAACAAAAAACATGCACAGTATGATCGCTATCTACTTACCCCTTACCTAACCATTACTAAACCTAGCATTCCAACACTCAAAACATACCTTACACCAATGCACTTACCTCTGTCTTCATTTTGAGCTGCTGACATTTTGATAATGCGTTTCACACTATCAACATTCTATACTGCCAACATTTTAACTGCACCTATATATGCATTTATATGCATGTACATATATGTGTGTGTGTGTGTGTGTGTGTGTGCGTGTGTGTGTGTGTGTGTGTGTGTGTGTGTGTGTGTGTGTGTGTGTGTGTGTGTGTGTGTGTGTATGGTGAATATTTAAGCTGTCTTGTGTAGGAGTAGTGTTATAGAAAGGGCTTTTTTAAGGTTAGCAGTATGTTAGGGTTAGCAGCAGGGCAAGGACAGTATTAGCATGCATTACTGAGGTGGAGCACGCGAACAAAAAGAGAGGGAGGGAGGGAGATATGTACTTCATCATTGCATAGAATGTAGATAATTTTTATTAGCTGACATCTCTAAGTGTAATAACCAGCCTATCATCAACATAATCAGTCACAATAACAACTCCATTTCATTCCTAAGAAAAAAAAATCACATGCAAAAATACACAAACACATTTATCTCACTTAAATGTAAGCCCTGAATGTTTTTTTTCTTTTTAAATTAGAAATAATACAAATGCTGCACCAATAGTTCCAGCCAAACGTTTATTCACCACAGTTTTAGTACTTTTGTTCCAAAACACAGGAACTTCATCAGAAACTGTAAAAAGGTAACTTTGTTCCTTTTTAAAACCCCAGAAAGAGGCACCATGCCTAGACCAGCAACATTTAAAGGAATACACACACTTGTAAATGCACACTTAAAAGTAACACTAAAAATACACACTTAAAAAATATTTGCATAGAATATACTTGCATGAAATATGTTGCATAAAATAAATATGTCAATAAATATTTTTTCAAATAATTTAACTGTAAAACACTTTTAAAAGCTTTTATAAGAATAAGTAAGAAAAAGTTGGTGAATGCCATAAAAATGATTCTGTCATAAAATGTTCATGTAACGGTATTATAATTGTAAATATCCTTCACCTTGCAATATTAAGACAAACAAGTAGATTTAATTTTCAAAATAGGCTTACTAGATACTAAATCATTGATGCCTGGGGGGGTAGGTGTTGTTTTCTGTGTTTTTACAATACCTGCACTTTTTTAAAGTTTGTTTGTTTGCATTTAACTGTTGAGGCTGCCCACTCAAGTGCGCTAGCCTGTGTATTAAATTTACTGTACTTCTCCTGCTGTTTTTGTGAAAAAAAAGAAAAAACAAAACAAAAAAATCCTTGTTTCCCGCCTTTCCTAACCTAGAAGAGTCCATTATACAGGCTTTGCTGTATTCTGGACTTTTGAATATTTCCTGTGTTGCCCATTTCCTCACTCGGATAGAAGGAAGTTTCTTTGCTCACCAGTGGGAGTGGGAAGCCTTGAGCAGCCTGTCTGTCCCTGAAGGAGTGACCTCAGTACAAGAATCTTGTAGTTAATTGGCCATTTTGGGACATTTCTAGCTCTTTAAAGTTCCCTGCATAAAAACCCGCTTTGGCGCAGTTTTTTCACTTATCCTACTCAGCAACAGCTCCTCGTGGTCCTGCAGAGTGTTGCTAGCAGCAGAGAAACGAAAAGAGTGACTGCTTCCAAGATTTAAGTATAATTGTTCTGTTACTACCTGTGCAACTGTCCTTCCTCGCCAAAAAGCGAGTTTAAACTGCTGATTTACTTGTTCTAAGCCTGTTTTCTGTGTTTTTACAATACCTGCACTTTTTTAAAGTTTGTTTGTTTGCATTTAACTGTTGAGGCTGCCCACTCAAGTGCGCCAGCCTGTGTATTGAATTTACTGTACTACTCCTGCTGTTTTTGTGAAAAAAAAAAAAATATCCTTGTTTCCTGCCTTTCCTAACCTAGAATAGTCCCTAATACAGGCTTTGCTGTATTCAGGACTCTTGGATAGTTCTTGTGTTGCCCATTCCCTTACTTGGATAGAAGGAAGTTTCTTTGCTCACCAGTGGGAATGGGGAGCCTTGAGCAGCCTATCTGTCCCTGAAGGAGTGACCTCAGCACAAGAATCTTGTAGTTAATTGGCCGTTTTGGGCCATTTCTAGCTCTTTAAAGTTCCCTGCATAAAAACCCGCTTTAGTGTGGCTTTGGGCAGCGCCGGTTAATTGGGTTTAAACTATTCCCGGCTCCACAAAGTCTGCTCTTCACTTTTTCCCTTAGAACTGCTCTATCTCTCAAGTTAAACACCCTACTCTCAATCTAAGGCCCTGCACTTGCCCAAATAAGCAATCTTACAATTTAGCACTAGTAAACTAAAAGCACTACATCCTCATTTACTCTCTACAATTACCTTGTCCCCTATTGGTCCTATTTGATTCAGTGATAAAGGAGTTCCCTATACTATTCTAGCATGTCCAAATGTCATCTAATGGTTTCCTCTCCAGTCCAGCTGGTGAATCTGGGAATCTTGAGGCAATGTTACAACTGTCTCATGTACATGGACAACCCTCGCCTCCTCCAAACAGGTTCAAATATATATGAGAGATGCAACCATATAGCCAAACTGGAGGCTGAGCTCTCTCAACTCAGAACTGGTGTAACCAGTCAGGAGGAGAAGGTAACCTCACACAACACAAATCCAGTCTCACATAGTCCTACCACAACAACAAACCAAACACATAAACACACAAAAACATACTTGGAGGCTCTAAATAAAAATCTGCCTAAACAGCAGAGACCTCCAAAGCTGACATCCAAACAAATGCTACCCCAGAACAAAACACGTGCAACACATAGCTCACAAAGTCAGTGTGTCAAACAGTCACAGCCCTTAAGGATAAATAACACACCTGATACACTCGTAATAGGTGATTCTATAGTCAGACACACTGACGTCCCGCTCACCAGGCTGAACAAAGAGAAGGTCACAGTGAGTTGCCTGTCGGGCGCTAGGATCCGCCACATAACGCAAGCACTCAGGTCATTCCAAAGCAAGTACAAATATGACTCAGTCATTGTCCATGCTGGTGTGAATGACCTGAGATGTACCTCCCTCGACTACATGAAAAGAGACAGAGGAGCTCTCTGATCATGTAGCCCAGGCTGGTATGACCCTGACCTTGAGCAGCATCTTACCCTCACCTAGAATGATGCCACAGTATAAAGACAAAATGATTGATTTTAACAATTGGCTAAAATTTTGGTGTCATTCAAAGGGGATTCAGTGTCTGTCAGCCTGGGATGACATGCTCGACAAGCCACGTTGCTTCGCTAGGGACGGCTTGCACTTGTCACCCCTGGGCTTTCGGATATTGGCGAAGGCTCTTGCCACCCCCATAGTGCCTTTTTTAGGCAAGGCTCAAAAGACAAACCCACCTCCATAGACAATACAATGAATAAGAAACTAAGGGTAAAGCTGCTAAACGCCAGAAGTCTAAACCTCAAGATGCATGCACTCAAAGCTCTCCTCAGTATGTAGAACATCGATATCTATGCAGTGACAGAAACCTGGTTCAAGGCTCCAGAGAGCACCCCAGCGCTACCAGGTTATACCTCATATCATGCTTTTCGGCCCCAAAACTCGGACCGAACCACAAAAGGAGGGGGAGTATCCATATTTATCAAAGATACCCACACCTCCAGGTTAGTGGCGTCGCACGAAGCATCAGAGACCATCCATGTGCAACTAACAGTGGGCAAAACTGCTTTTCAGTTTGTAGCATGTTACAGACCACCCTCTCAAAATCAGGAATCCCACTCGGCTTTCCTGAAAACACTGGAGAATATGAAGATCTCTCCAAACACCATTATATTGGGTGACTTCAACTACCCAAACATAGACTGGGAGCATTACTCAAGCCCCAACACCCTAGCCCAAAGGTTCCTGGAATTTATAAACTCAAATGCTATGGAACAACTAGTCACCACTCCCACAAAAGGGGAAAACATACTTGACCTGATCATTACCAACATGGGGACTCTATGCTCCATACCAGAGGTATACCCCTCATTGGTGAGATCAGACCATAAATTAATCTCACTGGATGTCCACATCCCGACCCTAACCCCAGCCCAGAAAACCACAGTGAAAAACTTCTCAAAAGCGAACTTCACACTTCTCAAAACCAAGGTGGAATCCTTCAAGTCCCCTGGGCCATTGGAAACTATGGTCCAAACTGCAGAATCCTATATAAACGCATTCTAGGGACACCTCCAGGAATGCATGGATCATGCTATCCCAAACAAAACCAAGACCCAATTTTCCAAAGGCAGGCATCCAGTCTGGTGCACCCCAGCCATAAATAAGCTGTACAACAGAAGGAGGAAGCTACTACATGATAGAGCAAAATCCCTAAAAGGGAAGGCATCTCTGATCAGTACTAGCAAAACACTACGATCCCTCATAAAATCCTCCAAGGCCAGCTTCGAGAGAAAAATTGCACAGGACACTAAAGATAATCACAAGGCTTTTTTTAGTTATGTTAGGAACCTGGAATGCAACTCCCAGATATGCTCAGAGTTGATCCAAAATGACAAAAAATACACTGAACCCACAGACATTGCCAACATCCTGGCAGACAGGTTTAGTGCAAACTTCCCCTCCTCCCCAAAAGAGCAAATATATATTCCAGCAGAGTGCTGCCTCCCTAACATCTCGGATGCTCAGGTGAAAGCCACCCTCTCCAAAGCAAAAAACACTGCATCAATGGGACCAGACGGTGTCCCGGGTTGCATCCTACATGAACTCCAAGCAGAACTAAACCCTCAAGTAAAACTGCTGTACAATCTCAGCCTTACTACAGGATATGTACCCAAAGAATGGTGTACAGAAACAGTGGCCCCACTCCACAAAGGTGGTGCCTCTATGGACCCTGGAAACTATCGCCCTATAAGCCTGACTAGCCTAGTCTGCAAGGCTATGGAAAGGATCATCATGGAACTCATAAACAAAGACATTGGGGACCTACAGTCACTAGATCCTACCCAATTTGGCTTTGTCAAGGGAAGAACCTGCCTCTTGAACCTGGTCGACTTCTTTGAAACAGTTACCAAGGCCATAGATGAAGGGAAGGTAGTCCACACAGCCTACCTGGACCTCGCAAAAGCATTTGACACAATACCCCACTCAGGCATCATAGATAAGCTATCCAGCTTAAATATAAACCCCTATGTCACAAGATGGGTTGCAAACTGGCTCAAATACAGAACCCACAGAGTCAGAATTGCTGGAGCCATGTCAGACTCAAAATCAGTTACAAGTGGTGTCCCACAAGGCTCAGTCCTGGGCCTCTCTTGTTTGGTATATATTTTTCCGAGGTACAGGCTAACACGGGAGGACTGTGGCTGACCAAGTTCGCAAATGACTGCAAACTGGGCGCCATAATTGACTCTCCAGCTGACATGAGCATTCTTCAAAAAGGTCTCACAGAGATGGATAACTGGTGCCAGAACCATGGCCTAAAGCTAAATGCCAAAAAGTGTATAGTCATACCCTTTGGCAAAAACAAAGTGCCTACAAATTACCACATAGGTGGTAACCCATTAAGTACGGAGGAAGCAATCAGGGACATGGGAACCCAAGTTGATAGTAATCTCTCCTTCGACAACCACATTGCCAAAGTGGTTAGAAAGACCTTCTATATAGCCCACCTTATCATGAAAGGATTCATATCTAGCTCAAGGGAGGTCAATGTGCCCCTTTATTCATCCCTCATCAGGCCCATAATAGAATACAATGCCCCATTTGGGATGTACCTTACCCGACACCTGCAGCAACTAGAAAGACCCCAAAAGTACCTCACAAAGAGGATCAAGGGACTCAAACAGATGCCATATGCTGCTCGGTTAAAGAAACTCCAGCTCTACTCAGTTGCATACCGCCTACTTAGAGGCGATCTATGCCTGACATATAAAGCTATGTCCAACCCAGAATTAATGGACATGCTCCACCTCAAAAAATCCAAATCCTTTAGAGCCACGCGCTCGAGGGACTTGAACCTCAGCACAGAAATAAATAGGACATGATGGAGGGACAGATTCATAACCCAGAGGCTCCCTTCACTCTGGAATAGAATCCCAGTCCATGTCAGGCAGAGCCCCTCACGGAATCTTGATGAGTGGATGGGGGATCGTAGGTCTACCCCTTGGATTACTTCTGTGTCATTACTAGACAGAGGCACAGTAAACTAACCTTAAAAAGGGCACAGTAAACTCAAAATTAAAGGGTGGCGAAAACCTCTGGCTAAGCTTATAAATGCCCCAGGGCAGATAGCCTAGTATGAACCTATGAACCTATACCTGTAGTCCTCAAAGTTCTTATATAACATGATATCAAGAAAGTCTATGGTTTGTTTATCATATTGATGGGTTAATCCTAAGAAGCCAGTAGAATGATTTAGATAATAAATAAATTATTTTTATTTTTATTTTATTTTATTTTACATTTGTTGACCGGGATAGTCCGACTGGATGCATGTCCATTTTCAGCGGAGGCCCGGGGAGAAAAGCTCCAAGGGTAAGCAGATACAGCATTACATAATACCAGCATTACATATTACAAACAGACTATTTACAGAGATTACATAAGTAAGCAATTTAAACAAGTTCCACAGGTTACAGTTAATCCTGAGCGCAAGTCAGGATTAAATTAAATTAGAGAATAAACTGGTTAACAGATTTTTACACATTCTAGAGAGAGTTAGCCAGGCTTGATACATTGACATAGCCAGTTAAGTGACAAATGTTGTTTGAGTCTAGTTTTAAATTGACCTAAGGTGGAAAGTAAGGTAATATCAGCTGAAAGAGAGTTCCAGGATCTACTTACAGAGTTTGCAAAGAGAGAATCACCGGCTGTGTTATTAACTTTGCTAGTCTGAATTAGTAGTTTGTTAGAGGATCGAAGCAGTCTAGGATTGTTATAGGGGGTGATAATATTTTTAAGTGCAGGAGTATTGTCCGGATTATAGAGGATTTTATAGGCCATAATCAGTTGGTTATACTGGATTAGGCTGGGTAGTTCAAGCCACCCAAGCTGATTTAGATTGATGCAATGATGTGTCCTAAAAGGCAGCCCAGTGGCAAACCTGGCAATGTGGTTGTAGCAAATTGAGAGTTTGTTAAGGACAGTCTTGTTTAAATTCGAGTGTAGAGGGGATGCATACAGAAGGGTTGAAAGAAGGTGAGAGTGAGCTATGGCAATTTTAGCTGGAGGGGTTAGGAAGGGTTTTATTCTGTAAAGTGACCCTTGTTTTTTATTGATGGTTTTGATAGTTTGGTTAACATGTAGGTCAAATTTTAGATTATTGTCTATAATGACACCTAATAGTTTTGTAGAGGGGTCAGGGGAGATTATTGTGCCATCATTTGATTTTATAGTAAAGGTGAAAGCGGTAGACCTACGTGTTGGTGAAAATAACAGCATTTTAGTTTTTTGGGGATTTAGGATCAGACAATGTTCGGAAAGCCAGTTTTCTATTGTATTAAAGGTGGTCTGGGTAGCTGACCATAACTCTACTGGAGATGTGGCTGAGCAAATCAGAGTAGAGTCATCAGCATATTGGATACAGCTGACTTTTGGGATGACAGTATAAAGGTCGTTAATGAAGATGGAGAACAGCAAGGGCCCTAGTATAGAGCCTTGTGGTACTCCAAGGGTGTTAGGTAGAAGGTTAGAGAGTCTGTTCTGCCAGAGGACAGCCTGCTGTCGACCATTCAGGTAGGATTGAAACCATTGAAGGGCTCCAGTATCTACTAAAAAACAATGGTGTCACTGCTCGATATATACAACAACCATTCTAAAACACACCAAACACTTTATTGCAAAGCTTTCGGGTCTATACCATTCATCAGTACAAATCAACTAAACTCATTCAGTGTTTAAATAGGAGATACAAATAAGTCACATGCTTCAGCCCACCTATCACTGTTTTAAACAATCAAAACTTAAAGGGACCATTTATATAAAATATAATACATTTCATAAATATATTTAACATAATTATATAAAACTTATATAAAACTATATGCCTACATTCTCTTCAGTGGCATTTTATATACAAAAATATATACATATACAGACACACACACACACACACATATATATATATATATATATATATATATATATATATATATATATATATAGACACATATATATACATATTCATGCTCACACACACACCATATTACAAAACTAATTATAATTTCTCTCTTCGTCTTTTCATCAATACTGGTTTTAAATTAACAGCACTATTTAAACCAGGACTCATGTCAGCCTGTAATCTAACAATCCATTCAAATTCTTTAAGTTCCAACAGATTATTCATATCACCTTTCCTTATATTCATTTGTAGTACTATAGTACAAATTAATATAAGGAAAGGTGATATTAATAATCTTGTTTTTGTTTAAAACAGTGATAAGTGGGCTAAAGCATGTGACTTATTTGTATCTCCTATTTAAACACTGAATGAGTTTAGTTGATTTGTACTGATGAAGGGTGTAGACCTGAAAGCTTTGCAATAAAGTGTTTGGTGTGTTTTAGAGTGGCTCCAGTATCTAGACAGAATGTTTGCAGGGTGTGGATTAAAAGTTGGTGATCAACCATATCGAATGCCTTGGAAAGATCCAAGAAGAGGGCTGAGGATATATAATTATTGTTGCGATTATGGTTTATGGTGTTGGTAAAGGCTAGAAGGTCTGAGGTAGTGCTGTGATGAGGACAGAAGCCATGCTGAGTGTCTGCCATGAGGTGATTCTGGATTAGGTGGTGCATGAGTTGTTTATGAATACATTTTTCCATAATCTTTGCAAGTGGAGAGAGTATAGCTATTGGCCTATAATTGGAGAATTCAGTAGAGCTGCCTCCTTTGTGAAGTGGGATTACATAGGATATTTTCCAGATGGTGGAATTTTAGCTTCTACTATGGTTCGATTGATTAGTATTGAGACGGGGTAAGCAATAGCATCAGCTGATTTTTGTAGGTACTCGGCAGGGAGTTGATCAGCAGAAAGTGTAGTGGGTTTTAATTTTTTGATCAAGGTACGGATAAGTGAAGTGGCGACTGGTTGGAAGCTGAACGCGAGTAGGTTTCTAGGGGTGCTACTTTCAGGACCAGGGGAGCTAGGAGATAGTTGGCTAGCTAGGGCTTGAATTGTCTCAGTAAAAAATTGGTTAAAACTATCAGAAACATCTTCAGGGGTTTTATCAATAGTAGCAGCAGGGATTGGGGTTGAAGTTTGTCCAGGATGTAGTAGATTATTTAAACCTGCCCAAAACTTCTGAGGGTTATTTTGATTTACTGTCTGTAAATTACAGTAGTATTGTTTTTTGTCTTGTAAAATTGATTTTTTGGTTTCGTTCCTGGATTGCCTGTATTTAATGTGATCTTGAGGGTCTTTAGAAGAATGCCATAAAGCCCGTGCTTTGTTTCTAAGGGTAATTTTGCGTTTAGACTCTTTAGAAAGCCGTGACGCAGTTTTTGCCTTGGTTCTCTTTGAACAAACAGGTGCATGCAAATCAAGGATCTCAAGGAATTTGTTGTTAAAGTATGCTACTGCTTCCTAAGGGGAGGTGTTTTAGAATAGACCAATTACATGAGTTTAGTTCTTGTTGGAATTTGGCAGGGTCAAAGTTTCTATTGTTTCTAACCTTTCTGAGTAAGGGTTGTTGGGAATTAATGGTTTTGTGCTTAATTACATATGTGAGAGGGTGATCGCTTAGGCCATCAAGGAGGGTACCAGAGGTGTACAGTTGGGGGTGACTATTTATGAGTACCCAGTCAAGTATACTTTCTTTTTGGTTGGGTTTACCTATCCTGGTAGGGGTGGATATAATTTGTGTAAATGCATGCAGGTTAATATGGGTGGTTGGGGATTCTGAGGAACAGGTGCCCCAGTCTATGTTAAAGTCTCCAAGTAGTAGGGTTTCTTGGGGGTAGTGGCATGATAGCCAGTGCAGGATATCTTCAAATGTAGATATATTGTTACCTGGAGGAATGTACATACAGATGATATTAATGCATTTATTTTTATTAAGTTGCAATTTGGTGGCAAAAATCTCTGAGTTATTAATCTGGGGTGGTTGTATTACATCTATGGTGACTTTCAACTCAGATTTATAGAGTACAGCTACCCCACCCCCCTTCCTCGAAGCACAATCCAGCCTGTGTATGTTGTACCCAGGTGGTAACACTTCATTGTCTTTAGTGTTAGGTTTTAACCAGGTTTCAGATAAACAGAGAATCTCAGGGGAGTGGACATCCAAAAGTGCATGCAATTCGTGTACCATGTTATTAATGCTTCTAATATTGAGATGACAGACTAGGAGAGAGTTAGTTGGCCTATTAATTGTAGGTTTGTAGCTTAGATTGCAAGTAGAGGGGGTATGTGTATCTGAAATGAGTGGACCAGGGTTGGGGTGAAAATCACCACCAAGTACTAGGTTGAGTCTATACTTGGTGATGAACTTCAGGAATTTGTTTATTAGTTTGTGGTAGTGTTTGGATCTAGAGCTAATGTGCCTGGGGCTGAGATGTTGATAGACTGAACAAGATGTTGGATAGGATCTGGTACTGTAAGTATGGTTGAAGGTGGAAGGATTTACAGCTGGGGTGATAGTATGGCCTTTTGGACCTGAAATCCCATGAGAAACTGGTTTTCGTACAAGGTAAGGAGGTATGGTGCGAACAAGAGGGGTAGTAAAGAGGAGTATATCATTATCTGTGATTCAGCTAGTGAGTGAAGCAACTGTTTTACCTGGTGATGCAACACCAGAAGATAGATTGGTGAGGTAAAGGTACTGGAAGGGGGATGGGAGAATGCCAGATGAAAGCTAATAGGTGCTATTAAAATGTAGGTAGAAGAATGGGGGCGGGTGGAATTATCCCAAATGAAAGCAGATAGGATCTAGAAAGTGGGGGAGTGGCTATAGTACTATAAATTTAGAGGTACTGTGGGTGGGAGGGAATTGGGGGCAGGGAGGGGAGCGAAGAGAGCCCAAGCATAGCGAGGGCGAACGTAGTGGGGCTATTGCTGTTTACAAGGTTTCTTAAGGTTCAAAAAAAGAAAAAAAAAAACCACGCTGGACCCAGGTACTCAAAGTTAGCACTTTCGTTTACTTCAATCGTGTAAACTTCTTCAGACAGTACAAAATTCACATCAAGACATTTAAATACAATAAAATGATGATGTCATCAATTCAATAAAACAAAACCCCACCTCATTTTAAAGCAACAACCATTAATACTAATAAAAATCTAACTAAATGCACTATAATACAAGCAAAAATATATATGTGTATATTTATCATTGACCTATCAATGAAAATGTGTTATAATAAACAAAAATGCCTGCTAAGAAAACATGCTTATTATTGTCTTAATAAAGCCTTAAGTTTTCAAATACTTTTGATTGAAACCAAGTCATTTAGACCTGGTGATACTGTAGCGTTTAATCTAAGTTGCCATAGAACCTCTTTCTCTTCTAATTTTAAACACATCGGTCCACTCCTACCATTTTCTAAGACCCTATCAATAACTAAAAAAAGAAAGTCATGTCTAGGGAAATTAAGTACATGTCTAGCCAAAGCATTATTAACATTCTTCCTTTGAATAGCATAAAGGTGCTCATAGATTCTATTTTTTAAGGGTCTATCCATTTTACCCACGTAAAACGCCGAACACTTAGAACATAGTCCTAAATAAACCACTCCTCTCGTGTTACAATTGTATCTACCATTAATGAATAATTTCACCTTGCCAACAAAAACTGAACTACCCACTTTAATATATTTGCACCAGTGGCAATTTTCACATTTGGGCATTCCACAATGTGGTCCATAACAATAAGGTTTATCATTTTCAAGAATACCCTTAAGGTTACTCCCCCTCCGAAATGTTATGTGAGGCTACTCTGTGATGTGTTTGTTCACACTTTCATCCTGAGATAAAAAACAGCAATTCTTGTAAATGATAGATTTTAAAAGTGGAGCATCTACAGAAAAAGTGGTGATGAAGCTTAATCTAGCTAAATCATCCATTTTTAAACTCTTTTGAGTGTGGGTGGCCAGACCTAAACATTCGACCACAGTCTCTTCATCCATCCCATCATTCACTAACCCTATTGCCCTTTCATGCTCCTTAATGTTCAATATTGGTTTCAAACTACCAATGTTCCTTTTAGTGTTAATTTCCTCAACCAAGCTGTCAATCAACTTGGTGGGGTAACCACGTTTCACAAACATGTCTTTCAGTTTGTTACATTCATGAAAAAAGTCTCCATCCACAGTAACCATCCTAGAGGCTCTAACTAGTTATCCTTTAACAACCCCTCTCTTTTGGTGTTGTGGATGACAACTGGAGAAGTGTAAGAATGCATTGGAATATGTTGGTTTCCTAAAGATTTTAGAGGTAAAACTATTCCTAACTAAATCTTTTGTTAATTCAACATCTAAGTACGAAGCCAGATCCGCTCGAAATTCCCATGTGAATTTCAGAAAACTTGTCTTTTCCTCAATTTTGTTCATGAAGGTACTAACTAAAGCCCCATCACCCTTCTATAATATAAAGATATCATCCAAATATCTGGTGTACCATGCTGTTTGCTCCTGAAAAATGGGATCCACAAAAAGATAGTGTTTCTCCCAAAATGCCATACCATATTGGCAAAAGTGGCCCCACAGGGGGACCCCATGGCTACACCAGTTTTTTTGCAAATAGAAACGTTTATTAATAAAAAAATAATTGTTTTTAAGTACCAGTTCTAACAAGTAAATAATTATGTCAATAGTTTGACCTTCTAAATTCTTCTCCAACAAAAAATCTCTTACCCATTCACAGCCAATGTCTTGTGGAATGGAGGTGTATAAATCACATACATCAATCGTGAGAAAGTTGAAATTTTCATCAAAAGGGATTTCATTAATAGCTTTCAAAAAGGCCCAAGAGTCCTTACAAATCTGAGTCTCACCCACTAAGGTTTCCTTTAATTTTAGATCTACATATTTTGCACAACCATATGTTACTGATTGTCGTCCATCAATAATAGGATGAAAGGGGGGCCATTGTAAATTCTTATGAATTTTTGGAAGTCCAAATAGGCTGGGGGTAACCAGATAGGAGAACTCCAAATATTTAAATAAGTCGATATCAATACTCCCATCAATAAACAGATCCCTAATAAATCCTGAAAGTTTACGGTATGCTCCGTTCATTTCATTTAGGGAAACTTCCAAATAGGCTTCAGTATTAAGCAATGCTTCCATGTTGGAAAAATAGTCTTCATTATTCATGAAAACCAAACCACCCCCCTTGTCTGGTTTCATGATCCGGATGTTGGCAAATTTTAAACTATCTAGTGCATCCCTCTCATCCTGAGTAATGTTAGATTCAATCAAGTCCAATGGACTACGTGTGCGTAACATTGACCTAAAATTAAACACTGCAGTATCAAAAGGTCTAAATGACTTGGTTTCAATCAAAAGTATTTTAAAACTTAAGGCTTTATTAAGACAATAATAAGCATGTTTTCTTAGCAGGCATTTTTGTTTATTATAACACATTTTCATTGATAGGTTAATGACAAATATACACATATATATTTTTGCTTGTATTATAGTGCATTTAGTTAGATTTTATTAGTATTAATGGTTGTTGCTTTAAAATGAGGTGGGGTTTTGTTTTATTGAATTGATGACATCATCATTTTATTGAATTTAAATGTCTTGATGTGAATTTTGTATTGTCTGAAGAAGTTTATATGATTGAAGTAAACGAAAGCGCTAACTTTAAGAGTACCTGGGTCCAGCGTGATTTTTCTTTTCTTTTTTTGATACTTACTGTGTTGACAATTTTAGTTTGTTTCATTTATTTAAGGTTTCCTAAGGTGTCCTAAAGCTATAAGGTAAGTATTATAGCTCTTAATGTAAGAGTCAATTTACTTAAGTTACAGGGGAAGGGGGCAACCACTCAAGTAGAAAAAAAAGAACCCTATGGCTGACCAATATGGTCACCTGCTTAATTACACAGCACTGTAAGTGAAAGCTTAAGAAATGCTTTTTGTGTGTGCAACCTACTCTGTTTAAATGTTGAGAGAAACTGATTGCAGTCCTGTAGACACTGTTTTGTAGGGAACTGTAGAGTTCAACTAGGAAAAGAGAAAAGCAGAGATTCTAGGGTAAGCATGAAGGCAACAACAGGCAGTTATTATATAATAATGCATTCAGAAAGGTTTGGTGGGGGGGTGGTAAAGTAGCATACTTCAGAATGAACTAAGATTTACAGCTAAGAAACCTAAGCAAGAGAGCAATGCAGTAAATAAACACTTGCCAGATTTTAAAGATATACCAGAAAAAATAAATCAATTGTTCACAATTGTACAACTGGAAAATTTCCAGTAAAAGCACTTCAGGTATAGCTAGCCCAAGCTATTCAAGTCATAAAAGCACTTCTTCAATGTGCGTGTGCAATTTAAATATTAAAAACACATGCAGCAAGTAGGAGCTCTGATTATACACTTTCTGTATGTACAGGTTCAGTTTAAACACAAATATTACCACAAACATTCAGTAAATATACTTATAGAGCCTCTGAAAAAAATAGAGCAGTCTGTGCAGAATCAGAATTTAGCAGCAGGTCATTCAGTTACACAAAAACTCCATACAATGAAGAAACATACTCTGAGTCACACCAGGTTAGCCAAGGGGGAAGAGAGAGGGAAATTCTAAGCACCTAGATTTGAAAATGATGCCTGTACTGAATTGTAGCAGTTTAACCTGTTTGAGGAAAGAGGGGGGTGGAGGAAGAGAGAAGGCAGTAGGAGTGGTTACAGGGAATACCCTGATTGACTCAAGACACCACACCAGAGGTATGTTGAATGTAAGGGCCTAAATTCTGCACTCAGCACTGTGTTATTTGCACTCAGTACTTTAATTTTAATGTTACTTGCATTCAGCACTGTAATTTCACTTATGTTTAGCAGGAAAGACAGACCAACAGTATACAATTTTGGGAATTTTTACAAGGGTTACTTGTTCAAATGTCAGGCTGTTGCAGTTTACAAGGTTTCCTAAGGTGTCCTAAAGCTATAAGGTAAGTATTATAGCTCTTAATGTAAGAGTCAATTTACTTAAGTTACAGGGGAAGGAGGCAACCACTCAAGTAGAAAAAAAGAGCCCTATGGCTGACCAATATGGTGACCTGCTTAATTACACAGCACTGTAAGTGAAAGCTTAACAAATGCTTTTTGTGTGTGCAACCTACTCTGTTTAAATGCTGAGAGAAACTGATTGCAGTCCTGTAGACTCTGTTTTGTAGGGAACTGTAGAGTTCAATCTGTTTAAATGCTGAGAGAAACTGATTGCAGTCCTGTAGACACCATTTTGTAGGAAACTGTAGAGTTCAATCTGTTTAAATGCTGAGAGAAACTGATTGCAGTCCTGTAGACACCGTTTTGTAGGGAACTGTAGAGTTCAATCTGTTTAAATGCTGAGAGAAACTGATTGCAGTCCTGTAGACACCGTTTTGTAGGGAACTGTAGAGTTCAATCTGTTTAAATGCTGAGAGAAACTGATTGCAGTCCTGTAGACACCGTTTTATAGGGAACTGTAGAGTTCAATCTGTTTAAATGCTGAGAGAAACTGATTGCAGTCCTGTAGACACCGTTTTGTAGGGAACTTAGAGTTCAATCTATTTAAATGCTGAGAGAAACTGATTGCAGTCCTGTAAACACCGTTTTGTAGGGAACTGTAGAGTTCAATCTGTTTAAATGCTGAGAGAAACTGATTGCAGTCCTGTAGACACCGTTTTGTAGGGAACTGTAGAGTTCAATCTGTTTAAATGCTGAGAGAAACTGATTGCAGTCCTGTAGACACCATTTTGTAGGGAACTGTAGAGTTCAATCTGTTTAAATGCTGAGAGAAACTGATTGCAATCCTGTAGACACCGTTTTGTAGGGAACTGTAGAGTTCAATCTGAGTCAAACCAGGTCAGCCAAGGGGGGAAGAGAGAGGGAAATCCTAAGCACCTAGATTTGAAAAATCAAACTTTCAACTCTTCTAAGTCACCGTTCCACAGAATAGCCTTCTAACTTGGAAGCAAAGGGTACGTCTAAACCATGGAGGTTTCCCAAAACCATAAAACCACATTAGTAAAAATGGGAGCTGAAGCTGCCCCCATAGCCACACCTTTGTGTTGTTTGCAATATTCACCCTTGTAGTAAATGTTATTGTCAGCACTAACCCCATACATTGTGGTATTAGTCTAGTTTATGTTGTGCTAAGGTTGGTACCTCAAACCATTGCTTGGTGGAACCAATCCAACCCCTCCTCATGAGGAATTGCAGAAAATCAATCTTTGATGTCGATAGCGACAAATAAAGCCTCTTTAGAAAAAGTAATTTCAGAGAAGGTCTTGAGAAAATGTCAAGAGTCCTTAAGTAAGTGTTGTTTGTCTTCAGAGAATGATTTGAGTTTGTAGTCTACAAATTTGGCCAGAGGCTCTGTTTTGGATCCTGTGGGTCCCAAAGTGGGTCTTTGGGGAGGGTCAGTGACTGCTTTATGGATCTTTGTAATCACAAAGATCCCTGGGATTCTTGGTTTGTTGACCACTAGTAACTCCCTCAGGGTCAAAGGCAGGTCATAAATTACAAACATATCCTCCAGTAATAGATCAATGGCATGGTATGCAATGTTAATTTCACTGCAAGATACTTCAATGAAAAATTTTCCATTATGCAAATAGTCCAACATCTAGGAGGAAAAAGGTGTCTGTTCATTATGACCACTCCCCCACCCTTACAGAGTTTCATAATATGTAATTTCTTGTCACAGGTCAATACATGTAATATATCTCTCTCCTCATTAGTGAGGTTATAAAAAATAAGTTATGTACTTACCATAATGTTCCATCTGTGTTGTCCATTTTCATTTATCCTTGACATACGGGTTCAGATCCTTTTATTAGGATTGACCCGGCCATTACTACAGTTCGCGCAGGCCAAAAACACTCGAGCTTCACCTCTACCCACAATCTCTCTATCCCAATTACCTCAGGTTTAGTTTACAGATTAGATATAAAGGTCATAGATAAAGAAGCCTCAATGGAAGCCATATCTGCTATGTCTTAATGATCAGAAAAAAATTATATGTACATTTATTGTTCTATCAAAGGGTCTTCTAAGGCCGGGGAATGGCGGTTGGGGAGTCAAGGATAAATGACAATGGACAACACAGATGGAACATTATGGTAAGTACATAACTTATCTGATGTTGTCAATTTTTATTTTATCCTTGACATATGGGGCAGAGTCCCCAGTTACCTTAGACCTTGAGAGGACTCATAGAAGAATATTCCCAAGCACCACGGAACCAAAGGATGCTCTTCCCATGGAGACCAAATCCAATTTGTAATGAGTGATAAAGGTATGAGGACAAGCCCGAGTTGCTGCTGCACATATATCATCCATTGAAGCTCTAGACTGGAAAATTGCTGATGTGGCTATAAATATTGTAGAATGTGCCTTAACAGGCCTATGCAAATCAATTTTATTCTTGCCGTAAATAAAGGATATACAATCCTTAAGCCATCTGGCAAAAGTCGCCTTCCTGACTGTTCTACCAGATATTGCTCTTGACAAGGATACAAAATGTCAGTCAGACTTATTTTGTTCTGTGTAGATAAAAACGTAATTGTTTGTGAACATCCAACAAATGCAAACAACATTCATCTTTGTTCATAAAATTGGGAAAGAATATTGGTAAATTAATAGTCTGCTTGATATTAGACTCTGACACCACCTTAGGTAGAAAGGTGGGATTTGTCGGTAAGGAAACGCTTGTCTTTGTGAAAAATCAGATAAGATGGTCTACATGACAAAGCCTGGCAGATGTTACCATCACCAAAAAATAAAGTTTTACATGACAAATACTTTAAATTGCAGTGTACATTCAAAGATGGCTGCCGTTCTGTAAACACTGCTAGCCTACATCTCTCCAAATACTCAGACGAAAACTTGACCCAGAGATTATATCACAGCTTATTTGGCAACAATTCTTAGAAATATCAACTCTATCCTTGATCTAGAATCGGAGAAGAAGTGAATAAACCTGAAAAAATAACAAATCTTCCAGGATTACAACTGATTACTTGAACCTGAAATAAGTCTCAAACAAAGGAACTGTGTGCTCAGAAATACCTGCTCAGTTACACTTAAAAATAACACAATCTTACACTTCTGGATAATGTCGAAAGGAGACAAAAACATGGATACAACAACTACAAAAACTAAACTTTCTGAACTGTCATCACCTGAGAAAGACTTAACCTCAAAAAGACAAAAGATTGTAAAACAACAAGAGCTTTTAAAGCCAGGGAATAAAGCTAAACCGGAACAACTGGCAAGCATGGAGGACATTAAAACAGCATTATTTCCTATTCAAGAAGCTATAAAAGCCCTGGCAAACCAAGTTCAAACCTTTGGAACTTCCTGCAGTCAAATACTGGAAAGAATGGATAAATTCGAAGCAAAAATCTCAGAAAATGAAGACAAAATAGCTTTGCTTGCTAAGAAAACAGATTCACATGAAACAGATATCCAATCTATGCAAGCTAAAATAATTGATCTGGAGGCAAGATCCAGAAAAATACTATTATCATCAGGGGAATGCCAGAAAATATACAACACAATGAATTAATTCCAGCTATTATACAAATTCTTACAACTCTATTTGGTGACACAGAAACTGCAAAACAAATAACAATAGAAAGAGCCCATAGAGCCCCGAGAGAATCCTATACTTCTAGTGTACCAAGACCTGTTTACGCAACAATTCTTAATTTTCAAGATGTAAATAAAATACTATTAACTACGAAAAAAATGGAGGCTCTATTATCTGGAATAATAACAGAATTTTTCTGGCTCAGGACTTATCCATACAAATTAGACAAGCCAGACAATCATTATCTCCTTATTGCAAGTTTTTAATCAACAAGCAGATAAAATTTCAGATGAAATACCCTAATACACTATCATTCTCTGTTGAGGGATCAAAATATGCAGTTGCTAATAAAAAAGAAGCTATGTCTACCTTCATGAAAGTATTTAAAATCTTTCCTCCTTCTGAGAGCTTGTCTTAACTTCCGATGCGACTAGCACGTCGTATGAAGTCGGATTTACAATCTACTGCTAAGCGTGGTCTCACTTATCCATTATCTGATATCCTGTGTGAGTTAGGCCATTTTTAAGACAGCTACAATCCTATATTTGGGCTTCGTGGTTCGTTAGAAGCCATTCCGAGAATTTACAACCCTTGTTTCATCCATCTTGGTCTCGAGGATAGCCAAAGTGACTTCTTTTTACTTCCAGGGGCTGATTTTTAATGTGACACATCCGGAAGTACGTTCGCGTGATGAGTCCCCCTTCGCGAAGCAGTCCACAAATGTACTCGTAAACCCAATGGAATGCCTTCAAATGACAATATAAAGTTAAAATAAGTGTATACACTGTCACAAACATATAATTTACATTTATAGGAATGTTAATGCATCTAATACTTTTCTCTAAACGTGTTAAGGTTACCTAAGCTGAGTTCTGATACCATCCCATACTTTGAATGTAACAATTTTATATAAGAAAGAAATGATGTCCATAATGCTTGATAGGGAACTACTCAATGGTAATCTTCTAATTTCTACACAGATAATATATTTAAAATATAAATACATTCCTATATAATTATAATTAATGTTTTATATATATATATATATATATATATATATATATATATATATATATATATGTCACTTAGTAAACACTTCAGTAAATGCAGGCACTTATAATTCCACTATATTTTCAAATGATGTGTTGTTTTATGATCTGTTTTTATACCATAGTTCAGGATAACATACAAATGATACCTTAAAATGTCTGCATTTTTATAGCTGAATGTTATATGATTTATTAATGTAAGTAACAATGACTATAATGATTTTTTTTTCTCAAACATTATTTAATTACTGGAATATCATTGATGTGAGATCATATAGGATAACAAATGAATATGTTAGATTTAATGCTCTCATTCAAAAACTCTGGTCCCACATTTGGGTTAAATGTGGAATAGTTTAAATAGCCAGTATGGTAAACTTGTTACTATCCCTTCCGTAACATAATGATTAAGGAAAATAGGGGTAGTCATCTTATATTTTAATCATTGAGTAACTAAGTACCTGAATCTCTGTTATACTGGTACTGAGGTCTGAAAACTTAAAGGGAAGGGGGAAAGAAGAAAGAAAAGAGAAGGGAAGGAAAAAAAATACACTGTGTTCTCCTGGATTTACTATGCTATTATGAGTATGGGTATGCGCTAGGTACCATATCTATAAGGAGAACAAAGTTTTACATTTGCTTATAATCTAAGGGGTAGCTATACATACAAAGGAGGACTACGTTAAATAGATATATTTTATAAGATCATAGTTATTGCATTAATATGGGAGCTTGTATTTAGCCATATTTTAAAGTATTACATTAGTAAACAATGTGAAAATTTTACTTGTGACTAATGGCAAAGTCCAGATATCTTTTATTTTTATTTATTTATTTTTTTTGTCCGACTCATTTTAAGTCAATATAATATCTAGAGATGTAGATGATAAGTAGTGTTGGTTAGGGAATGAGTAGGTTAGGCTTTGTAGATTTAGTAATAGTTTATCCAGGTCCATTATATTATACATTTCATATATACACTAGTTTTGATGGTATGTACTTGCTAAGGGTATTAATCAAAGTAATCCCAAAATGTGTTAGGGACCTATTTAATTCCTGGTCCAGGGGTTTACTGGGTAGGCACTGGAAGGAGACGGGAATTCTAGAATGCTTTCCTAATTTGCACACACTAAAAACTCAACCAAATCTATCATATTTTCCCAGATTTTTAATAGCTTTTAATAAAACTAAACTTTGGGAATGTGGGAAATAGATTCATAGAATATCAAGGGAATTCAAAACTTGAAAAAGAGAAAACTGTGTCTTCATATATTTCTACAAGCTAAGGCGTCTTTCATACTACTTCAGGAAACACACATGACCAATGATCAATGGACAGAAATAAAAAAGAAAAAATGGATAAGAGAAATAATAGCCTCTGAAGGGAAAACTAATAGTGCGGGAGTTGCGATAATTATTAAAAACCAATATCAGGATAAAATTTTAGAATATAAAACGGACAAAGAAGGAAGATGGTGCTATGTGATCCTCTCGACAACACTATATGATAAACCCATTATTCTTCTCAATATATATGCACCCTGTAATAATCAACATTTGTTCTTTGCCTCACTCTATCCTATATTAAACCAATACAATAACCACTATATAATCATAGGAGGGGACTGGAATACGTATAAGAATCCGAATCTGGATAAATCAAGCCAACATAGAACATATAATAAAGTGGCTTTAACACTAACTGAACTTAAGTATGACTTCAACTTATATGACCCCTTCAAATATTCTAATAATGCCCCTAATTCCAACAATTTTACATTTTATTCAAGCTGTCATAAAATGTGGTCCAGAATAGACTTTTTTCTAATCTCTGAAACACTGATCAATCTTGACCCACAAGTATTTAGCCATGCTCGGTACCTATCAGATCACTCTAAAATTACATTAAGTTTTACTAACAATTCTGGAAACATTTTATCACAGAAGGGATATAATTGGTCTTTAAATCCAAATCTATTAAACAAAAGAGAAATTATTCAGGAAATACATGACATTCTCAAGTCTGTACTAGTTAAGATAGACGATCACCAACATACACCTGATATTGAATGGGCGGCTGCTAAAGCACAGATAAGAGGTATTTTCCTTCAAAAAGTCTCTTATTATAAAAAAATTCAACTAAGAGAAGAACAAACTTTGGAGTCTAAGATTAAAACACTAGACCATGAACTAATGCAGAATCATAATTTACAAACAGAAACAGAACTTTTAAGATGTCAGAAGGATCTATTTCTGATCCAAATTAATAGATTATCATTCTATGAAACTTAAATATTGGCAAGTTACGCTAATCATATACAAACTCCATCAAGGGCTTTATCAAGAATTATTAATCAATCTAAATCACCCTATCAAATTCCGGAATTATATTACAAAAACGAAACATATATGAAATCTAAGGATATTAGTAACATTTTTGAATTGATATATGCCAAAATCTATGGAGATCAAACTGAATCACCTACAACTGAAAATTATACCGATTTCCTACAAAAGATTAGCTTCCCAAAAATCGACGAGAAACTACAGAGAGATTTAGTACAACCAATTTCTATGGAGGAAATAACGTCAACAATCAAAAATTTGAAATCCCACAAAGCCCCGGGCCCAGATGGACTTACAGCAGAATTTTATAAAACTTTCGGCAGTACGCTTGTTAAAATACTATCACTTACTTTAAACTATATCATAAATAACAAAATCACTGATTTACATTTTAAAGCATCCAAAACAATTCTTATACCTAAAGAAAATGCGGATCTACAAAACCCAGATAATTATAGACCTATAGCACTCTTAAACATCAATACAAAAATTTTGACCTCTATTTTAGCTACCAGATTGAAGAAAATAACGAATTTAATCATTTCTAATAAACAAACTGGGTTTCTAACTTCTAGGCAAGCTAGTGACAATACCTTAACACTTCATATTTTAATCTCTTATGCCAATCAAAAGAACTTAAATATGTATGCCCTTATTATTGATGCACAAAAGGCCTTTGATAGAGTTAACATAAAATTTCTATTTAACATTTTACCCTACTTTAAAATACCTCAAGAATTCATCCTAACATTACAAACATTATATAATAACCCCTATACAACTTTATATATAAATAAAATGTTTTCTAATAGAATTCAAATCAGGAACGGTACCTGTCAAGGATGTTCTCTATCCCCTATACTATTTAATTTATATTTAGAACCTTTATTTCTTCATATTAAACACAATGTATATCACAATACCCCAATAATTTATGGTACCAAGATCTCTATGGCAGCTTTTGCAGATGATCTTAATATATACTGTACAACACCTGTCTCTGAAACAAAAAAAATACTATCTGCAGTCAAAGAATTTGCATTAATATCAAATTATAAAATAAACCTTAAAAAAATATATATTTCCTTTGAAAACACCTAAACCTTTTTCACTTCTAGCCTTGATAGGGCAATTAAAATCTGAAGGAAAGATTAAATATTTAGGTATCACGCTCTCCACAGATAATAAGGACTTCTATCTAAATAATGTTAAACTAAAATGGGATCAAATTTTATTAGATCTAAGGAGATGGAATAACCTGAAATTGCCCACATTAGCAAAGGTAACAGTTATTAAAATGAATGTCTTGCCCAGAATGTTATATATCTTTAGATCCGTTCAAGTGTTAATTACCAATAAATTTTTCAAACAAATCAACATCGAACTTGCTAAATTTATATGGGAAGCTAAGAAAACTAGGATATCTTATGATAAGCTGATGACCCCAAAAAATAAAGGTGGGTTGGATTTACCTGACTTTGAAACTTACTATTTAATTATAAATGCTAATAGAATTCTAAGAATAGCTAACTATGACATACATAATAGTAATTGGTCCCCTAACTGGATAAAACTGGGTTACAAACATGTTGAACATTTGAACATGAATCCCAAAGCTTTACCCTTTCTAAACAGAGATACCATTAAAACATATGCTCTAATGGATCATATAAAAATTTATATAACATCATTACAAAATCTCTTTAGATCATTAAATCTATTTCAATATATGATGTTCTTGCAACCCTTCCATAAAAATCCGAACCTAAGAATCAATAATCAGCTTATAGACATAAAAAAACTTCCCTCTTATAATAAACCAAACTCTACAAGATATATACCCATATCTGAATTATTCTGCCCATGATCTAAGACAAGAAATGAATCTCCCCAAATCATATTTAGTCATATTGAGGCAGATTAAAGTATTATCTATTGGTTACTTTAAAGGCTCCTCTGTTAATAAAGAGAACTTAATGAAATGTTCCTCATTATGGCAAGCTCTATTACAAACTACCAAATATATAGCGTCTACCTATAAACTGATAAAAGACATCAAATATCATAATCACCTTCTTATATCGAACTATTGGAAAGAAAAATTACCTATGGTTGAAGAAAGTAAATTCATAAATGCAATTAAATTAACAGCAAAATCACTTTCCCTCCATAAGTTAACTTTCACCCAACTTATGATGTTTAATAATGCATACTACACATGCCTTAGCTTGTATAAATTCAACTGCAAGAATTCTCCCAAATGCCCATATTGTAAATACGAGATTGCAGACCTCCTTCATATGTTTTCGAGCTGCAAGTGTATATATAAATTTTGGAATTCCCTAAGACTACAACTGCAAAAGATGGGGTATCAAAATTCAACGTTATCTTGGGAATTTATGATATTACACATTCCTCCAAATAATATACCTAGATCCCAGGTGATTGTACTTATGAATATTTTCCTATTAATGAAGCTCTATATAGCTACAAATTGGCTAAATCCAACTCAAACGTCTTGGGAAAATTTTAAGATCTTAGCGATAAAACATATATTAGCCCACAAATATGTTCTCAATAGCCAAAGTAAACATCCAAATAATCTAAAGATTTGGGAACAAATTTTCAACATTATATTAGCTTAATCCATCAAAATCAGGAAATCCCATTATTATTTTATTTTAAACTATAAAGCATAACCTTTGGAAGAACCTTACTATTTCAAGAGATTATATTTGTACGGAAAAACTTTATAGATATGTTATTCAAATGGTAAAAGCATTCATGTAAATATTGTATATATTTTGTGTTAATGTTGATAGAAATTGTGTAGAATTAGTTCTGTATTTTCTCTGTTAAAAGCATGTATGAAGAAGTAAAAATAATAGATATTTATTATTGAAAAAAAAAAAATAAATTGCAGTGTACAGATGGTGCTAAGGAGGAATGAACAATGGTTTGTAACACTAAATTTAGATCCCAAGATGGAGTAATACCCTTAAAATGAGATTTCAACAAAAGTGCCCCTTTTAAAAAGGATTTGCAAAGTTTATGAGAAGCCAAGGGATGTTCTTCCAAACCATTATGGAAATTTGAAATTGCTGCTAGTTGAATTTTAATGGTAGACAGCAAAGCTCCTGCATTGAAAAGAGAAGCTAAGAAATCTAAAATATTATCAGTAGAAACAGAAAAGGGATCAACATTCCTTTCATGAGTCCAACAGATAAATTTCTTCCATTTACTAGTATACACTTTACGGGTAGAAGGCTTATGAGAAGCTAGGAGAATTTGGCATACTGGGGAAGAAAGTTTAACTCGCCTGGCAATTAGTGAAAGTGAAGGAACCATGCTGTCAGTTTGAGGTTCAGAATGTTTGAATAATCCCTCTGGATGTGACAGAAGGTCTGGAGCCAGGTCCAGAGTACAATGTGGTTGGACCAGATAAGGGCAAACAAAGGGGAACCATATCTGTCGAGGTCAATAAGGTGCAATGGGGATTACTTTGCCCTTTAGCTTGAGTGTTTACTGTAAGAATTTTGGGATTAGTGGTATCGGGGGAAAGGCATATAGGAGTCCAAGGGGCCAAGTGTGGAGAAGGGCATCTCTTGGTGACTTCCCTGAAGGGGGGATTGGGGCAAAGTAGTTGCTGCACTTGTTGTTTAAGGGAGAGGCAAATAGGTCACAGCAAGGCTAGCCCCATTGACAGAAAATCCTTTCCATCACTTCTGGATTAAGAGACCACTTGTGAGACAGGAAAATACATCTACTCAGTTTGTCTGCTATTACATTGGAACTCTCCAGAATGTGCATTGCTATCAGAAAGTAGTTGGAAGAGATTGCCCACTGCCACACTCTGAGAGCTTCTCGACAAAGGAGGTAAGATTTGGTTCTTCCCTGTTTGTTGATGTACCAAACTACTGACATATTGTCTGCTTGAATCATCACAATTGTTCCCACATGATGAGAATCTTAAAAGGCTTACTCTTAGTGCCAGGACACTGATATGCAAGTTGGCCTCTGTAGGGGACCAAGTGCCTTGTACAGTCTTACCCAGATAATTCACCTCGCCATATTTGGGAGGTGTCCATAGTCACTAAGGCCTTGGGTTCTGGAAGGACAAAGGGGTGGAGACTTTTTTTTGGAATGTATCCACCAAACTAAATCTTGTCTGCAATAATTGATCAAAACCTGATCCGACATGAGTTGGTATACTATAGACCATTGAGATGCTAGCAGCCAAGATTCTCATGTGATATCTTGCTAGGGGAACTAGAGTTATAACCGCTGCCATGGAATCTAGATTCTGTAAAATGAAATGTGCAGGTAATCTCTTGCTGTAAAACATTTTTTGAACCTGTGCTCTGATTTTCTGAAGTCTCACAGGTGGAAGGGATGGTATAGTTGTTGTCGTATTAGGGTTTTTCGTAATTTATTGTTATTCCTCAGCATGTGCAGGTCTGGAGATTACAATCTCTTGCTTCTATCAGTCTATGCCTGGTCAGAGAGGTAATGAGCCAGTCATCCAAGTACGGAAACACCCGGAATCCTTGTAGTCTCAAGTGAGCTGCTGCTGCTGCCATACATTTGATGAACACTCTGGGGGCTGTGGTGAGACCAAAGGGTAGTGCCCTGAATTGGTAATGACTGGTTCTCAGCCAAAAGCAGAGGAACTTTCTGGAGGGCTTGTTCATTTTTATGTGATAATATGCATTCTGAAGATCTATCGAGCACATCCAGGCATCCTTTTCCAAAAACAGAAGAACAGACTGTACCATGACCATTTGGAATTTTGTTTGTCAAACTGATTTGTTCAACAGACTGAGATCCAAACTTGGTCTCCAGTCCCTTGTCTTTTTTGGCACTAAAAAGAATCTTGAATAAATCCCAGGCCCTCTGGTGGGACTTCTTGGATAACTCTTTTGTCTAGCAGTTTTTGAATTTCTAAAATTGCTGGTTCCCTCTGATTGGGTGGAACATCAGGGATTTTTGCATACATGGGGATGAAGAGAAAAGGGTATAATATAACCTCTAGAAATAATCCATTGTACCCAAGAATCTGTTGTTATATTTAGCGAGGAATTTTAGTGCAAGGATAAGCATCCCTCACGTGCCTCCAGAGAAAGACAATTGGGCCTCCTTTCAGGAACACTGACAAGGCTTATCTGGGAAGGAGTTCCTGAAGCCCTGGTTCTGCAGACCACCTCTGCCAGATGGACAGCATTTTCCATTGTAGTTCCCCGTTTGCCCCTGGGGGGACTGACTCCATGTGTGTCCTGAAATGACCCTTGGGATTTTTTGAATCACATCTTTCCACCACTCCTCTGCTTCCTGGAAAATGATTTTTGAGGAGTAGAAAAATGTACGCCCACAGCAGAAAGGGACTTACCATCCTTTTCACACCTCGATAGTGTCGCTCTCACATTTGGGCCAAACAGAGATGATCCGTCAAAGGGTGAATTGATTAATGAAGATTTAAATAGTTCCGCAAAATCATACAGATGCATCCAGGCATGTCTCCTTATGGCAAAGACTGAACTCGCCGCTCTGGTGGCCCCTTCAGCTGCATGTGCAATGAGCCTAATGGACGAATTTGATATAGACTCCAGGGTGGCCAACTGAGAAACAACTTTTTCTTGGACTCCCTCAGTAACAGCTCCTGCCATGGTATCCAACAGCTACTTGATCAGATCCCTCTGAAGTCTAGTGAAATGAGCCAGGAAATTCAAACACCTTAAAGCAAAGGTCATTGAAGTGTAAACCTGCTTCCCAAATCTATCCATCGTCCAAAACTGTCTATTGGGTAGATGGATAAATGAACTGTCCTCAGCGAGTTCTTTTTTGGTGGTGGTTGCTACGATGTACGATCATGGCATTTACCATTAATCCTTTGGCCCAGAATTGTTTATCCTCAGGGGCAGATACAATTTTGTCTGGCCTGTTGGAGATGGGCTCAGTGGTGTCCAGTGCCTTCCATGCCCCCTAAGAGATCAACTGAATAAGCTTGTCAGTGGTTGGAGTCATCCCAGAGGTAGATGGATTTTGGGACTTCCATTTACCTCTCAGTTTTAAAATTTCTAGGATGACTCCAAAGGAGACATTATTAGGGGGTGACCTTGGGTACCCTTCCCCTTCATCAAAATTAGTGCCTTCCATGATCAATTCCTCCAGGGAATCTAAGTGTTTCTTCTTACATTTCTTCTGAGGAACCTCCTCAGGGGGATAGTCTGGTGAGGTATCAAAAGTTGACAGAATCTGTATCTGATGTTCCTGAGGATTTGGCACTCGCTGACCCATTTGAGACACAGGCCAAATAACTGAGCGTAAGGAAGGCATTTGCTCCGAGAGGAAGGATCCAACTGAGTGACTGCAACAGACAATGCCCTTTTCATTGCCTCAAAAGCTGGGCCCCCCAAAGAAGAAAGGGAGCCTGGAATTAAGAGAGACTGACTTGGAACCATAGTCCCTTCTCGCTCTGGCAAGACGGCCCCCGAGACAGAAGCCAGAGCTGAACTGAATAATGCCAATGCTCCAAGGTGTAGGGACAGCTCCAAAAAAACTGGAGTTGACTCCTGCCCCTCAGACCTGACAGGGCAGACATGGGCCTGGGAGGTCTCCAGATCCAAAAGACCCAAAGAACTCAGGGCAATAACCAGCTCTGAAGGAAGAGAGATCTCCGAAACCAATACAGTCAGCACTGGATGACTCAGAGTTAGAAACTCTAACATCTCGGAGTATGTCAGAGGAGACATAGTTAATGGGATGATTGGAGCCAAAGAGAGTCCTGTAAATCCTCTCGCCCACAAAACTTTACTCATCAGTCTCTCCATGTTGACTTCTGTAAGACGTTGGTGGAAGGGAAGGACATAAGAGAGGGTGATTTAGGCCTTTGCAGGAAAACTTCAGGTAATTCACCCACAAAAGGATCTATTAATGGTAAGTTGTCCTAGGTAAAAATTTCCTTCTGTACTGTATCAATATTATGCACCGATGTAGTCAGCATCGAGAAAGAACCAGTAAGCAATACTTTTTGCTCCCAAGACTGAATTTGCTGGAGTGCTGAAGACTTGGTGTCAAGGTTTTAGAATCCACTGTAGTAGTCAGTGCTGATGATTTTACCAGTACTGAAGTTTTAGATCTGGAATCCATTGGAACCAAAGAACTTTTAAGAACCAAGAATCTAGGTTTTTTTATATGTTTGTGCCAAAGGAGAAGATGGTACCAACAGATATCTCTTGTTGGCCTTCTCCAAGAAGGACGAGAAAATATCAGTTTTACTTTTCTCATGAGCAGGTATGGCCTCTCCAAAGCTGGAAGGAATCAAACCTTTCAGGATTAAGTTTTTTTCTTTCAACCAGGGTACTATGACTAAAGTTATGTCAAATACTACAATCTTCCTATAAGTGGACAGGGCCCAAACAATAAACGCACAACAAGTGCAAGTCTGAGAGAGGGATCTTATGGCCACAGTTTTGGCATTTCTTGAAGCCAGAGTGACCCTTAGGTTTTCAGCTATAACAAAAATGGCTAGTACGGCACATACCATACTTACACCAGAAAAGGTGGGCACAGCACAAGGACTCAAACAAGGACACTAGACAGGAAAATTTTTTTTTTAAATGGAGAGAAAGTGACTATCAGCAATGATAGTGTAAGGTACATGGAAGTGTACAGAAAGGGGGCTATCGATGATAGCAAAGGGTACACAGAAGTGTACAGAAAGGGGGCTATCGATGATAGCAGAGGGTACACAGAAGTGTACAGAAAGTTTTTTTTTTTTTTTTTATATAGAGGAAAGAGAAGAGAGATAGTGAAAGGGGCTACCAACAATGATAGTACAGGGTACACCAATGTGTATGAAAAGGAGGCTATCAACAATGACAGCGGAAGGTGCACAGAAGTGTATGGAAAAGGGAGAACTGCTAAACTATAAGAGTAGAAAGGTAGTGATGCACAAAAAAAAGAGAAAGATACAGTAATTACAATACAATAAGCAGAAAAAGGGAAAAAAGGGGGGAAAGTTATAAGAAAAATTTACTTAGTTTGAGAGCTGTGGCAAACACATATGTTTGGGAAAGCAGCAGATGAGAGCTGAGGTAATTTGGAGAGATGGATTGTGGGTAGAGGTGAAGCTCAAGAGTTTTTGGCCCACACGAGCTGTAGTAGTGGCCAAGTCAGTCCCGATAATTGGAACTGAACCCATATATCAAGGATAAAATGAAAATTGACATCATCAGATCTTAGGTTTTCTATTTTTGTTGTACCATTCCCTCATACTTCCTTCACACTATTGCTCAAATAAGTGTATAATGGGTAGGGAGTGGAGGAGTGAATGTGCTAATTCTCCTTATGCAAGAATTAAGTGCACTGTCTTCACTGGGTGCTAAAATACAGTTTAAATTCAGCTTCCTAGTAAACAATTTAAGTTCAGTTATAAGGTCTACCATATCAGGCTGCCTAGAAGACACATATTTAAATCCTTTTTAAAATAATGTACCAGTGGTGTTAGTAACAGTGAGGCTAGAAAAGCTGTATATTTTACAACCTACAAAACTGAAAATAAAATTGGTACCTTTGTCTTTCATCAGTTGACGACTTTGAAGAAATTACTTCCAATATTGTCTGTTTCGATAAGTGGTCCTCCAAAAATCCTGGTTGTAATGACTTCCACCAGAATTGGAGACATTGTTGGTCTGTCTTTCCCTCCTTTCCTGCAATCTCTTCGATCTTCTGGAACCATTAACATCCTCCACATATGCCTTGTATGTTTAGTCTGAATTATTGTTGGAAAGCCCACTACTCTTTCCTTTAAATCCACTTCCTCTTTGTAAGCTATGGTAGACCTTTTTAGCCTTCTAATCAATAATGTCCCATAATCTTTTTTGCTTCCTCTTAAAAAAAGTTGCTTCATACTCAGTAACTTTGTTTTAAACTGCCTGGAAGTCATCCAGTTTGTGTTCTAACAGCAAATCTTTTTAAATTTCCAGGTCCAACTTCTGAATCTCCTCTTAAAATTAAGCCATCGCTATCTCATTATCTCAAATTATCTTGGACAATAATGCCCATATACTCAGTGCCTATGCAGTTAAAAAATTCCACCAACTCCATATGAAAAACAGAACCATGTGTTACCCCAGTGGGGTGTTTCCAGATTCATTAACCATTCGGTACATGTTTATTGGCAATGTAAAATTTTAAAACTGAATTGTCCATCTGTAAAGATTTATACTTGGTCAGTAACTTCTCAAACTGACTGATTCTGTTTCCAAAAATAAGTTCACAATCATTAATATGTGCATTGCACATTTCAAACTTCTGGACCATTTCCTCTGCAAACAAATATTTTGGTGCAAACCAGTCCCGAATGTTAAAGCAACCTTTTGATGTAGAAGCAACATTCACTCCACCTGGGTGGTGTTATTATTACATCCTGCGACACTCAGACCATTAGCACAAACTGCAGCATAAATTGTAATGTTTACCATACATGGACTGCTTCTGCTGTTGTCAGCAGCATTAACCACATTCCCAGTGCTGCTGGAACTTGCAACCAAGGAGTCAACACGTTCCTTCAGCTGGTCTATACACTGTAAAAGTACTGTAAGGTTCACAGGTGTATCATTGTGACCAAAAAGGATAGAAATGTCCTCTGAACTGGAAAAAAGGATGACCTTGAGACATAATGGCACTGTAACAAAAAAAAAAAACTGGATAAAATAAACCATAAACTGGTGTACCATGTAAACATAAAAATAATAAAAACACTGCAGCAATAGTCCCGACCAAATGTTTATTCACCATAGTTTTAGGAGTTTCATTCCAAAACACAGGAACTTCATCAGAAACTGTAAAAAGGTAACTTCTGTCCTTTTTAAAACTTCAGAAAGAGACACCATACCTAGACAAGCAGCATTTAAAGGAACACACACTCATAAATATACGCATAAAAATAACACTAAAAATACACACTTAAAAATATTTGCATAGAATATACTTGCATGAAATGCCTCTTTCTGAGGTTTTAAAAAGGAAGGAAGCTACTTCTTTACAGTTTCTTATGAAGTTCCAGTGTTTTGGAATGAAAGCACTAACACTGTGGTGAATAAACATTTGGCTGGGACTATTGGTATGGTATTTTTGTTATTTTTAAGCTTACATAGAACTCCATTTTGTGGTTTATTTTATTGAGTTTCTTTTTAAATTAGAACTAGCAAAGATAAAATAAAATGGTTAAAAAATAAAGTCACAACCACAACTAGCCATTCAGAAAATAGCATTACGGGCAAATTGTGCCCTATTTCGAGAAATTAAATTAAAAGCAAACAACTAAAACACAGCAGAAATATAGAACTAACATGGGTCTGTATTAAATCAGTGAAAACTCAATTCAATGAAAGGCATTTAATTGAAAATGCCATTCATCCAATTCTGCTCTTGTGGGGTGTTGCATCCCCACCCTCCACTAATTATATATACCAACTCTGAGATCGCATTACAGTGAGGAAAGGGCAAATTTTCCTATCATCACTGTACTGTGATTTCAGTATGAACAGTTCGACAAATGGCATGTTCGCGTTAATTGCACCAAAAATGCCATTTGCTGAACTGAATTTTCGATGAATTAATAGGGACCCTAACTAACATATCTGAGCATAATCCTTACTGCACAATTAAAATACAACAGGCTTTCCTTTGACCATAAAAAATGTTAATAATCATCCAGAGCTTGCACAGAAAATAACCCATAAGACTTCCTGATGCCATTTGTGAAATGAATTTGTCCATTATAGGTACATGACTGTGTGTGTGTAATTACCATAATAATTAGCGTGTTTTGGAAAGGAGTTTTTGAATGGGTGGCATATTCTACTTATCCATTTTAATTGCATATTTATATATGAGGGTATATGTCATTTGATCTAAAAAGCAACATATCTAAGCACAACTGATCAAATATAACTGGTTTAAATTTTATCTCATCTTCCCCAACATAACTAAAAAAAAAAAAAAAAAAAAAAAAAAACATAAAAAATTTTTTTTGAGGGAGCAAGCATTCTGTACCTCCCTAATGTGGGGTCCAGCCCACCTCAATAATTTATATATAACAACTCCATAGTCACACTGCAGTGGCAGAAAGAAAAAATAAACACTGGAAATGCACCATTAGCTCACACAATCCAGCATACTGTGAGAAATAATATTGCAATATTACTTACATATTTAAGAAAACTCAAATATTAAATAATAATATTAATAAACTGATAATTATTAAATAAAATGTATGGGTAATAAAATCATTTTAATAAATTAACTACTATATCTATATGTTTAAAATATATCAATTTAATTCTGAACTCTTTTAATAAATTTATAAAAAATAATAACATGTTTAAAGAGTTGTTTTTTTTCTATATTTCCTATAAATCATTCTCGGATACTTTTAGAATATGAATATGCTCAACTAATGTTATATCGGAAATCCCAGAATTTTATATTCTGGTCAAATTTTTTAGAAGGTTCAAACATTTTATCAATTAATGCTATTATAAGAAATTTGAATTTATTAAATGCTGATAGATCATTAATTTTAGATGTGATTATGGATTTAAATAATAACATAAATCTAATGTCTGATACGATAAAAGGAAGTTACCTGGAAATTCTAGCTTAGTTTAATCTGATTATTAGTGGGGAGAAAGAGATAAAACCACATCTTTCAAAAATTAATAAACTTACTTTAAATCTAGACAATAAAGTTAATAATACATTTTGGAATGTTATTGGTCACTTTAATCTTACTGATGATGATAACGATAAATACAAGGCTTTAATTTTAAATTCAGTAAGCTACACATCTTGTAATTCTTGGTAAATTTTCACATAGTAATTTTTAGATAGAATTTTTATTACCCAGTATAAAATGTCTTTTTTTATTTAATCTAATTAAATACTTTCTTGGAGATATAAAAGACAACTAAAAGCAAATTGGTTTTCTATATTTTTTGGCTGTGAAAAGTTAGAACATTTTGGGATGGTTTTCAAAATGTTTTGAAAGTGTTATGGTCTGATAAATTTGAAACTTCTCAATCTCTGCTGATAGCTAATGATCCAATTCCTTCTAGTATTGCTAAAAATTATATAAGGATCTTAATTGCTATTGAAAGAAAGATAATAATTAAAAACTGCTAAGATCAATTTTTCCAGATTTTATTAATTTAACTACTGTTACTTGTCATAGAGACATACATGTTATCACAATGATATCTAATAATAGAAAAATCAATTATTAAAAAAATGTATTCATGTTGTTAGATGAATAGTCATGTGCCACTGTTTAACAAATGAGATGTTGTTTATTTACCATTCTTTTTTTGTACTTTTTAATTTTTTTTTCTTGTGTATTCTTTGGAAATAATATCTAACTGTGATGGTGGTACTGCAGTAGCGTTGTCGCCTCACAGTAAGACGCTGTCCGGTTCGATTCTCAGCTAGAGCATCTTCTGTTTTGAGAAATGCATGAATGGGCGTACCTTCGTTGAAGGTTGTGCATCAGAGCTGACAACTCGGTACGTAAAAATCAACTGCCAATCATTAGCAGACCGGAGTTCCACTGTGGCGACCCCTAACTGGGAAAAGCCGAAAGACACAACATTCTTTGGAAATAATATTTTCCAAAAAGAAAAGAAAACTCATACCAATGATCAAAAAATTATAAACCTTACTTATTATCAGAGTTACAACTGTACTGAAGAATACCATTAGATCAAATGAGATTAGATCACTTAAAATTATTTTCTTAGAACTTTAGACACATGTCAGTTCATAGCCAGATTACTGTCTACATGAGTCCTCAAATCTCTGACTAATGTGTTTTCTTTTAGGGGTGTTTTGTCAAATATGTAGTTTCCTTGTGTGATCAACTTCCCAAAAGACACTACTATGCATTTACTGGCATTTAGTCTTAAGCTATAGCTTTGGCATTAGTCATTTGTCTGTGTTAGGCCTTCCTATTGCTCTTAGCTTGCAATCCTCTGCAGCCGTGTTAAGCCAGAGGCCCTCGTCATTAGCCTTGACTTCCAAAATAGATGCCAAAGAGGAGCTAATGTTTCTGAAATTATAACCTACCTGGGGTCATTGACATGTAGCTCAAGGTCATATGACTAGATTTCCAATATTTGCTTTATTTGGTTAGATCCCTCTCTAACTAGCCTTCTTGTTGCAGCTTATTTTTTCCAACCCTCCCACCCTTTTACTGTTGTGGTTTTAAAAGGCTGTGTCTCTGGCCTCTGTCCCTTATAGTAATTTGATTTCCAAAGTCCCTTCCACCCCTCTTTCATTGCTATTGTCTGTTGTGTAAAATATTTACGTACTTTTATCACTCATTTTTTTCCAAAGAACAATGATACTGAGTGCCCACCTAGCAAACCAGTATTGCTATTGAGTAAACCTTCTTTACTACATATTGTCTCCTGCTGATTTTCTCAGAGCTCCTATCTGCTTGGCACCCTCACCACCCTCTGAAAGATTTATTTTATTTTGTACTTCTGTTAATGTTTTAGAGTGATACTGCTTTCATTTTGCTTTATTTGTTGATGTTTCACTTTAATTCATTCTAAAGGTGCCTAATATTTGAAATAAAATTTCCCAGGTAAGTTTAAGTTGTTTTGTGGTAGCATTATACTCTTAAGAATTTATTTGTGTGTGTTTTTAAATCAAGAGGATTGAGATAGTCCATCTAGTGGTAGCAGGTGATGGTGTAGTCTATCTGGGTTAGGAGACAAATAAGAAAGCTCTAAGTGTAGTCATTTTATTGGCCAGAGGCGTTGGAAGCCATTTTCCTGTATTAAAAGTGCCTGTATAAAAGCTGCAACATTTATGTGCTGCTGCCCATCATGCAGCTGTGATTACTAGTCCCCTATATAGCTGAAGACGCCTAGAAATCACTTCTTTCCTACAAAGCCACCTCTGAAACTACACTAGTAACTCAGTGAGTGTAGAACAACTGCTTTGTACGTTGAGGAGTACAGAGCATCTAGTTTGCACATTGAGGACTACTGCCCCTTGAATTTAGAAATATACAGCCTAGTCTAGTCTCTAGCCCACAAAGCACCCTTAGCCCACTATTAATCCCTTGTGCACCACACCCTTGTAGCTCACCCAATAAAAGGCCTGATATTATGGATATGCACTTTCCCAATTTCTCTGCAACAAGTTTGGTGGATATGGGTGTATTGAAACAATGTAACATTTGACTAATGCTCACTGACAACCATTTAATCCTCAAAAGAAACAAATAATCATGCGAGATATGTCTATACACAATGACTTGGGAGGCAAAACTCTCACATATAAACACTCATAATAACAATCTGGGTGTCAGAAACACACACGCTACACCCAACACACATAGTAGGCACCCCACATATAGACCTACTTATGCTGAGGCACTTAAATGCAATCTTTCCAAACCCTAAAGATCTCCCAAACATTCCACCTGCAAAACTATCCTCAGCAAACCAGAAAGCACTCAACAGAAACAATACCCAACACTACAGACCCAATAAAGCTTCAACTACTAAGCCCACAACAAGCCAATACCCTACCCAGGACACTAGTCATAGAGGACTTCTTTGTATGACATACTGATGCCCCACTCACCAGTCTGAACAAGGAGAAAATGACAGTCATTTGCCTATCAGAGGTCAGGATCTGCCAAGTTATACATGCACTCAGATCATTGTACCACCGTACCAGTATGATTCAGTCATAGTCCATGTAGGTATAAATGGCCTGAGGCATACCTGTCTAGATTATATGCAGGGAGATGTTATGGAACTGAAAGACTATGTGTCATAGGCTATGTGCCTACTACTGAGAAGCATTCTACAGTCATCAAGGATGATACTACAATACAAACAGATGATTGACTAACAAATGGCTAAGTTTTTGGTGTCATTCTATGGGACACAGTGTTTGTCAATATGGTGTGACATGGTTAACAAACCACATTGCTTTGCCAAGGATTATCTGCACATGGTGTAACTAGGCTTCCAAATATTGGCTAAACATTGTCCTCCCCCCAAAGAGTCTTTTTAGATAATGCTAAATTGGAAAACCTTCAAACAAAGCAAAATCTACACAAGGAAATTTGAAAGTGTTAATGCTCAATGCCAGGAGTCTAAACAAGAAATGCCACTCCCTCCAGACTATCCTCACCTTGAAGAATGTGAACATCTGTGCAATTAGAGAAATGGGTTAAAGCTGCAGAGAACCCCAGCAGTGCAAGGTCACAATGCCTTTTACACATTTAAATCAGTGACTGCACAAACAGGGACTAAAGGTAAAGTTGTCTTAATCTACATCAATAACAAGCATACCTCTAGGTTAAACAGGATGATGCACTGGAGTTCCTTCATGCCCAGATTACTATAAACAGTGTCTCCTACCATATCCTAGCAAGCTATAGGCCACCCTCTATTTCCCATAAACTCATAGCTCATACTCAGACCTATTGGAGGCACTCACCATTCAACCAAATACCATGCTCAGGGGGGACTTTAATTATCCCTCTATAAACTGCGAATTCTACATGATGCCAAACTGGCAGGTCAGAGATTCCTCAACTTTATAAACACAAACACCATGGACCAGTTATGCAAATGTCTGCTAAAGATACTGGGCCTGGTGCTCACAAATATGGGAGAAGCCTGCCCCCAACCAGTGTCGTGTGCTCTCTGGTAAGGTCAGACCATAAAAGTAGTCTCCTTCAAAATAATAATCAGTTCTGTAGCCCTAGAAGACCCTGTAACAATTAAAAATTACTCCAAGACAAACTACCTTTTATTAAGTGATAACATGTCAAAATTTCAAACCCTTCCAAACCTAGATAACACAGCAGCCTATGAGGAAGTATTCACAGAAGTTCTGTACAACCATTTCAATGACTGAATAAAAGCTGCTGTGCCTGCCAGAAGTAAGGCCATAGCTAACTGAGGTCATTGTAAAATAGTACCAGTGTGATTCAGTCATAGTTCATGTAGGTGGAAATGACCTGAGACATAACCTCCCTAGACTATATGAAGAGAGACATTATGGAGCTATTGGACTACTCTTGTAGATTCCAACAGAAGAAAAAAAAATCATAGGTAAAATTAAGAAGTGTAACACCAAAAAAGATATAAACTCTCTCAACAAACTGAATAGATAACTATGAGGAGTGATTAAGTTCAGCAAAGCAAATTTGAAGGTAAAGACAGCATCACAGATCAAGGACAACCATCAAGCCTGCTTTAGCTATGTCTGAAACATCAAAGTCAGTACATAACAGTGTGCCAAACTGTTGGTAAATTGTAGCACATCTACAGACCTGTGAGATATAGCAAATTGTCTCACTGACAAATTCTGATCCAATTTACTCCATCTCTCACCCCCAGCAACCCCTCGGGAATTATCATCTAATATAATCACTCCAACTATCAATAAGGAGCAAGTCATACATACACTTTCTAAGGCAAATAATATAACTTCAATGGCCCCCAATAATACCCCAAGATACCTTCTAAATAGCCTAAAATATTACCTGCCAGGCCTATTGGTGTCACTGTTCAACCATTGCCTCTGCACAGACTTCATGTCATGCAAACGGAAGACTGCAAGCATCATTCCACTGCACAAGGGAGGACCAACAACAGATCACAGACACTGGACTCAATCCAGTTTAGCGTTGTCAAAGACATGTCAGGATTATTCAACCTGGTGGACTTCTTTAAAAAGGATACCAAAGCCAATGGATGAGGTCAAATGTGTTCATACTGTCTATCTTGACCTAGCTAATGTATTTAATACAGTACCTCACTTGGACATTGTAAATAAACTTATGGAATTAAGCATATACTCCTAAGTAACTCACTGGGCAGCCTAGATGGCTCACAGAGAGGACTGGGGCGATGCTCTCCACAAAGAGCCTGGTCACCAGTGGAGCACTCCAGGGTTCTGTGCACTACTACCTCAGAGTGCATTATGGGGACAATTTAGCATTAGAAGAAAACAAACACTCATCAGGATGTCTGCCCTCAGGAGGACACTGAGGATTACAAACAGAATAAAATTAGTGCTGATTACTTTTTTCTTGTGCATATAGGTTTCCAATGTGTGGGAATTCAAGAAAAGATATGAAATATGTGTTCTTTCAGCTGTTTCCCTTAGTGATCCTTTACCAAGAGCCAGTAAATATGCCTTTGGATTTAACAACACACTTCAGCATATTTCTCTGTCCTGTGGAACATGTACTATAACAACAAGCTCCATTAACACTAAGAAAAACTGCATTCAAGTTATTTGGTAAATTATGAAGGCTGGTAAAGGCCTCCCCTTTATATTTAGTAACTCCTGAAGGCCAATCCATATTTGCAAACTGACTAACAACAAAAATACCTGAGCCTAAGTCTAGACCAGAGACTAACATTTTCCATTAATAATAAAAACCAAGTTCAAAATGCCAGCTCTCTGCTTAAAGCACTTTATAAAATCTCTCATCTTCCCACTATTAAAGGGAGACTTACTATTGCCGTTAATATTTTTATATTCAGGCTTGGCTATACTATATTAGTCTTTGATGTACTAGCTGTTCAAAACTCCACTATTCTTTAAAAGGCTGAAAAAAAAAAAAAACAAAATGCAATAAAGAAGACATCTTTAGTCGATAAGAAACTCCTACATTGCATAGGGCAGCCTTGCCAGTTCTCACTTGCATTCATTGAAAGTCCTTTCTAAAATAGCCTCAACAGTCTGGAAGAGCCTCGCTGATAATATCAGAAGTACTGCTAAGCTTTAACCTTTTATTAATTTGCTGAAGGCGCACCTAATGAAACCTAATGCTTGTGAGTGTTTCACTAAACTCAGTTAAAAACTTTAACATCCTTCCCAGCACACTGTATTCTTATGAATGACTTGATCGACATATCTGACAATAAACTCAGTTTGAAATCAGTTTTGTACTTTGCACTATAATGTTATTCCATTTATACAGTTTACCTATGTTTTAACTTTGTTCTTTTATATCATTTAGCTGTTTCCTTTCACTTATTCTGTTATATGATTTTTACTAGAGTTCTGTTTACCATTTTTATGCCTTAACATAATTTTATGCATATGTCTGCTGCTTAAATGGTCCAGTCCATGCCTGAAAAAAGTTCTTCGACCAACGCATCAACCCAGTGAACATGTTGTAAAATAAAAATAAACAAAAAATAACTGAGCTTCAGAGACTATGAATAAACATTTAGTGATAATACAGGAGAAATTATAAAAATGGAGACACCTGACAACAGAAAACTGAACGTTTTCATTATTTTAAATGGTAGAAAGTCAATGGTAGAAAGTCAAACTGATCGTACATAACTAACTTTTCTCACGGAGATGATACATGAAAGACAATTCTGACTTTTTTACCCTTTTTCTCCTCAGAATGCAATCACCTCTCCTCTAAAATTGACATTGAAATAATGTTTTTTATTTCTTTCTTTTAAATTCTTTGGAAACTATACTAATCAGTTTTGCAAAGCACTAAACAGATATTATTGATTATAACAGAAAAGAGCTGCTAAATTTGTGATGAACATTTCTTATATTTGGATCACAGTCCGCATATTACTTATGAAGGGGACATCTGCTATATATTTAAATAATTAATGATGATCAGTTTTACAAAGTTAGCTGACTATAAAGAGTTTTCTATCTCACTTATTTTTAGATAATTCAAAGTAAATCTTTACACCTAGTTCTCAAGCGGGCAGAGTTAGCCATTTCTTTTTCCACCATCAAATGGTAAACATTTGATTTCTGATGTAAAATATACGTACAAGTCCCAACTCAATCTAGCTTAGTGTTCAGGTGTTTTAAAGCGACCTGTTACCTGAAAGAGTTTGAAGTGTTATTGCTGCTATTCTCAAATGGACACTAATGTAGAAAGATCTGGAAGACAAAAATGTTATCAATGTTTTAACTCATTTATTATGTGTCAACCAGGCAGACGGACTAGTCTGGATATCATTTTCAGCAATAGTTTGGGCCACAATAAAAACAACAACAAAATCAAATATTTCTAAAAAGCCATTTGGCAAGTCATCTTCAGGACCCAGCACTGCATCATTATTTTTCATTGATAAATGTCCTTATGTTCTGTTTAAAGAAAATTATGGAAAAGGAATAACAAATAATGCTTATAGACCTATTAAAAAACTTTCTATTACTAACTGACAAAAGAAACAAAAACAAAACAAAAGCAGTCATTTGGCTATTTACTTTTACCATTTGTTTTGATAACTTTAAACTTGTTTTACAAAAGCAGAAGTTTTTCTTCATGAAAACAAGTCTAGACCTCTACAAATACACACTAGACATCACTGATAATAGACATATGAGAAACTATTAATAAATCTTGTAAAACTATTTTCTAAAAAAAAAACTATTAAGGATAGGACAGTGAAGAGAAGAAGGGAGAAGAGGAGAAAAAAGGAGAAAAGACCTGCAAAAACCATAAAGGAAAACAACAAGCAGAGACAGCAGCCTTATAGAATGCATCCCCATAAGCATGTTACAAAACAGAGAAAAACAAAACTTGCGTAAGTAGTACAACAGTGAATAAGTATCTGCAGAAATACTTCACAATTTATATGAAGTCACAAATCCAGTATTGGAGTACATTCATTCAAAACAGGAAATAAGATTTAAAAAAACATACAGTCATAAAATACGTTTATTTCTCTTGTAGTTATGCTGTTGCAAAACAAAATCTCTTGATAACATGGGCTGACAAGCTTTAAATATATTCAGTACTATCCCTGGGATTCAAAAACAGTGTCATTATGATCACAGCCAGCAGTCCTCTGCTTACTGTGTGTGCTCAGTGAGATCCGATGCTTATTAGCAATAAGTGCAGCCATGCAGCCGTGTGCGTTGAACAGTTCATTAAAACTAATAGCCATGGACATGCAAGCCTCTGGGAAGGGCTTGTTTGTCAGGTATGAGCCGCAAGAATGCTTGATGCAGTCTGACACACAGTTGTGGCAAGAGAAAGAAGGTATATGGCTGCCCTGCAGGATCCTGATCCATATGTGCCACTCTGTTTTGTGATGCAATGGTGTGTGTGTGTGTGTGTGTGTGTGTGTGTGTGTGTGTGTGTGTGTGTGTGTGTGTGTGTGTGTATATATATATATATATATATATATATATATATATATATGTATATATGTGTGTGTGTGTGTATATATACATATATATATATATAAATATATATGAGATCACTATGGAATACTGAAATTCCACACTCCCGAGACTCTAAATCCCAAGGACCAGAATCTCGAAAATTAAAAAAAAAAAAAAAAAAAAAAAAAGTAAAACATCCAACAAACTATTCTAACTTATGTGCCCTTCAGACTCCCTGCAACTTAAATATACCAACTCCAAGATCATACTACAGTGGAGTGAATGGCAAAGTTCCCGTTCCACACTGTACGGCAATCTCCATTCACTACTTTTGAAATTCCGCAATCTCGAGATTCTGGTCCTCAGGATTTAGAGTCTTGGGATTGTGGAATATTAGTATTTGGTAGTGATCCCATGTATATATATATATATATATATATATATATATATATATATATGTATATATATATATATATATATATATATATATTAGAGAGTATAATTTGTATAAGGCAGTAAGAGAAGTAAGACTGAAATAGGATAGTAGAGAAGGAAGTA